>NC_053164.1:126455231-126820231 GCF_016835505.1 Polypterus senegalus | reverse complement strand
GTTTTAGAAGAAAGATGTATTGTTAATGTAAAGGTGTAGTTTTTTTGTGGATGTTAGGAAGGCAAAGAAGTATAGGGATGTAGAGTATTTTCTTTTGAGTGATATCATTTCTTTGTATGCTCCATTAGTCTGACCTGCAACAAGCTTTAACACTGTAAAGAGGGATCGGCAAAATTATTACTGTTGAGCAGGACTTAGAGCAACATTTTTCTGAAAGCTCCATTACATTTCATTACATTTAAATTAAGAAAGGCTGGCAGGTCAGTGACATTCTTGACATTGACAAGAAGCAACAGTTAGATTAAGTTTAAAATGTTAATTATATTTGTTATATTGTCATGTAGTAAAGTTCTTTACATTTTATGGAATAACTTACGAGTGGTTTAACACTTTAGAAGTGGTACTTAACAGGGAGTTAACCTCGCTTTTTTTTATTTTATCATGTGCATGGAAAGTGCTATAGGCACAAATTACTTATTAATTTTTTTCTCACACACACTTCTATACCTTCAACATCCAAGCTTTTTGAGCTACTGGACATCTTTCGGACTTTCATGTTTTTCTATTGTTTTTTTATGTAAGCTTACGTCTTTGTGGACCTGGAGAAAGCATATGACAGGGTGCCTCGAGAGGAGTTGTGGTATTGTATGAGGAAGTCGGGAGTGGCAGAGAAGTACGTAAGAGTTGTACAGGATATGTACGAGGGAAGTGTGACCATGGTGAGGTCTGTGGTAGGAGCGACGGATGCATTCAAGTTGGAGGTGGGATTACATCAGGGATCAGCTCTGAGCCCTTTCTTATTTGCAATGGAGATGGACAGGTTGACAGACGAGATTAGACAGGAGTCCCCGTGGACTATGATGTTCACTGATGACATTGTGATCTGTAGTGAGAGTAGGGAACAGGTTGAGGAGACCCTGGAGAGGTGGAGATATGCTCTTGAGAGGAGAGGAATGAAGGTCAGTAGGAACAAGACAGAATACATGTGTGTAAATGAGAGGGAGGTCAGTGGAATGGTGAGGATGCAAGGAGTAGAGTTGGCAAAGGTGGATGAGTTTAAATACTTGGGATCAACAGTACAGAGTAATGGGGATTGTGGAAGAGAGGTGAAAAAGAGAGTGCAGGCAGGGTGGAATGGGTGAAGAAGAGTGTCAGGAGTAATTTGTGACAGGTGGGTATCAGCAAGAGTGAAAAGGAAGGTCTACAGGATGGTAGTGAGACCAGCTATGTTATATGGGTTGGAGACGGTGGCACTGACCAGAAAGCAGGAGACAGAGCTGGAGGTAGCAGAGTTAAAGATGCTAAGATTTACATTGGGTGTGAAGAGGATGGATAGGATTAGAAATCAGTACATTAGAGGGTCAGCTCAAGTTGGACAGTTGGGAGACAAAGTCAGAGAGGTGAGATTGCATTGGTTCGGACATTTGCAAAGGAGAGATGCTGAGTATATTGGGAGAAGGATGCTAAGGATAGAGCTGCCAGGGAAGAGGAAAAGAGGAAGGCCTAAGAGAAGGTTTATGGATTTGGTGAGAGAGGACATGCAGGTGATGGGTGTAACAGAACAAGATGCAGAGGACAGAATGATATGGAAGAAGATGATCCGCTGTGGTGACCCTTAATGGGAGGAGCCAAAAGAAGAAGAAGAAGTCATGTCTTGTGCACACTAGTCACTTGCAACACCATGTCATTATAAAAGATGACAAATTTTATCATTCCTGTAGGCTTTAAGTCAGGATACTTTTGATTAAATAATTTCCTGTACACACTAAAAACTCTGAAAAAGAAGCAAAAACTAACCGCCAAAGGACATGTCAGTCTAATTCACTCAAACCCAAGCAAACCTCCCAGATGAGGGTTTGTTGTCATTTAGCTATAATTAATTCATCATTTGGTCATATCCCATAAAGAGTAATACTGATGTCTGTCACAATATGACCAGAATAAGCAGCCTTACAGATTTTTTTTTAATAAATTTTGCAATTACAAATTACTGCATCCATTAAATAGTTGTGTTTTTTACACAACTTGTACCAACATACTATTTTTATGCATGGCTTTCCAAAAATCAATCATTATTTCAAGATAAAAAGAAATTGACATTCCACATCAATAACTACACATTGTAATTATGTGGACAATGCTAAATAATTATTAATGGTTTTAAACATCTTGGTTTGTTCTTAAAAGTAACACGTGTTATTATTATTATTTTTAAATGCATTGGCTAATTTCGTCATTCCACAAACCCTTTATCAAACTGTTGGAGGCAAGTGGTCCTACAGGAGAAAGTGTCACCTACTTCACACTGATAGCATCTTTAGGATTATGTGTGCTGTACCCAGGATGACATTCTTCTGAAGTATTTTACCAGTGATATTAATTAGAATCCTGCTAATATGATTTTCAACACCCTTCATGAACTCTTATGACCGTCTTGTGTTGTCATTTTTGTCACATCCTAGTGATCTTCATATTAAGATCCTTCTATTTAGACAATTTCCAGAAGAATTTCACACATACATTTATCTAAAGATATAGCTACATTTAAGAGCCAAATTATTATTATTATTATTATTATTATTATTATTATTATCATTATTATTATTCCTACAGAGTTTTTCTTAACATTACAGGTTGAAAAGGACCAACCAATGCCAGATAGGGTGCAAGTGTTATTTGTGGCCCACTTCCGACGTCTAGGAGACAGGAGTATAATGGGCTATCCTAGACAGAACAATACACTAAAGAATCCATCCATCCATCCATTTTCTAACCCGCTGAATCCGAATAGGGTCACGGGGGTCTGCCGGAGCCAATCCCAGCCAACACAGGGCACACGGCAGGAACCAATCCTGGGCAGGGTGCCAACCTACCGCAGGACACACACAAACACACCCATCACACACTAGGGCCAATTCAAAATCGCCAATCCACCTAACCTGCATGTTTTTGGATTGTGGGAGGAAACCGGAGTGCCCGGAGGAAACCCACACAGACACGGGGAGAACATGCAAACTCCATGCAGGGAGGACCCGGGAAGCGAACCCAGGTATCCTAACTGCGAGGCAGCAGCGCTACCACTGCGCCACCCACACTAAAGAATACTGTTATTAATTCTCAAAGACTGTCACAGGAATTCCAAAGCCTTAAGCCATTGTTCTACTTTAAGCAATCAGTTGTAATTGTGCCGTGTCAAGTATTCTTTCTTTGATTTGAGCGGTGTCTAGTGCTATGATACCCTGTTCCTGTGTTTAGCTCACTTTACCACGAGTGCTCTAGGCACTTGTTGAACCCGATTTTGATCCTTTCTAAAGCCCTGGTTACTTTCATAATTGTTTCCTCATCCAACATATTACTGCATCAATGTAAATTAATTTTCCTCTTTCTTTTCTATGTTGGCATTTTGTTATGCATATGTATTATATGTCATTCAGTCCATTCATTTTTATGAATCAACCTCATCTAATTCTAGTATTGCAAAAAACCAATGGCTGCTCAGACAGCAATGAGTACAAGGCAGGACTAGTTAAGGATTAGTTCGGTCTTAGCAGCACACACTCAGGTATGCATTTAGTCTCACTTGCAGAGATAATTCTGACTTTTTGAAATCAAACTAACATGAATATCTTTTGAAAATCTGAGAAAAAAAACTGTCCATTTTTTTCTGTTGATTAATTTTCCAACTCATTCTATTTTAACAAGACCTAATGTAGGCAAGCAGCAAACCCTGGAAAAGGTCCTAGTCCATCATAGGCCATACTTATTCACTCAATAATATTCAGTCACACTAGTTCAATCTTTGTGGCTTGGAAAGAGAACTATATTATTGTTATTATTATTATTATTATTATTATTATTGTTGTTATTATTGTTAGTAGTAGTAGTAGTAGTATTGGTTTTGTTGATGTTATTATTCATCCAAATTTTGAGCTTCCTTAACGAAATTTTGTGTAGCAGTTGGAGTTTATCCTTGCAACATAAGATGGAAGACAGGAGTCAACCCTGGGTATGTTGCCAGTCTATTTCAGGTTTGTTGTTAACATACATACAACTATAAACTATTCAATTAATACTTTTATCCAAGAAGGATTAGAAAATGTGTTGCTTTTCAAGATGACCGCTACCAAGTACAGCATTCACACGCTCATGTCTTTATTTTATCTATTTTTAAAGCCAGCCATTTTCATTGCAGGACCTTAGGGAGCTGAAGCCTTTCTCTATAGTATTGGAAACAAGTTAAAAATCAGCTGTAGGGAATAAAACCCTGTCACAGGATACACACTTCCTCAGACCTGACCCATTTATATATATACATGTCTATAGGATGTGTGATGTAACTGGAGTATTTGGGGAAAATAAATGCAGACCCAGGTAAAATATGCAGACAGATAAGGCTAAGAAGTGAATCAGTAATAATTCCATAATAAACTACACAACATGTAATTTTTCACTTGTTTATTGTTTAATATGAGATTTTATTTTCAGTGTTCTTTCTTCTAACTCTTTAAAGATGGAGGAAATCAATATAAAGTTATGGCCACAAATATGCAAGCTGAAACATGTGTGTCTGCTCTAGGAAAGTGTGGATGAATAGATATGAGCATTTTTCTGTCATGTAGGAAACCTGTGTTCAGTAATATTTTGAAAATCAACAAAGTATATTAAGGACTAATAACAAGTGATGCATGGATAAGTGCAAATTTTATTCTACAAGAATCAGGGCTGTCTTAACACATGGGCACGCTGGGCAGTTGCCCAGGGGCCAATCGAGAATAGGGGCCTCATGCTAATCTATGTATGCTGTGACTTGCTGAGTGGTTGTGTAGTTAGGGGTCCCAGTGCACTGCTTTGCCCAGGGGCCTATAATGCTGTTACGATGGCTCTGACAAGAATAGCAATTTTTTTTCTTCTACAAAAAGGCAATTCATGCAGTCAAAGTCAAACTCATAAAACCCAAATGAAAACAGCTATATCACATTGATGAATCCAACAATATAAAAGGTAATTTTGCATTGTATGTTTTATTTTTTGCAAAGAAAATCTTGCGACTTAAGCAAAAAAACTGCAGTAATGGAAATCAGGAATGGACTGTCCATATGGACTACTGGGAATATTTATTCCAAAGTCACTTCAATAAGGAACAGCAACACGTAAGAAAATCATCAGCTTATAGGGCTGCATTGGGATCACAAATTATAAGTGTTCAGTCCAGTACCAGGTTTACTGCACCTATAATGGCATGCAAGTCAAGACAGTTCATCAATACAGTCAAATTAATAAACGTTTCAAATGATTTATTAAGCAGTGCTGAGGGCAAAAGTAGAACGTTTTTCAAACATGGTGTTAACATCTGGTACTCAAAAAAGACAATGTCATAGTTAGGAGACTTTTCTTGATTTCATTTACTCTAGTTTAGTGCATACCTCACAGTTAAGAGACCCAGGTTAGCTTCCCATGCCCTCTCTGCGTGGAGTTTGCATGTTCACCTCATGTCTGCATGGGTTGCCTCCAGGTGTTCTGCTTTCCTCCCACAGTTCAAAGACAGACAGGTTAGGTGTATTGGCGATTCTAAATTGTTCCTAGTGTGTGCTTGGTCTGTGTGTGTCTGTGTGTGTGTGTGCCCTGCGGTGGACTGGTGCCCTGCCCGGGGTTTGTTTCCTGCCTTCCACCGTGTGTTGGCTGGAATTGGGTCCAGCAGACCCCAGTAAGCCTGTAGTTAGGATATACAGTAGTGGTTCGGATAATGGATGGATGGATGGATGAATGGATAGTTTAGTGCAGCCAATGATCTTAACTATTTCATACTTTATTTTACAAGGATGTCAACTTTCAACTTTTAGCTTGGACTAACTTTGTCCACATGTTAGATCCTAACACATTATTAATTTTTTTAGTGCAGCATCTGCAGAACAGAGCTGGTTAAAGGCAAGAGGACAAAGCAAGAGAAGCAACAACTATTTGTTTTGGACATTTGGGTGAAGAAAGGGGCAGATCTGTGAGCTGATCACTACTTTGTAGTGATTCAATGGATTCAAAGCAAGGAGTGTAGGCCAGATAGACCAAGGAAGTCTAGACTAAGGCTTCCTTTTGTAATGTGTTCAACTCCAACCTCCAAAAGAGCATGTGCAGAATGAGGTCATGGTTATTGAGTTCAAGTGGACCCTGCTCCAGACCTAAAGCTGCAGTCTTAAAGAGGGTTGTGGCATCTCCCTGGCGGCAACCCTAGGACCCAACTGTAGACACCAGAGGTGAGGAAAGATGTCAAACTGAAGAAGGTGGCCTTCATTTATTTGCTCTCTGTGAGATCTCCTGACTCGGTTCAGAGGTACCAACAGGCTAAGAGGACTGCTGAAAAGGTGGCTGTGGAAGCAAAAGTTTGAGCAAGTGAGAAGTTTGGAAAGACCATGGAAAAAGACTGTCAGATAGACTAAAGATTGTTCAGGCAAAGTGTTCAACACCTCAGGGGGGAGGCATGACCTTGCTTAGACTGTGTTAAGCAAGGATGAGACGTGCTGACCTCCTCTGGGAAAAGTGTTCAGAAGTGGAAGGAACATTTTGAGGAACTCATTAACCTGGTGGACATGCCCTCCTATCTGGAGACCTTGGGTATGTCCAGTGGAGTAGATCCCATCACTGTTGCTGAAGTCACTTGATGGTAAGGCTGCTGGAAAATCCAGTTAGAGATGTTGAAATTTTTGGGATAGCATGACTATTCTATTCAATGTTACATGGAAGGTGGGTAAAGCACCCTTGGAAAAACAGACTAGTGTGATGGAACCCATATTTAAAAAAGAATCACACTCCACAGCCTCCCTGGTAAGGCATATGCAAGGGTACTGGAGAGAAATATCTATCCGATAGTTGAGCCAAATATGCAGAAGGAACACTATGGATTCCACCCTGGCTGTGGAACAGTAGACCAGCTCTTCTCGTTGGCTCTGTTGCTGAAGAATGTAAAGGAGTATGGTAACACAGTCTTCATGTGTTTTGTAGATCTGGGAATGGTATATGACCATGTGTCATGGCATGTGTTGTGGGAAGTGCTGCAAGAATATGCGGTAACAGGGTAACTCTTGTTTACTTTTGTTCCGTATATGAACTCAGGAAGAGATGTGTCTGAATATTTGGCGTTAAGTGGAATTTATTCACTGTGTGTGTTGGTCCCCATTGAGGCTGTGTCTTGACACAACTCCTGTTTGTGGTTTTCCTGAACAGGATATCAAGGTTCAGCCAAGAATGTGAGGCTGTCCAGTTAAAGAGGTTAGGGGTAGTTATGTTGCTTTATGCAGATGATGTTGTCCTATTTGCCTCATCTGACTAAGACCGTCAGCATGAACTTGAGTAATTTGCTGAGTAAAATGTGAAGCAGCAAGGAGGAGGATCACGACCTCCAAATGTGAAGTCATGGTCTGCCCTAGGAAAAGAGTGTATTACTCTCTCCATTTGAGGGGGAATAACTATCCTTAGTGAAGGAGTTCTTGTTTATTAATGAC
The DNA here is from genome assembly GCF_016835505.1 of Polypterus senegalus. Lineage (NCBI taxonomy): Eukaryota > Metazoa > Chordata > Cladistia > Polypteriformes > Polypteridae > Polypterus > Polypterus senegalus. The sequence goes on along the minus strand of NC_053164.1, from coordinate 126,812,738 downwards.
AAAAAAGCAGAACATGAAATGTACCATTGCAGGTGCTATACTGATCCATGCTGGTAAAGCAGGAGGTCAGTTCAAAGACAATGCTCCTGTTTTACCAATTGATCCACATCCCTCTCCTCAGCTATGGTCATGAGCTATGGGTAATGACCATAATAATAATAATAAGAAGAAGAAGAAGAATTCATTACATTTATTTAGCACTTTTCAAGGTACTCAAAGTCCTTTACACAGAGAGTGGGGAGCCACTTCAACCACCACTAATTTGCGGCATCCACCTGGATGACTGGTGACAGCAGCCATGTTGTGCCAGTACACTCACCACACATTAACTGTTAGGTGGTGAAGGGGTGAGAGAGATAGTGAGTTAGAGATAAAGGATGATTAGGGGCCCAGAATGACCAGGACACAGTGGACAATTTAGTCAGGACATCAGGATACATCCTAGTGTTTACGAAGGATGCCCAGGGATCTTTAATGACCACAGAGAGTTGGGACCTCAGTTTTACATCTCATCCAAAGGATGATGCCATTTTTACAATATAGTGTCCCCGTCTCTGCACTGGGGCATTGGGAGCCACAGCAGGTAGGCACCCTCTGCTGGACTCACCAACACCTCTTCCAACAGCAGTCCAAGCTTTTTCCAGGTTGGTCTTCCATTCAAGTACTGGCCAGGCCCATGCACAAAGTAATGAGAATGTGAATACAAGTGGCAGAAATGAGGTTCATTTCCCAGATGGTTGGCCTAACATCATTCATGCCAAAGATCTTCGAAAGCAGTTGTGAACAAGGTATCTTCTACTAAAGTCCACTCAAACAGAAAATCACTGTTTCACATTTGCTCAGTGTGTTTAGCATTTTCAAAGTGTGAATTTTTTTTTGTTCACGGAATGAAGGACTGGAAGCATATTCACATTAGGATTGAACATGACAGAAGCAACGTGCATGGAATATGCGTAGATACCTTTCTTCTAAGGTCAAGCAAGTCTAGTATAGCTGATTTGCTGAAGGAAAACTAACTGTCAGTTTGGAGGGAGCAAGTTAAAAAGAGACGTTTAGTTCTTGAGCGCATTATTGATATTACTAAAGTCATTGGGCTTGACTCTAAAGCTGTGTGCACACTTGAGGACACTAAAACAGACCATGTGATTTTTCTGCAGCTAATTTTACTGCTTAGTAAATATGACATGTGTCTAAAAGAGAATTTAAGTTATTGAATTTAAAACAACACAATACATGAAGCAAGGGGAAAAAAAGAAGGGTTCACTTATTTCTTTAATGTTCAAAGCTATTGTCAACATGATCACTGATGCATTCTGCAGTATCATTTGAAAGTCCATTGCCAATGATGTCTGAGGGGTTGGGATGTATTCTGTACAAACGGATACTACACAAGATATAACTCTGAAATACTGGTGTTCCATTATATTGAGATATGTGACCATAATGTGCATGAGAGACTGGTTGTTTTAGTAGATTGCAAGTAATTATCTAGTCAGTATTTTGATGATAATTGATTATGATAAAGGTATTGACAATGCAATTGATGGGGCAGCAGATATGCAGGGGAGTGGGAAAGGTTTGTCTTCTTTACTTGTATTGCAGTCATGTGATGATGTTCATCACAAATCCTTAACACCATGGGTATCATTGTTGAGAGTGCTTCCCCTACTGAACAACATTGTTGTTCTTATTTGAGAATTGTATCAGAAGATGAACATATGGAATTCTGCAACAAAAGTTGGAAACATATGCCACTAGCGACTCTCACCTATTGGTAAAACAAGGTGGTGGGCAAAAGATGCAGTTTTTTGGAAAGAGTTTGGATCATTTGACAAATCAGAGAATGCACTTTACGTCCAAGTCATTGTCACACAAGTAAAAACTGAGGAATGTATGTATGTGTGAAGGTAAAGACATATAAATAATAATAATCATAATAATGACATTACTGTCATTGCAATACAACAGTACAACAAAATTGGGATGCCATCCAGGATGAAGCTAGTAAGCAAAATAAATACCAGTTAAAAAAACAGACAAAGTTATACATGGAAGACATGCTTAACTGCTCAGTTATTTCTCACAATATTTGAGCACATGTTGCTTCACTCACAATATCTCTAAACAAGCAGAATAAAAATGCAAACCACGCACAATTTTGTAATTTTGGAGCACAAGTGCAGCTCAGAAAGAGTGCAAGAGATTTTGACTGCACCCAATCACTTTGTCTAGTGAGCAATCATGAAGTTGATGGATAAAGACGGTGAGTCAGTTGCTCAGGGTGATATTACCCAGAAAGTAGGCAGGGCAAGAGGAAAAAGCCAATGTCATGTGAATCCAGTAGTGACGGGACATTCTCAGACACAGAAACAGGTTCACAAGATTAGCAAGTTAAACTAAGACATGCTCAAGGATAGCCTTAATAGATGCTTTCTGAATAATGAGACATTGTTCTTGGATTTTCCCTGACTCAACCTCTGACGTTTCCATGAGATTCGCAGAAAATGACTGATTTACCTGCACTTGAAGAGCAAAGCAAAAGAGTGTTACTATTTGACAGCATGGCCACTACAGAGAATTTACAATTAGAACTACTGACCTTTCTGGTCCCTTACTGCAACAAGCTAAAAACCACATCTCTCCAGGAACTTGACACAACCACTGAAAAGCAAATGGAGATTGGGCAAGAACTTGATCTTCACAAAAATTGTACGTCATGCAGAAACTACACTTTGTGTTGTTACCGCACTCTACTCAAACGCAAGTTATACACAGACATATATTATGTAATTGGGCTCACCCTCAAATTAATAGTGACCCTCCCAGTCACTCCAGTGTCAATGTAAGAGGAGTTTTTCAACTCTGAAGTTCATAAAAAATGTACTGAGGAGTACGTTATCAAAGGACTGTCTGGAGGCTTTCATGTTAATGTCACCCGAAAGGGCCATCCTTTCGACTGTCAAAGCAAACCAAGCAAACAACTGGTTTGTGGAGAAAAGTGAACTCCTGTAACAACTTTTGACAGTTTAAAAGTAAGACTTTTCTTTGACATGGTTGTCGTGTTATTAGTTGTGCATTTATTGATTTTTTAAAGATTTACATTATGACATCATTCCTGCAATTACAGCTGTATGTAGCATGGGCTGAATAGATTCACTAAGATGGATGTCAGCTTTTGCTTGTTTTTGTATTTGTAATGGTTTGGTTACTCTGCTCATATCAAAACTATGGACTTTACTTTTACGGTGAGCACATGAGCTCTCTTCATTGTCTTTGATTATTTTTGTGTACAATGGGAGTGAAATGACACGCAGATCAATCCACTTATCATACAGAGCCATTATATTTAGTGGGCTTAAAATTTCCAGTAATAACAATAGCAATAACCCAGATTGTAACATACAGTATATATATATACAGGTACACTGCGTGGGGTGCACGGATGCTTGATGTCCAATTGAGTTTGGTAGGCCAGTCTGGATAAAAGTCCTGGACAAGTTTGTAATCTCATTCCATTCCTGATGGGTATAGTGTGTGCACATCGCGTGGATTAAAACAGTGAAATATTTCAAATGCACTGTCACTAAGACTGAATGTAAGATGATTACGTCTTTGCTAGACTCATTGTATTATACAAGTAATGCTCATAAAATAATCCAGGTAAGTATAATAATTCTTAAATCATCAAGATTTCACAGCAGTGGATATGTGTTTTCAATTTTGACCAGACTCTTATTTAGAGGGTAAATGTTGGTTGTAATTCTATTCCACTGTAAATCTGGACTCTTATTTTCCTATTTTTGTAAAGTTAAAATTAATCTGACTGATGAAATTTAGATTATCTATATGAGATATTTTTACTGTGCTTTTACTAAACTGCAAAAAAGATATATATTTTGGAAAGACACAGGTCCAAGTTACAAGACTCCTTTGCAACCATATTGGTTTACTGTAATTTTCTCCAAATTATTTGCTTAAACATACAGCATAATAGACCCATCAAATTAAGGTGCAAGACTTCTATGGACTGCAATTCATGAAAAGAATTCCTTCTATCCAATTATTTACTATGTCAGCTTTGTCCAATCACAGAAGTCCAAAGCCTATTCTGCAAATTTCAGGAAAAAGACAAGAGCAGACCTTGAACAGATCACAGGGAGAATATACACACAGTTACCGAGTTGGAAACCGAATACAGAATCCAGACAACACCATTGAAACACATGAAGAGAACTTGGGTGTACTTAATGCCATAAAAAAAGTGCAAACCATGAAAATATTCGGAGTCCACATTTTAAATTATAGTTAAACAACAATTTCCAAAAGGCATGCATCTAGGAGGTTGGGAGCATGCGCTGTTAGTGTGTTGCCAAACCCACCACATGACAAACCACCTAGTGTGGGTGACACCTCATAACCCCACTGGAACAGTGTGAGGTTTTTTAATGGAGTGCCAATCCTGCCACCAACCCCCAAATTAACCCACTGATAAAACATTCAGTCCTTGTGACCCAGCAACTGCTTAGTTAAGTTGCTAGGAACTACAACTTTCACATGGTTTTCCAAGTTAAAACATTGAAAAGAACTTGGACAAGATGAGCCCGGACATAACACAGAGTAAAACGCATTATTAGTGTGGTAATAACACAAGATAGAATTTAGACATGGGCAACCATGCAAAAATAGAAAATAGAATTTGAATATGTTGAACCTAGCAATAATACAGAATAGCTCACAGGCCTGGTCAACCTGGTTATGATACATAGTAGAACTTGAATGAGATAAGTCTGATAAAATGGACATTGGACATGGTCAGATTGTTTATAGCACAAAGAAGAACGTGGACATGGCTGGTCTAAGTGCAACATGGTCCACCTAACTATAGTACAAAGTGGAATTTAAACATGCCTGGTTTGGCATCACAGAGAAAAACTTGGGCATGGTCAGCCTGGTAATAAAATGGAGTAGAATTTGGACATGGTCAAACTGATAATAATACAGAATATATTTTGGACATGGTCAGGCTGGTTATAACACATAGTAGAACATGGACAATATGAGCCTAACCTTAGCAAAGTCTGTAATGCAATATTGTCAGGATGCCTGCTTCAGTCTGTCACCTGTACTAATAGGACAATATGGTTAGTCTGCCTTTAACACTGTCTAAAACCAACTCCATTTCATTCCTCTACTTGCTCTGTGTGGATTGTGATTCAATTAAAACTGAAATTCCTCTGTTAATAACTGCAGACCTGAGCCATCCTAAGTAGAATATAAGGGAACACAAGGCCACTGAACTGCACAGCATTTTGCTTCCATAGTATCTAGTCAGCAGCCAGAAATGATACCGAATGATAATCCTGATGAGATTTCATATAAATGAAGATCAGCATTATTAAGCCTGAGAAGAAGAATGGATTTAGTCACTTTTTTATTACCCAGGATGACTCTTTAGTCAGCCTCTCATTTGCATTAATGAGGACAGCATCGGCTTGGGTGTGACTGTCACCAGGATGTGACGTACATCAGCCTTTCATTAGCACCAATTTGGACCAGGTGCATATCATTGTCCGGCTCTTTCACATATGCAGGCAAAAAAACTAAAATGGCCATTCTGTGTGGTGAACACTGTGCTCAGAAAGCGCAGAGGAAAAAGCAGCCTACAGAGAATCTTTGCTATTAAGAACAAAAGCATCTTGCAAAGAGTGCAAACCCTCCACAACATAAAAGAAGACCTACTTACAGTTTGAGAAGACCTTGCCTCTTCAGAACAGTTAGTCCTCACACTGGGAAACTTTTTCACTCCAGTCTGTTTGTTTCTGTAGGATTTGGAGAGAGAGAGAGAGAGAGAGTGCTCCACCCTCTAGAATCACTTTTTCACGTTCTCTGTGTAATAGTTTCCAACCTCAGCTGGAAATAATAGAAATCACCATAAAAGCAGATCTGTGTGAGCCGCCCTCGTGGGACCCGGCAGCCGTGGGGGCAGGGAGAGGGCGGCAGGATCTTGGATGGCTTGAGACACAATTGTTCTGGCCATATCTTCTGCATTTTCTAAAGTGTCTCAACATGAGCATTAACAGCCAGGTGACCCTTGACCCCTGCATGGCCATTCACGGATTAAAGTAAAACCTTTGCCTCTGCTTTATTGAAAATAAGAGGAATGCTTACTCTGCTCTCATTTGGCAGGAATAAACTGTACTGTTGGAAGGGATAAAGAAAGTCACATCATTTATGCTTGGAATGTCATGTGAAAACTAAAAAGTGAGAAAAACAGCCAACCAAGGGAGTGTGTGTGCCTGAAGTTGCCACACAGCTGATACAGATGTCACAGGCACACAGGTTTATAGGACAGGGCAAAGGTGAGGAGTGAAGCTTCAGGGAATAGTGGCAGGATACTTGCAGCTGAGGCAATAATTGTCAAATTAGGGAATGTTGAGAGACAAGTGAGCCAAACCGATTCTTTGATGGATAATATTACCCTGGCTTCCTGTTCACTTAAACTCCTCAGTTTTTGATTAACACTGCTGACCCCATATTAGTCTTTGAGACAGAAGGCAGCCTTCTTACAGGGCTACTCTCAGCAAGCAGCCATTCATTTTTTTTCCATCAACCCCTCTCTGGAACTCTGAAATAATTCTTATCTATGAAGTTTGATTGGGCCAAAATGTAAATCCAGCAAGACAACCTGCCCCTTCTCTGATATGCTTTCAAATTATAGACTCATCCTTTTCTTTGAAACACTTCCTTTTCTGGAGTTCTGTAGTCTCTCTGTATTTTTTCGCTTAGTGGACTCCACTCTAGCAGAATTATAGGATCAGGCTTAACTTTAAACTTTAGAAATCTGCAGTTAAGAATTCCAGTGTAATTGTTTGGAATGTAATAACTGAGCTATTCCTTCCTCTTGAAGCACCTCTGTAGGCCATTTGATTCCTTTAGGAAGTACTTTGTGGAACTAGTAGGGAAGGGAAGAGCTTAGTGCTGCATTGTCTTGTGTTATGATGTCACTGACAATGTGGTTGCACCTTGTTTTGTCTTTCTGGTCCTCTGCATCACCTTATTGTCGTTTTAAAGCTGTCATTTCAGAGTGATAGTGGTCTACTTATCCTTCCAGATTATCTCTGTTAGGGAGCTTTGCTGATGTTTTATGGTGAAGCTAACACCATCCAGGTCTGATAGCAGTGTGATTATAATTTGCGATTCCAAAGGGTTTTTGGATCAGTTTCATGGCCATCTCGGAATTGCCAAGCTTATTATTGTTGATGTAACTGGTATTATATGTCATTCCAGAAGCATTCATATTTTCTGTAACATCTGTCAGTACAATTATTGTGGCTCTTTGGAAGCTTTTGATTAGTCTCATTAATTTCATTCTGTCTCATAAATGTCATGACAGACTTCTACCTTAATTATATACTATGATGACGTGGGAGGTCAGTTTCTGGTAAGCAGACATGTCTTTATTACAGACATTTCTTACTATACAGATTCCTACTGATTTCTGTTGCTTGAGACAGGGAAAACACCACCAAAACAATAAACTTTCAAAATGTCTACAATTTACCCACCTTCCACCTGCCTTACTTCTTCATTATATTTGCCTCATACCTCATATTCAGCTCCAGGACCACACCAACATTTTCTCAGAAAAATACCCCTATTTATTGAGGTGCTTCTCCCAGAAGGCTTCAGCCATGCATGTCATTATATATCATATATAGTTTATATAGTACTCAAGTGATTTAGGGCAGGAGACTGTTCATAAAATGTCATGCCACTGGGTGCAGTGGAGCAGAATTGCAAGTTTAACAGTGTCATGACATTTCTAAATAACAAGATAATCTCCAAAAGTAGCTTTTTTGAGTAATCAGAAAATAACGAAAGAGAAATGGGGAATATTAAGGAGTAGTTTAGGAGTCCCCCAAATCAACAGGGTGCTGCAGGTAGACATAAATGGTCAGGTCTGGGCACCTGCTACATGTTTTGCAGATCAAATCTACACAAGGTGCTTGGCTCTTAAAAAAATAAACCAAGTGTCCCAACTATTTATAGTTGATGGGGAAGTTATTTGAGGGTAGTCCCAGGAGTTCTGTAGGGCATTCCTGACATTCAGAACTGTTTCAAAGGTTTAAGTATTTCCTTGGAGGTTCCTTAAGCACTTCTTCCAAAGTTTTATCTAGTAAGCTTGGTATTAGGAGTATAGACAAGGGGTCACCATGCATGAGGAAAGAGCTGACAGGTTAGAGTGAAAGGAAAGGAAAGGAAGATAGACAGGAGTGCTTGTTTTGTGGTTCTTTGTGGGATAACCCCATTGGTTAGAAAGGAACTCCCTTTTGTATATATTGCTTTATATAAACTGTGGACTGTAAGGGGCACACCAGAGCCCCAAACCCCAGACACAACCACACTATCAAATAAAGTAATTTATTTTAAGGAGATACCTTTCACAGGCTCTTCATTAACAGTTCTCCTTCTTTATTAATTAATTTTCTTTTTCATCTCCTCCACTCTTCCCAGGTAAGGTTAGCTCAACTCAAATCCCAATATTGACTCCCCTGAAGAAGGTGAAGTGCTCCTTTTTAACCCATTAGCACTGTAACTAAGAAGTACAGTACATCTGGGTCAGGCAGATTGCCTTCCTGATAAGGGAGCCTGCCTAGCAGTACCCAAGCAGCCCAACAGGGCTGCCCATCAAAAAACTAACTCCATGTTGCCTTTTGGGTGTCCAAGCAGAATTCATTTTAGAGTGATTCTTCCACCAAGCATACTGGGGGAACACATGGTCTTGAGAGGTAGTCCTTCTCTGTCCTTTGGCTACAACGGTCTCCCTGCTAGGAAAGGTATAACTAACCTACCCAACTAGGATGCCATTCCATCCACCTGATTCTTTATATTGCCCCTACCCATTCTAAGCCTTATATGGTGAAGTCTACAGTCCCAATGAGGGGTTTAGTCCAGGTATGTGTGCCTGCAATGCTCTTCCATCCTATTCAAACCTGATACAAGAGAGAAAAACACACATCAGCTGTTGCATTGCACTGTTGACAGGTGTTGTAACCTTATATTTTTTCACAGTTTCAGTTTTCTGCTTTCTGAAGGGTAGTATTGCCATTTATGTCCTGCCATTTCATTTAAAACATCTCAGTTCCATACTTGAGGACCGCTCTTTCCATCTCTTATAACAGTGGGGCAAATCTGTCCTTCCTGACTCTTGGTACTGGTAGGACTTCATTTTCTTTCTCACCCTTGAATAGGGTGAAGTCTGTAGACCAATGTCTGGCTGATTTTCTTCAGGTTCCCAACATCCTTTTGTTTGCTATTTCTTAATAAGGCAGGGGTAGGAGGGAACCTCTGAACATGTGACAGAGGAATGCAACTCCGGTCATTTATCAAAACAATATTTTTGAGGAAAGCCTTGTTTGCAACAACAGCACCCAAACTTACGACTACTTGGTTACCTTCAATCGCATCTGGGACCTCTTCTGGTTCTGGTATGCTTTGTTGTACAGAATTCACTCATCTCCACACCCAAATCAGTCTTTGTCAGTATCTTTATTCCCTATTTCTGAAGATACAATTTAACTACTACTAAAGGTTCTTTAGTTGTAACGTCTAACATTTTCACTACTTGTTTAATAGTTGTACAATACCTGTCAACATTGTGCATAGCAGCATGTCTAATTCATCAGGATTGATTCGCTGCTTATGCTGGTCCATGTGCCACAGTTGAGAATTGGGAGTCCCCTCAGAGTCCAAAGGCACTCTCGTCATCTGCACATGCCCAGTCAATATCAGTAGAGCTTCCTGGGACTTAAATTCCAGCCAGTCATTATCATGACCGGTCTGATTTGGCAGAATTATCTTATTGCTGAAGCTCAGACACATATCCTGTCCTGTTTCATTATCTTTTTTAAATAAGTTATTGCCACTCACCAGATGTACTTCAGAATCAGGTTTCATGATGTTAGTATTTGAGACATGGAAGTTTTGAGTCTGGTCGCCATCGCAGGATATGTTGTGTTTGTGTCTGCTAATGATGGTGCAGGAATATCCGTACCATTCTGGTACCTCAGTATATTGTCACTATGTTGCTTAGGAACAGAAAGGTATTGTAAACAGCAAGCGTCAGCCTTACTGCTTGCAAGGAAAGGAAACTTCTCGACAAGCCACTGGCTTTTTGGTCTCTTCAACAGCACCTACTTTACAATTGGTGTTGCTGCAATTAATAACCTCCAGATAATTTTCTTAAGCAGCTTCCAACATGATTTCTGTGAAGTGTCTTGGCTGAATTCACAGACTCTCTTCACTTGTACTTCTCAAAAATAGTTCCCCCTCCGCATTTCTTCTGATCAATGAAGCAGGTGCACCACACCCACAGTCTTTTTGTTCCCTGAAGGTTTTACCCATTTTACCCTTTTTCCGGGTATAACAGGTATGATTTTATTGAAATCACACAACAACAAATAGATCAATTTTTACAAAAATAGGATTGAAAACAAATCAAAACCCACCCCTGAGAAGGAGAGAATGGCCAGCAGAGTAAAACTTAAAGCTAATAAAAATAATTAAATAGATGAATTAATAAGTGAATAAAGATAAATGGAGAAGAAAAAGAAAAGGGGAGAGAATCTACTTCCTCAGTGCTTTAACAGCTTATTCTAAAATGTTATTGAGACACTCCCTCTTTTTGACACGACTATACTAAATAGTGTACAGGTCCGTACCAAATAGACAGGAAACCTGATGACAATTCCAGTTTTAGACTGGAAAAAAACACAAAAACACTGTCCCTGGTTCAAATACAGTGATTTTATTTTGACAAAATACCTTTCAAAGGTTTTTCATTAACAATTCTCTTTCTTAATTAATTCTGATATTTCCTCTTTTTCTATAGACACGTATAAGCAAAAGGAAGACTAAGAAAAAAATCAAACACTTCAGATGATAGTGGTGTAATTGATGCTTTCAAGAAAAAGTAAACCTGACTGAAAGTGAAAAAGGTGACTAACACATGAACATTTATTCCCATTAAGGTGTGACCTCTGGCCTCACTCAGTCCAATTTGTGGGAAAGTAAAAGTGGATAAATATCTGAAAAAAAGATGAATAATAATACAACGAGAACATAGCATTGCCATAATTCATATCATATAACGATTTCACAAGTTCCAATATCTAGATTGAATTATGCTCCTTCAATAAGTTTTATGGTTGCTGGGACACTAACCTGAAGAGGAATTTTATCTAATAGTCAGGTTTCAGAACTAAGGTTTTGAATAACCTTGAAAACCTCTTTAACTATGCCTGCAACCAGGCAAACAAATGGGCTCTAGTTTGTGTGAATTAATTGAAGGTAATCGTCAGATTCAGATGTTTCTCTACTGAGAGGCAAGAGAAACACCAGAGCCCATGCCTTAGGGAAAAAAAACCAACAAAGTCACCAAAAATAGCCCTGGACAAAAGTCTTAAGAAAAATCCTTGGCTTTCTAAACCTTTTGCCACAAAAGCAACACAAACTATAGGCAGTCACATCACTAACCAGGAGTTTCTAACAGGAACAACTCTGAGGACTCAACAACAACCAATCTTTCACCAACTTCATAAATTTGATTAAATCATATTGGAAGTAATGCATGACATTCTTCAATAGCTGTCAAACCTGCTCTGTCCCACAAACACTTTTTGTTTGACTTGTTTGTAAATTCACATTACTGCAAATTAACTCAACCAAGTCTGGGGCTTTCACTTCTTCTTCAAACCCTGACAACTTTCCCTTCAGATGTGTATCTAAGTGTTTATGTGAACAGGGAAAACTCCATTGTGTTAGGGGTGGTTAAAGCTGACTGGAGATGGTAAAGTTTGTTGTTCAGAGTCTGTGAAAAGATTGTAGGCTGTAATTTGCCTTACATTCAAGTCCAACTTTAGTCAGGGTAAGTCTGTTCTCACCCTCCTCGAGCTGAGTGCCGCATTTGATACCATTGATCACAATATTCTTAAAAATCGCCTTAGTCAATGGGTGGGCCTCTCTGGCAGTGTCTTCAATTGGTTTGAATCCTACCTGGCAGGTAGAAAATGCTTTGTTAGTTGTGGTAATTACATCTCAAAGACACATGATATTCTATATGGTGTTCCACAAGGCTCTATCCTGGGTCCGCTGCTCTTTTCAATCTACATGCTTCCATTAGGTCAGATTATCTCGGGGCATAACGTGAGCTACCACAGCTATGCTAATGACACTCAGCTGTATTTGTCAATAGCCCCTGATGACCCTGACTCTGTTGTTTCACTAACACAATGACTTACTTGTGTTTCTAAATGGATGAATAGTAATTTTCTCAATCTAAATAAAGAGAAAACAGAAATTTTAGTGATTGACAATAATGGATATAATGAGGTTATCTATACTAATAAAAGGCAAAGCCCTCACTGACTGACTGACTGACTGACTGACTCACTCACTCATCACTAATTCTCCAACTTCCCGTGTAGGTAGAAGGCTGAAATTTGGCAGGCTCATACCTTACAGCTTACAAAAGTTGGGCAGGTTTCATTTTGAAATTTTACGTGTAATGGTCATAACTGGAACCTATTTTTTATCCATATACTGTAATAGACTGCAGCTCGATGGCCATGGGAGGCGGAGTTGCATGTCGCATCATCACGCCTCCCACATAATCACATGAACTGACTATGAACGCAGTACGTAGAAAACAAGGAAGAGCTCCAAAGAGTGCTGAAGAAAAAATGCATGCAAGCATATTCATTAGTGCAGCTATTGTGGAAACAAATTAAGTTTATAGACACGCTCCCGCTGCCGTTTTTAATGCCTGCGACGGATACCATATTCGAGATACAAGTTTAATGAGAAGACACAAGGTATAAATGAGACTTTGGATCACTTTGTGACGGAGTTAAAATTGCTGTAGCAAGAAACTTTCAAGTGCCAGGTCTTAGCTAACATTAAATAAAGCCGTGGACATCGCAACATCACACAAGAGAGCAGCTCACGTGAACCGACTGAACGCAGTACAAGTGATCACTTCCATGAATCAAACCTGTTCAAAAAACGCATTATACAATTGACAAGGTAGGAAAAGAATATGCTCCGAGCTGAGCTCCCGGTCTTGCAGAAGCAACTTTGTCACACTGCCACTAAATACTCACAGAAAAATCCCCAAGTTAATACACACGCTGTCTCTAGAGTTTCTCCACACTCTGAATGTATTCCTTGCATCACCGTTATACCCTCTGATGTTCCATTTCAATTCAAATGCCTCCAATTTCCAGTAAGGCTCTGCTTCGCGATGACAAGTAACAAGTCTCAGGGACAGACCCTACAAAAGGTTGCCATTGATTTCAGGCAAGATTGCTTTTCTCCTGCACAACTATACGTTGTATTCTCAAGAGTAAGCTCGCACAGGTCGTATTACAACCGGAGTGCTGAACTGAGAACGTGCTATACAAAGAGATCCTTAACAAATAGTTATTGGTATATTTTCCCTCAGTTTAAAAAGGTTTTCTTTTCTTCTTAATAAAAATTTAAAAGCAGTACTTCGTCGCTGTGAAGCGCGGGGATTTTACTATATACAGTATATATATATATATATATATATATATATATATATATATATATATATATATATATATATATATATATACAGTGCATCCGGAAAGTATTCACAGCACATCACTTTTTGCACATTTTGTTATGTTACAGCCTTATTCTAAAATGGATTAAATTCATTTCTTTCCTCAGAATTCTACACACAACACCCCATAATGACAACATGAAAAAAGTTTACTTGAGGTTTTTGCAAATTTATTAAAAATAAAAAAACTGAGAAATCACAGGTACATAAGTATTCACAGCCTTTGCTCAATACTTTGTCGATGCACCTTTGGCAACAATTACAGCCTCAAGTCTTTTTGAATATGATGCCGCAAGCTTGGCACACCTATCCTTCACCAGTTTCGCCCATTCCGGTTTGCAGCACCTCTCAAGCTCCATCAGGTTGGATGGGAAGCGTCGGTGCACAGCCATTTTAAGATCTCTCCAGAGATGTTCAATTGGATTCAAGTCTGGGCTCTAGCTGGGCCACTCAAGGACATTCACAGAATTGTCCTGAAGCCACTCCTTTGATATCTTGGCTGTGTGCTTAGGGTTGTTGTCCTGCTGAAAGATGAACCGTTGCCCCAGTCTGAGGTCAAGAACGCTCTGGAGCAGGTTTTCATCCAGGATGTCTCTGTACATTGCTGCAGTCATCTTTCCCTTTATAATTTCTCAGTTCCTGCCTCTGAAAAACATTCCCACAGCATGATGCTGCCACCACCATGCTTCACTATAGGGATGGTATTGGCCTGGTGATGAGCGGTGCCTGGTTTCCTTCAAACGTGACACCTGGCATTCACACCAAAACGTTCAATCTTTGTCTCATCAGACCAAAGAATTTTGTTTTTCATGGTCTGAGAGTCATTCAGGTGCCTTTTGGCAAACTCCAGGTGGGCTGTCATCTGCCTTTTACTAAGGAGTGGCTTCCGTCGGGCCACTCTACCATGCAGGCCTGATTGGTGGATTGCTGCAGAGATGGTTGTCCTTCTGGAAGGTTCTCCTCTCTCCACAGAGGACCTCTGGAGCTCTGACAGGGTGACCATCGGGTCCTTGGTCACCTCCCTGACTAAGGCCCTTCTCCCCCGATCGCTCAGTTTAGATGGCCAGCCAGCTCTAGGAAGAGTCCTGGTGGTTTCGAACTTCTTCCACTTACGAATGATGGAGGCCACTGTGCTCATTGGGACCTTCAAAGCAGCAGAAATTTTTCTGTAACCTTCCCCAGATTTGTGCCTCAAGACAATCCTGTCTCGGAGGTCTACAGATAATTCCTTTGACTGATCACAGGTGGACTCCAATTAAGCTGCAGAAACATCTCAAGAATGATTAGGGGAACCAGGATGCACCTGAGCTCAATTTTGAGCTTCATGGCAAAGGCTGTGAATACTTATGTACAGTACATGTGCTTTCTCAATTTTTTTATTTATAATAAATTTTCAAAAACCTCAGGTAAACTTTTTTCACGTTGTCATTATGGGGTGTTGTGTCTAGAATTCTGAGAAAAAATGAATTTAATCCATTTTGGAATAAGGCTGTAACATAACAAAATGTGCAAAAGTGATGCGCCATGTATATATATATATATATATATATATATATATATATATATATATATATATATATACTGCTCAAAAGAATTAAAGGAACACTTTTAATCAGAGTATAGCATAAAGTCAATGAAACTTATGGGATATTAATCTGGTCAGTTACGTAGCAGAGGGGTTGTTAATCAGTTTCAGCTGCTGTGGTGTT
Source organism: Polypterus senegalus (assembly GCF_016835505.1). Taxonomy (NCBI): domain Eukaryota; kingdom Metazoa; phylum Chordata; class Cladistia; order Polypteriformes; family Polypteridae; genus Polypterus; species Polypterus senegalus. The sequence continues at coordinate 126,797,384 of NC_053164.1, read as the reverse complement.
AATGAAATTAACAACAGATGCACTAGAGGGGCAACAATGAGATGACCCCAAAACAGGAATGGTTTAACAGGTGGAGGCCACTGACATTTTTCCCTCCTCATCTTTTCTGACTGTTTCTTCACTAGTTTTGCATTTGGCTACAGTCAGTGTCACTACTGGTAGCATGAGGCTATACCTGGACCCTACAGAGGTTGCACAGGTAGTCCAACTTCTCCAGGATGACACATCAATACGTGTCATTGCCAGAAGGTTTGCTGTGTCTCCCTGCACAGTCTCAAGGGCATGGAGGAGATTCTAGGAGACAAGCAGTTACTCTAGGAGAGCTGGAGAGGGCCATAGAAGGTCCATAACTCATCAGCAGGACCAGTATCTGCTCCTTTGGGCAAGGAGGAACAGGATGAGCACTGCCAGAGCCCTACAAAATGACCTCCAGCAGGCCACTGGTGTGAATGTCTCTGACCAAACAACCAGAAAGACTTCATGAGGGTGACCCAAGGGCCCCATGTTCTCTAATGGGCTCTGAGCTCACTGCCCAGCAGCATGCAGCTCGATTGGCATTCGCCATAGAATACCAGAATTGGCAGATGCACCACTGGTGCCCTGTGCTTTTTACAGATGAGAGCAGGTTCACCCTGAGCACGTGACAGAAGTGAAAGGGTCTGGAGAAGCCATGGAGAACATTATGCTGCCTGTAACATCATTCAGCATGAGCAGTTTGGTGGTGGGTTAATGATTGTCTGGGGAGGCATATCCATGGAGGGTCACACAGACCGCTACAGGCTTGACAAAGGCACCTTGGCTGCCATTACGTATCAGGATGAAATCCTTGGACCCATTGTCAGACCCTATGCTGGTACAGTGGCTCCTGGTGCACGACAATTCCTGGCCTCATGCGGTAAGAGTATGCAGGCAGTTCCTGGAGGATGAAGGAATTGATACCATTGACTGGCCACCACACTTTCCTGACCTAAATCCAATAGAACACCTCTGGGACATTATGTTTTGGTCCATCCAATGCCACCAGGTTGCACCTCAGACTGTCCAGGAGCTCAGTGATGCCCTGGTCCAGATCTGGGAGGAGATCCCCCACAACACCATCTGTCATCTCATTAGAAGCATGCACCGATGTTGTCAGGCATGTATACAAGAACACAGGGGCCATACAAAGTGCTGCGTACAATTTTGAGTTGCTGCAATTAAATTTTGGCAAAATGGACTAGCCTGCCACATCATTTTTTCACTCTGATTTTTGGGGCGTCTTTGAATTCAGGGCTCTGTAGGTTGATCATTTTAATTTCCATCAAACGATGTGGCATCCTTTCGTTTCTAACACATTACCCAGTCTATACCAGTATAGATATCCAGGAGGATTTCTTTTTCCCATTGAGATCTGATGTGTTTTCAAACTGTTCCTTTAATTTTTTTGAGCAGTTATATATACATATATATATATATGTATGTATGTATGTATATATATGTAGATATGTATATACAGTATATGTATATATGTATGTGTATGTGTGTATATATATATATGTATATGTAGATATGTGGATATGTATATATATGTTTATATGTGTGTATATATATATATATATATATATATATATATATATGACAGCAACACTCATAACATTGACAAAACAATTACATTGACAATCATGTTACGTTATTTTTAAAATCTTTCCTTTTCTTTTTCATAACTTCTTTAACACACTACTTCTCCGCTGCAAAGCGCGGGTATTTTGTTCGTTAGAAATAAACTTGATGCATTAAAAGTCAAGACGGAGGTAAAGAATTTAGGGGTAACTGTTGACTGTGACCTGAATTTTAAATCGAATATTAATCAGATCACTAGGACAGCATTTTTTCACTTAGGAAATATAGCAAAAGTTAGACCTCTTATATCATTGAAAGATGCTGAGAAATTAGTTCACGCTTTTGTTTTCAGTCGACTAGACTACTGTAACACACTCCTCTCAGGACTACCCAAAAAAGACATAAATCACTTGCAACGAGTGCAGAATGCAGCTGCTAGAATCCTAACTAGGAAAAGAAAGTATGAATACATCACCCTAGTTTTGATGTCACTACACTGGTTACCTGTGTCATTCAGAATTGACTTTAAAATACTGCTGGTTTATAAAGCCTTAAATAATCTCACTCCGTCTTATATATCGGAATGTCTGACACCCTATATTCCAAATTGTAACCTTAGATCTTCACATGAGGGTCTGCTTAGAATTCCAAGAGCTAAATTTAAAAAGAAACAGTGAGGCAGCTTTCTGTTGTTATGCACCTAAAAGCTGGAATAGCCTGCCAATAGGAATTCGCCAGGCTGATAACACATTACTTTAATATGGCTATCTCATAACTTCATTTTAATTTAATCCTGATGTTCTGTATATTCAATTAATTATCATAACTATTCATGGTGGCTCCAAAATCCATAATAACCCCTACTTTCTCTTCTGTTCTCTTCCCAGTTTTCTGTGGTGGCAACCTGCGCCACCACCACCTAATCAAAGCACCATGATGTTCCTACACTGATGGACTTAAGGCCATGAAGTCCACGTGACCGTCATCAAGTCCTTCCATGAGAACACTGAATACAATGAGGACAGATCATTTATGTTAGGTAGAATGCCTAGAGGGGACTGGGTGGTCTCATGGTCTGGAACCCCTGCAGATTTTATATTTTTCTCCAGCCATCTGCAGTTTTTTTTTTTTTTTCTGTCCTCCCTGGCCATCGGACCTTACTTTTATTCTATGTTAATGAGTTTTGTCTTATTTTAATTCTTACTTTGTCTTTTTTCTCTTTCTTCATCATGTAAAGCACTTTGAGCTACATTATCTGTATGAAAATATGCTATATAAATAAATTGTTGTACTCTCATGTGCTGCATGTAGAGAGTCAAATCAGAAGTGCAAATGTGTAATTAAGAAAGAAAAAAAATAAAACAAACCTTCAAACCCCATCATTAAACTGGAAAGTTCAGATTGTACATTCACACACACACACAAAGATATAGATAGCACTGCAGGATCAATTGGTGCAGCCCACCCCAGTCAGAAACAGGCTCACAGCATCACATACTAAAAGAAGCAACAATAGTACATACTTTTCTATTTAAATAATTCTATATGATGGAAAATTGGGAAAAAAAACTGCTTAAGAAGACAAAGCTGAAGGTTGTTATAAACATTTTAACAATAAGGGAAGTTTATTGTTTTGCACAGCATCTGGTGGTCCTATGCCCCAGTGACCCTTAATGCATAAATGCCACTGTAGTGTTGTAATATCTACTAACATTTTTTATTTCTATCTTCCTCCCAGTAGCTTGAGGGGTGACATGATTAACAAAAGAGAGTTGAAGTCAAGTCTTCCATTCAGGTGAGACTGTGAGAAGTGGACAGAACAATAGCAAAAATGAGGAATAAAAATTAATGAAAATGTGGCATTCAAAGGCAATGAAGAGGCAGATATTACATCCAGAGTCAGCACAATCTGACTGAGCATCTATAAAAAGAGATTTTCAACCTTTTGTTTTGATGCCTCTTTTCATCCATCCATACTATGTGTTCATTGTTTATCTTGGATGACTAAAGTGATCTGAAGTTAGAGTTATATAGTTTTTGGTTTTTAAAGTTCATCCACCCATCCCTGACTCAATCCAACATGATGTATTTTCCACAAGTTAACATTCTTCCCTGAATAGGATGCCAGTTAATTGCTTTTCTTGCTCCTATACTCACCATTCATTCATAAGGGGCCAGTTTATAATACATTGAAGATGAAAAGAGAGTGCGGTTCAGTATTCTCCCGTGAATTTCGTCATTCAGTTTTCCTGCTTTCCCGGTAATGTTCTGCTTCAGTTTTATTTTGGTTCATTGTTTTGTATAAGATTAGTGTATTTCTACTAATTTGCTAATTAAGCAATTAAGTTTTTTGTTTACTCACAAGTTTAACTTATTGTTTTCAGGTGCTGCAGTTACGCCAAGCTACAGCTACTGCAGGATATAAATACCCTGGTTTGGCACATCAAACATCAGTTACAGCTTTCTGTTCACTGGGTCTTTTTGAGTCCTGGGTGTTTTGGTTTTGGTCATGGAGACTATTTAACCAGTTAGTTATTCCATTTTATTGTTTTTTTTTTTTATTTTTGACTATTATTTTTTAATACTTTAATTCTTTTTTGTATTTTTGTTGTATTGTATTTTTGCTCATTTTTCCATTTTTCTTCCTTTTGTAAAACTTAATATTAGTTTTCTGTTTTTCTTTAATATCGTTATGACCTTTCCCCCTTAATTATTTTACTTTCATTTAATTAACATTGTCCCATTACCTTATTTTCTTTGAATTAACTGGACTTTTGTTTGGCTTAATTTTTGCTCAATTAAACAGTCTAATTTAGATCTTTTCTCAACAAGTATCCTTCTCCTTTTGTATTTTGGTAGGAAATCATTACAGAGGGTGTGCTTTGCAAGATTCTTTGGAATGAGATATTTTAGGGGGTCCTTTCTAGTAACTTTGAAGTTAAATAATTGCATCAACTAGCTCTTATGAAGCTGTTATTAAAAAAATATATATATTTTTTCCAAAAATCACTATTTCAAAATACAGTTCATCTCATTCAGTAAGCTCAGATGATAGACTCATTACTGTTACCAGGAATGTTTTGGTAAGCTAATATGTTACAACCCACAGGAAAATGTTACTGCTCAAAGCATGATCTTTGATAACTCATGAGATGTAAAAGAGATTCTCATTTATGTTGCATTTAAGAATCAACTTTTTCACAGATGTTTCTCCTAAAATTCCTTAGGAGAAATATCTTTACACAATAAGGAGGCATGAGAAACCGAGGTCAAAGGAATCAAAATTGAGAATTTGGTTTGAAAATCATGGTATATTTTGTGAAATGTGAATTTCCCCTTGGTATAAATAAAGTATCTATCTATCTATCTATCTATCTATCTATCTATCTATCTATCTATCTATCTAAATCTCTTTCAACTGTTGTTGTAATCTGTTTCAAGACTTCATATATGTCTACTTATCATTGAACTGATGCCAAGTTGATTTACAACATCTGAAATATGATTGGTTACATTTCTTTTGTATTTCTAATTGGAGCACAGGCAGGTGAAGTGACTTAGTCATAGTTACATGGTGTCAACAGTGGGATTTTAACACATGACCTCAGGGCTTGAAGTTCAAACACTTAACCATGTGAGGGACACCCGACCGGGATACCCAAGAAATAAAAGGATGGGGGAAGGCAGCTTCTTTAGGGCACTGTCTCCCCCAGAATGCTAGATGCCAGCTCCCCTGGATTGTAGTGGTGCCACATACATACGACAAATTGGACTGGACTGCCAATACTGATGCTCTATGTAAGAAAGGTCAGAGCAGACTTTACTTTCTGAGAAGGTTGGCATCCTTCAACATCTGCAGTAAGATGCTGCAGATGTTCTACCAGACGGTTGTGGCGAGTGCCCTCTTCTACGCGGTGGTGTGCTGGGGTGGCAGCATAAAGATGAAAGACGTCTCACGCCTGGACAAACTTGTTAAGAAGGCAGGCTCCATTGTAGGATTAAAGTTGGACAGTTTAACACCTGTGGCAGAGCAACGGGCATTAGGCAAACTCCTGTCAATCATGAAGAATCCACTGCATCCACTTAACAGTGTCATCTCCAGACAGAGGAGTAGCTTCAGTGACAGACTTTTGTCACTGTCCTGCTCCACTGACAGACTGAGGAGATCGTTCCTCCCCCACACTATGCGACTCTTCAATTCCACCCGGGGGAGTAAATGCGAACATTAATTTTATTTAAATTTTTTTCATTTTTTTCATTTTTATTACTATTTAATATTGTTTCTTTGTATCAGTATACTGCTGCTGGATTATGTGAATTTCCCCTTGGGATTAATAAAGTATCTATCTATCTATCTATCTATCTATCTATCTATCTATCTATCTATCTATCTATCTATCTATCTATCTATCTATCTACAGCTGTCTGTGCATTTCTCCATATATTGGATGTGTGATTTTTAAATTACTTGTTTGTTGTTGTTTGATGTTCTTTCACTGTTTCAATGGTAGATTCTACAGTTTCATTGTACTGGTATAATGACGATAAAGGCATTCTATTCTATTACTGAGCACACAATTCAAAAACTGCAAATTGCAAAATAAAATGTCAACACACAACTTGGAAAATCTGAGCCTCATTTTATGACTTTGCTGAGATTTCTGTAGAAATTCAAGAGAGACATTTGGAGACAACTGTGTTTCTTTTTCTTAGGAGAAAAATCTGAGAAACATGAAATAAAAGAACATATATCCATTTTATTTCTTTCTGATCTCACTGTTGTCTAGGATAAAGCAAAAAGATATTAACCTGTAGGAAGGTGCCTGGATGTTACCCTAGGAATGTGCATTGTCACACTTCGCTTCTTCTCTGTTTGTTCAAGTGGGAAGCACGATAAAAGGCTTAGAGGACAGACAAGGAAATTTTGATGCTTCAAAGCATGTTCCTCTCTTTTCTTGGAAAAGAACTGGGAAATTAGTCAGAGAGGACACTGGAAGTCCTGGAAGATCAAAGAAGACCCAACTCCTTCCAGTCATATAGTTCCCCACTAAGGCCTAAAGAAAACCTAGCAGCTTGAAATGAAGACTGAAGGAGCTCCACTTAATAACAGATGTTACTATAAAGAGGGGTTCTAATCCTGCTACTTAAGGCCTATATTACAAAGTGTGATTTTTATGACATTGGAGAAGAACCACTAGTGTCAGGAATTCCTTCATAAGGAGCCTGGAGATGCCATGGGGAATGTATTAATGCATTTACAAGGAAGACTGAGACTCTAACACGCTAGAGTGTCTTAGTGTGACAACCTGTTTAATTATAGAGCTGCTTGCTTCCTTTATTTTCAGAATGACAAGCCTGTTTCGAGTGTATGTGTCAGATCATTTACATGTAAGTAACCTTCATAAGGGACTGATATTTTTTTTTTACTTTGACATTATTGATTGTAAATAATGTCCATTTTATTCTCTAGAATGAGGGGCATGTTTCAAAAATGAGTTGTTCTAATAAGTAAGAACTGTCCATCATTATTATCATCCATCCATTCATTATCCAACCCACTATATCCTAACTACAGGGTCACAGGGGTTCTGCTGGAGCCAATTCCATCCAACACAGGAAACAAACTCCAGGCAGGGCACCAATCCACCGCAGGACACACAAACCCACCCACCAAGCACACCCTAGGGACAATTTAGGATCACCAATGCCCCTAACCTGCATGTCTTTGGACTGTGGGAGGAAACCGGAGCACCTGGAGAAAACCCACGCAGACACGGGGAGAACATGCAAACTCACGTAGGTAGGACCCGGGACGCAAACCCAGGTCTCCGAACTGCGAGACAGCAGCGCTACCCACTGCGTCACCGTGCGGCCCCATGATTATCATGCCATCACAAAATCTCTTGCTTAGTTAGAGCTCAGGAATACCTAATCTGCATTTTCACTGTTATGATAAGATAAAAGCTAAAGCTGAGACTGCCCACCAGTACAGCTCTTCCCACTTCTCTCCATGCAGCCACATGTATCAATAAAGTGCTTCTTGATTGCAAGAGGAAAGGGAGGAACACTTAAATCATTAATTGAAGCTCTTTTTCCGGTTTATCATTTCATTTCAAAGGCCACCACCTGCCCAGTGCCTCGGCTCCTTTCCTCTTTCTCTGTCTTGTTTTCCTCCTACTCTCATAATGAAGGCCACATATGGATGCCACATGTTTATTTAGCTTGTGGCAGCCCAGATGTGTACAATGATATTATCGCTCTCCCATGCTTTAGTTTCCTCTTAATGAAAACAAAAGACTTAATTTAGGTGAAAATATAATTATTATAAAATGCTCAAGGAATGGTGATGATTAGCCCACACCTGATTCCGTATTTCAGCTCTCTATAGCTTGCACTGATATGAAGGCTTAGCCTGACTGATAAAAGAAAAGTTTCTTTATGAGAGAGAGGAAGAGACAGGAAGATCCAGCGTGATAAAGCTTACTCCGAAATAAAGTCTTCATTTCCCCCTTCATAACTGAGCTTCATGGCTACTCATGGAGTTGTCGGATTTCTTCTCTTGGGTAGTAAAATATCAAAGAAAAGAGAGAGGAAATGATGCCCAAGTGATTGGCTCAGTTCTCACATTAACAGATGATATCTGAGTGTATTTTGAATGCCTCTTGTGGTGAGTTAGCATGGTCCTGCTGTGCTCTCATGGATTATCTACCAAAGAGCAAAAACTTCCACTTTGTAACTCTAAATTGACTTGTTATGACAGAGTAAATGAGTGCTGGTGTGTGTGTGATTCTGTCCTGTGACAAAATGAAAGACCATGCAAGAATTATTCCTGTCTTCTGTCTATTGCTATCAAGCCTGGTGCTGCTAGGACTACTATCAGGTGCAAGGGGACCTGTTCAGACTGGCCCACCACAAGTGACCTGACACCAACAATCCTTGCACCTCTTCATTGCATCCCTTATTGATTTGTATATTTGTAGCCTACTTACTGAACTCTCATAGCACAGGCTGTGAAGATGCTGCAATGTCCAGTGACTCTTTTTTCAGCTCTTTTGCCCTTTAGTCTATCACCAGCTCTGCCCTTCTGCTCTGCAGATGGTGCACTTTGCTGAAGTTTTAAAAAAATGAAATGCACAAGGGACTAACACATGGATCGAGTTAAGTTTAAAACTAAACCTTTACCCAAGCTAATGTTAACTCAACCCCACATGTGTTTGAAAGTTCACATCCTTGTAAAACAAAGTATGAAACAGTTGAGATTATTGGCGGCATTCAAGTTGGGGAAATAAAATCTGAGAAGTCAGTTTAACACTGAATCTTAACACTGTGTTTCTACATTTACAACTAATCATGTCAAATTTCTGCTAATTTGGGTATTTTGATGAAATGTGTTAACTTGCATGCAATCGAAAGCAGTCATATACTGTAAATATGCTGCTGCGCTGACCACCTGTAAACTGTGATCCCCTCAGACAAACATTCATTTTTTTCCCTTCAAATTTTTAGCCCACCCTCCTTCTTTATTTTATGAAGACCATTTCTCCATCTCCATTTCTCTGTGGGTGAGGTGGGGTTAGAAGTATCATGAGATTGGAGAAATGCACTGAGGATGAGGTGAAGGCCACTCATATCATGTCTCTCTTGCTCTCTGTGTCTCCTTTTCTTGTTCATTTGCTTGCTCCCTCACTTTTTCTGAGAGTTTGTGGGTCAACAGGATGACCAACAACAAGAGTAGCTCACTGGGAATTTTCCTTTTAATCTTAATGTCCAGTCCAATCCTGAATCTCTAGAGAACCGCTAAGACTGCAGGTTTTCTTTCTAATCACTGCTAAAATGAAAACCAATTACTTCTTCTAACAACTTTTGCCTTGATTCCCTGCAGCTACTAAAGCCCACCTGGATTGGAGTTTCACAAAACTGTGCTCATGGCTTGTGAAGCTCTGTATACTTTGAATCAGACAATGCAGGGTCAAATCTACTAGGTTGATTCCCTGATTAATTGGCATATTAAGGTAAGAGCATCATAGAATTGAATAAAAGTCTAAATAGAGAAAGACATCAACCGGTCTGGTGCTATACAAGTCAAAAAACAGGGTCCCTTGGAGTTTATGAAGTGAAGGCTAATTTTAAGATCAGACCATAAGTGTTAAGCTAGTGTCCCTAGCAGTTTATGAAGGGGCATGACCAGGAGAATACATTTGTACTGGCTCCCAAGAGACAGTAGATAATTTGTGAGTCAAAATGCAAGCTGAGGTCAAAGCCACAGATCAAAAAACACATCTAAACCAAAATGTAAATCATGAATTATTTGAAATTAAGGAACAAAGAACAAAAAGGTAGCAACCAGTAACACAAAACCAGAGCTTTTTAAGAATTGCAAATCTGCAAACTCGGACAACCCAGAACTTTCTGGGACAACTTTTATACCATTGCTTGGGTGATGTCACAAGTCTGTGCACTGAGAGATTTCTGGGACTATAATAGAAATAACTGCTGCAGTACTCCCCAAATGGCAGTGCCTAAGGCAAACAAATGGTGTTTCGGCAACACCAAAATTAACAGCAAAATGAAATCACCAATTCTCAGACCCCCTAAAAAGACATCTGGATCAATGCAAACTGTGAAGGAGCAAGCATAAAAAACTATTAAACACAAACAAGGATAACAATAGGGAAAATATTGAACCAAGAGCTGGAGGAGATTTGATAAAACTATGTTAGTAAATAACAAAAGTTGACAAAGGTAAAAGGAAGTAGTGGAGTACTGGTTTTGGGAAAGGAATTAACAGATGGATTGATATTTCAAAGAAAAAAACGCAATTCAGCACAATGGAAGGTGGCAGTGGGTTGTCATGATCAACTCCTCATACAGATACAGTAGCTCCCTCTCTGGCTGTGATCGTCTTTTGAATCCTGTTGCCCTCAGGAGAGTAAAACACTTACCCAATAATGTGCATACACCACTGATGTGCAAAACAGTCCTTTTTAGTGATTTGATTCATTTTGTGCAGTTCACCAATTTTATTTGAATCTTTGAAACACTGATTTGTTCATTTCAAAAAAAATAACAACCTATATTCTTGTTTAAAATCTAGAATATTATCATAACAGTTGTGAAGACAGAAAAACACCAGAGAGACACATAAAGGTTTGGGACCCAGTCCCGTATACTGAAGGTAGTGTGGATGCTGTCTTGTCAAGATAACAAAGACTTCCATGAGACATTGTTTGCATGACACATAGGACTTTTATATGTAATGGACAGGAAATGGCAGTGATAATTGACATTGACGTAGAACTGATGAGCCAGAGGTGATAAAATGGAATGAAGGCAGGAGTGAGATCATTTAATGGAGTCGTATCTTTGGTACCCAGAAGAGTGTTTTGGATGGATTTCGAAGGGAGTTTCGGAAGGTAAGTTTTCTAATCATTGTTTTTCCTGAAGAACAAGAGAGAGAGGCATTAGTGCTAAATGTCAAATCCCCCTGGTTGTTGTATTCATGCTGCATCAGGCCCGTAGGCTGCCCCCTACTCGCACGTGTGTGACACAGTTTAACAAGTTTAACCGCCAAACAGTATAAACAATTTAAAAAGCAAGCAAAAAAATGAGTAATTTGCACATAATAATAATAATAATAATAATAGTCTTTAATGAATTCTGACAAGAAATAAAATTTCAACAATAAATAGAAAAAACAATCATACAATTAGAACTTTAGAACAGTGCACACATCACAATAAAACTTTCTGATGCAATGTGCCATTCATATATCATCAGTGAACTGAACTGAGATTCAATGTACTGGAAGTCGTTTTTCTGCAGTTCATTCCTTGGTTGAGTACACAAACTGATTCTTCGGTTAACTGGTTCACTGTAGTGTACTGTGAGTCTTTTGTCTGCAGTTTGTGAATGAACTTGTAATGGTTCTCCAGAACAGTAGAAGGCGTACTGGTTTATTCAGTCAGTCAGTGTATGTGTTGCGATAGTCATAGTCACTTAGTCAGAGTGAACTGATCAATGGGAGGTGTCATCTACCACTTCAGTCATTGGCTAGCTGTTGTCATGAGTGTTTTGCTGAAACAGTTTGCTGACTGGCTTTTTCCTGAAGACAGAAGCCATTTGAAGTAAAATGAAGTTAAGATGATAGCTACGGACTGTCGCGGAATGCAGTATAAAAAGTAGCATGCACTCTGCATGCCTTGAAAAGATTTGTTCTTTAATGTCATTGTACCAGTATGCTCATTCAGAAACTAAGGCAAGTACAAATGAACTAGTCCGTTCGTTCATTGCACATCTCTAGAATACACTGCCTTTTGCAAAGCTCAATGGCCTTGAGATGTCCAAGCTATATAAACTCTTCTGCCTTTTCATAAAGCAAAAACAGTCAACTCAAGTCTGAAAAAAAATCTTTTTGGCCTTCACAATCATAAAGTGGATCTCCAGATGTTACATTTCTTGTATTTACTTTATATTTGTATTTTTTCTTTGTTTAATTTTAATCTTTTATTGTTACTGGAAACTTTTTCAGATATGTGCCAAAGACTTTTGGGGTCTCATTTATGAAATTTTGCATGGATTTGAAAGTTAAAATATGCTTATGCCAAAAACAGGAAAATGCTTACACCAAAAAAATATACCTGGTATATGCACATTTCTATGCAATTTACTTTTATAAGTCACAATCATCTTGTAAATGTGCGTACGTGAATGTGCCTCAAATGCCACCCAGTTGCCACTGCAAAACAATCATGCATTAACTATGCTAATCAACCTCATACATAACTAATCACAATGTTGCAGACTTTCATTGGCTGGTAGAGCGATCTCCCTCCTGATGTATAGTGCTTCATTCTGCAACTGAGTGAGCCAAGAACAGACGTGGCATTGTAACATCTCTCCTCTGTGCTCAGATGTTTGGAAAGGCGTAAGAACTAATTTCTACTTTTCTCTGCTGTCTTTCCAGTTCTGGCATCGTGCAGCCACCTTTGATGATGGAATGAAGGCAGTGTCCCAGCTGTCCATGAGACCGACTTCATCGAATCCTCTCATATGAAACCTGGAAATGAAGAGGAATGAATTTCGAACATTTATGTTAGGTAGAGTGCTCAGTGGTGGCTGGGTGGTTTTTTGGCCTTGGAACTCCTGTAGATTTTCTTTTTTCCTCCATCTTAACAGGGGTTTTTTTTGTTTGCTTTTTTTTTTTGCCCTCCCAATCATCTGACCTTATCACCAGACTCATCTGTAGAGATTTACATCATGAAGTTGTATATAAGGAAACATCCTTATAAACTCTTTTACTTTATATATGTTTTTTAAGATTGTATAGATTTATTTGTTTTTTCTTTGTTATTTATTCTTTAAAATCATTGTCTAATCTTATTCCCGTTTCTTTTCTTGTAACTCTGTCTTAGACATCTTGTAATTCATTTTGAACTACATTGTATGAAAATGTGTTTTATAAATACAGGGTGAGTCAAAATTATGTTAACATTTGAATGGCGGAAACAATTTATTCACAAAACGTATTTCAAGATGCAAGATGATTTACAGAAATGTCTCAACCTATTCGGCATCATGTTCAACACACAAAAACCAACGAGCAACAGTACCATTTAAAGCCCAGACACACATTTCACAAGGAACAGATGACACAACAGACTGTATTCTGTCCATCAGGTCATTGATATCATGAACTTTCCTGCTGTACATGCACTCCTTCACCATACCCCATTACCAGAAATCACAGGGTGTCAAAACAGGGGAGTGTGGAGGCAATGGCAATGGTCCACCATGACCTATCTATCAACCTGGAAAGATGTGGTTGAGATAAAAATAATTCATTAGTGTTAACATAATTTTGACTCACCCTGTAAATGTTATTGTTGTTGTTGTAAGGTGCCAACATCTGAGTAGCTACCTACTATCACTTGGCATATATATTCACACTAGCAAAATACCCGCGCTTCGCAGCGAAGTACTGCCTCAAAATTTTTATTAAGAAGAAAATTAAGCCTTTTTAAACTGAGGGAAAATATACCAATAATTATTTGTTAAGGATCTCTTTGTATACCACATTGTCAGTTCAGCCCTCCAGTTGTAACATGACCAAGCTGTGCGCTGAGCTTACTCTTGAGCATGCAACGTACAGTTGGCCATGTGAACAGTAATCTTGTTTCAAATCTCACAGCTTGGATTGCTGCTGTCATAATCGGTTTGAGTTTCATGGTTTGTTTCAATTACGACAGTATTTGTAGGACTTGTGTTAAAGTGACATTCGGCATCTGTCAAGCGTTGTAAGCATACAACCGGTTTCATCGATAACTTCACATCCAGCTTTTGAGAGTTTAAACATTCATAAACATAAAAGTGTCCACTACTGAAATCGTCACCTGTCAATCTAAGATGTTTAAGAGGCTTTGGCGGTTGTCGAAAGATGTAAAATATTTGGCCATTTCGTACACTTGAAAGTTGACAACCGAACAATTCAGCGGCAGCCATCAACTCACATGCAGAACCATAGGTGAAGGGCTTAAGCATTTCACTCTTCTAGTGCTCCTGTGTGGTATAATTATCTCCTGTACCGTCATCAGTCCACACCTTGAACCTGTCCCAGTCATTCAATACATAAGACACAATGTTCCTCCAGATATCAAGAGTGAGCCTGATATGGCCGTGCAATATGTAGCACAGAGAATGGAAAAGGCAGGTGCCATCTCCAGGCATGGAAACCACTCGGTAAGTGACAGTTCTTTAATCGATGGTGATCACCTCGATAGACATGTTAATGGGGGTAGGGTTGGAATGATAAAGGAAATGGGTACCTGAACAATGTAAAGTAAGTCTAAAATACCTACACAATAACTATAATCATAATAAATGAACAATAAAACAGCGGAGAAGCCATGGATTAAAAAAAAAAAGGCTGTAGTTATCAGCAGGGAGACGTGATTCCTGTGGCGAAGCAAGGAAGGTAATGTAGAGACTGGAGCGACGGACGGCCTTATATAGGCAGGCAACCAACAACGTGGGAGGTGCTGGGATGGGGGACCTAACGCCGCCTCACACGGTGACCGAGCTGCAGGCTATGGACGTATATATGTATGTAAGTAGGATTCAGTTAGCGTTGGGAACCCGCTGCACAAATTTCTTGAAGATAGGCCCATAAGTAACAAAGACCGTTGGAAAGTTCAATATGGCGGCAGACAGTGGAGTCATACCACCGAAATAAGTACGTACATCAGTTTCGGTTAGCGCAGGGAAACTGCCTACCAAATTTCGTGAAGATGGGGCCATAAATAAGGATGTTCAACATGGCGAACGTTGTCGAACGTTATGACCGTTACGAATAGAATTTCAAAATGAAACCTGCTTAACTTTTGTAAGTAAGCTGTAAGGAATGAGCCTGCCAAATTTCAGCCTTCTACCTACACGGTAAGTTGGAGAATTAGTGATGAGTCAGTGAGTCAGTCAGTCAGCCAGTCAGTCAGTGAGGGCTTTGCGTAGGGAAAAAATGTAAGAAATCTTGGGAAAGGCAGTTCAAAGAGAGACCCCTTTCCAGGTAGGTTGGGCGTGCAATGGGAGTCAAAAAGAAGGGGGTCAATACAATACAAAATAGAACTCAAGTAATCCTCAATACAATATAACAGTCATAAAAGTCATCTGTCAAATCCTCAAAATGATCAAATCATAGATTGATCCAGGCCATCAACCTATCACATACAGTATGTCAGTCTTATCTTGGCATCACAGATGACTTGTGCATTAATGACATGTAACTGCTTATGCTTATGGTTAACAAAAGCTGCTTCGTTCTCACTAGATGCCTTTGTTGTGATATGAGCACAGTAAAGTTCTTTGATTATGTTAGTTGAACCAATCAAACAAATTGCTTTTTTGTGTCAACAAAAACCTTTTATGTTTATTTATGTACACCAAGCAAAAATGTAATGTTTTTACTCAGTATTCAGTCAATCAATAGCTTGTAGCACAGCAGGCATGATGGAAGCTTGTCTGAGATATTGCTGGCCTGACAGGTAGCCTGACGTAAAACCAAAAAAGTTCTTCAATGAAAATTGACAAAGCTCTTTTAAAATGGAACTAAAATGCAGTCTGTACATCATTATTAATCACTTTTCAGGGGTAAAATGTTTGTCACATCAATACACATTATAAAAATGGCTTGGTGATATGAATTATTTATTATATGCATGAGTTGTCATTTAGGTGGTTTGGCTGCATTTATCGAGTGTGTCATCATTTCCCAGTTTCTCTGAAATGTTGCTTACGAATGAGTCAGAGTTGCTGTAAATGTATGCAAGTTTTCCCGTCAAGTTTTCTGTTATATATCCCGTTGTTTGCATGGAAAACAACATACGCACATTTTGAGCCTATTTTTGTGTGTAGTCCTAGCTAGTCGTTGGAAATTAAGATGAAGATTCTGCTGAAATAAAAAGGCTGATAAGTAGCTGAACATGACTTTATAAAGGACAAAATATCTTGACTCTGCTATGAAAATGGAGTCTCAATCAGCAGGCAATGGGACTATTAACAGATGGAACAGTAAAACAGCTGAGTATACTATTCCTAAAAGAAAAAAGAAAGAAAGTTACACTGCCACTGCTGACGGAGATTTCTGGTAAATTCCCACCTATTAAATTGTTAATTGAAAGGTCTGGTAGACACCTGACCCTAGAAGTGGTAACATGACAAATTAGCAAATAGTTGATCTTGGCATCAAAAGCAGAACAAACTGGCACATTGCTGATAAAAAACAAAACAAAAAAATTGGCACTGATGATAAAAAAAGTACTGGCAAATAGCTGACCCTGGCACTGTTATAAAAAGACTTTGGAAACCGCTAGACTAGCACTGCTAAAAGAAAGAAGAAATTAACCAACAAATGTCTGAACACTCATCCATCCATTATCCAACCCGCTATATCCTAACTACAGGGTCAAGGCGCTCTGCTGGAGCCAATCCCAGCCAACACAGTGCACAAGGCAGGAAACAAACCCAGGGCAGGGCACTAGCCCACTGCAGGGCGCACACACACACACACACCCACACACCAAGCACACACTAGGAGCAATTTAGAATCGTCAATGCACCTAACCTGCATGTCTTTGGACTGTGGGAGGAAACCGGAGCACCCGGAGGAAACCCACACAGACACGGGGAGAACATGCAAACTCCACGCAGGGAGGATCTGGGAAGCGAGGCAGCAGCTCTACACATTGCTTCACCGTGCCGCCCCAATGTCAACTACTATCCAGTAAATAAACGCTCTTTGTATCTTTTAACTTCCTCACACCCTTTTCTCATAATGAACCAGCTTAACTGCATTCATTCAACTCAGTTCTTCATACCAGGATGCCTCTTTAGGTCCAGCTTCAGATGACTCATGTAGAACTCCACAAGCCATCGCTGCACTACCTCGGACACATGCACCCATGCAGCTGCCTTGTCGTTTCTTTCACCAGAGCTCTCTGTGGCACAACCTTTAACTCTTTAAAGTAAGTGCCCAGTAACTATTTAAGCAAAAGTAAAATCCATAAATTGTTAGACACAACAAGAGTAAACACCATTTCCATAGCACAACACACCCCACTAAATTAATCAGTATATAAACAGGATTGGAGTTCCATAATACTGCACTTTTTGGATTAAAAACTCTTACCAATGAATTGGTTCCTGCCTTGTGCCCTGTGTTGGCTGGAATTGGCTCCAGCAGACCCCCGTGACCCTGTATTCGGATTCAACGGGCTGGAAAATGGATGGATGGATGAATTGGGGGAGACACAGATCTTCAATTCATGACCACAGTATTATGGGAATGAGTTTCCTGCGTAGTGATCCTATAATAGAAAAATACAATAGAAGTATCTAGTCAAGAATTTCACCATAAAATGCTTTCGGGTGCTAGCAACCAATCCTAAAACACAACTTTAAATTGGCTCTGGCCTGCAATGAATTACTCACTTACGACAAACATGCGTGTACACCAATCAGCACAGACTAAAACAGAAAAAAAGGGATTGTGGCTAAATTTCACATGGAATACAATACACAAGAACAAACTCAAGGCCAGTGAGGACATGGAAGACGAAGGGGATGAAAAGGAGGAAGAAGACTTCATGCTGAAAGTCATCGAAGCAGACAACACAGAATAGAGTCTCCAATAAAATTAGGGTGACCATTACAGACCATGTCATAAATCAATAAATCGTGCTATCTTCAAATGTGAGACTGGTTTTCATGAGAATCAGTAAGGCAGTATTTGCACTCATGTACAATACATAAAGTAATAAGTTTGACACTCATATACATATTCTATAAATCAGTATTGTTTTGCTTCCCTACGTTGTTTCCTATAGTAAATGACTGAGTGGAAATATACTTCCTTTAAAGATTTGAAAGAAGCCCCCAGCTGTTGCATGAGGTAAGATATTCACTGATGAACAAGAAGCAGCAATTATTTTGATGATACAGGAGAGCAATGCCATGCATCTATGTGAAATACAGATTGCTGTCATTGCAGATGTTACTTATTCCACAACATTCACACTTTCAGTATGTCAAAAATTATTTGGATCTTAAAATATAACAATGTCAATATGAAACAAATCTACAGTGTTCTTACAGTAACTGCATGATACAGTGGTTTAATCTCTCGGCACAAAGTCTTGTCTTGCGAGACGTGAAAGTATCTCTCTGAAAAAGTCCCAGGATTTTTTTATTATAATAGAGAGATGTATATACAGATTTATATTTTGCATTGTGTGTTATACTGGCACCCTGCTCAGTGATTGTTTCCTGCCTTTCACCCTGCGTTGGCTCCAGCGGACCCCCGTGACCCTGCAGTTAGGATATAGCGGGTTGGATAATGGATGGATGGATTGTGTGTTATAGCTTCCTGTGGCACGGTGGCACAGTGGTAGCTCTGTTGCCTCACAATAAGGATATTAGGGTTTGCGTCCCAGGTCCTCCCTACTTGGAGTTTGCATGTTCTCCCTATGTCTGTGTGGGTATCCTCCAGGTGCTTCAGTTTGCTCCCGCTGTCCAAAGACTTGGCAGCTTTGTGAATTGACAACGCTAAATTGCCTTTGGTGTTTGTGAGTGTATGCTCATCCTGTGATGGACTGATGCTCTGTCCAGGGTTTGTCCTGCCTTGAGCCCTGTGCTAGCTGTGATAGGCTCCAGATGACCCTGGGCTGGATTAAACTAGATAGAAAATGATATCTTACCTAGACCATGTTATAAGCACAAATTAGTGCTGTACTCTACTGAGAAAAGTCTTTAAATGGAGTCATTCATGTAAACGTCTGGAGAATATCTGGAATGGTCCAATCCTAGATTTTATGTGGCATAGATGGCTACATGAAAGACCTACCCACTAGCCTGCATTTTGGAGCAACCCAAGGTGTTGAGGCCCCTATTAATTCTGATGACCAGAGGTCTGGACAGAAAAATAGGGATTAACTAAGGTCATCTCACATCTTATAAAAATTTGTCCCAGTTTGTCACAGGGCATATAGCATGTTTTCCAAGATGAAGGAAATCATAAAGAAGCTTCTAGATGAAATATTAATGGATGCCTTAATAGAACCTTTGACATAGCTATGGGCCTCTCCTTTAGTCTTAATTTAAAATGAGATGGGTCATGCTCTTTTGTATGGACCACCGGGTCTTAAAAGCAAAGTCTCATCATTATCCTTATTCTATGCCCTAAACCCAGGAAAAATTCCGCAATGGATATTGGCAGGTTTGAAAAGATGAAGACAGCAAGCAGAAGACACAATTCACAGCCATGGCATTTGGTCCTAAGAACATTGAGCTAGTTTCCAGCATCCCATGAAGCAAATCTGGAATGGGTTAATTGTTAAGACTTGTTTTGCATACATTGATGACATTGTTGTCTTCTCCCCAGCATTGCAATAATGTTGGCAACATTTGGAGGTGGTCTTCCAGAGATTACAATAGGCTGTTGCTTGGACCCTGAATGGGACATAAGGTGTCAGCCAAAGGAGTAGAGGTGGAGGCTGAGAAGATAGCAGTCAGATAGAGCTACTACACAGCCACTGACCTGATGAGTTTCAAGAAGTTTCTTGGTCTACTGGGTTAATACCGACATTGCAGCCTCACTAAGAAGAAGGATGTTTCATGAAAAACTTCTAAAGAAGAAAGGTGTTCCATGGGAATGCCAGGATGCTGTAGAACAACTAAAGGTGGTTCTACAATCTCCAACCATACAGACACAACTTAATCTACAATATACTTTAGGACCCCTCAGCAGGTGAATATTTCAACCATCAAAGTTAACTTTTCAAGTGCACACAGTTGCCAGCAACATTGGGCTTTGTGCTAAACTGACCCAGACAGTCAAAGGAGAACAGAAGATGATTGCTTATTCATCAAGGGGTCTTGTGTGGTTCAGGCTAAATTATTCCCGCTCAGAAAAGAAATGCTTGGCAGTGATATGGACTGTGGAAAAATGGTGACACTTCCTGGAAGGAGCCAAATTCAAGGTATACATTTATCATTGCCCTGCCATGGGCCTTTAATACGCTGAAAGCATCGTCCTGACTTACCAGGTTTTGTGCCTCTAAGACTTCCAGGTGTTCTAAGAGAAGGGCTGCAGCAGCACGGTCACAGATGTACCATCATGGATCCATCCAATGTCTAACGATGTCAGTGTTACCATTGTTCACGCTCTGTTGTTAGGCCTATCTCTGAGTATGCAGGACCTAGCTCAAGCCCAAGCCAATATCCCTGTGCCAAAGGGTCAGAGAAAAATCTTATGAGACTTGTTGTGGTTGTGTACATTTCAAAGGAGCTTCAGGGTATACTTTTCTGTGTTTTACCATCTACTGTACCAGTTAATGGTCACTTAGGAATGTGTGCCCAAGTTCCTGAAGTACTATCACAACAGTACTGTTGGTGGGCACATTGGAGGTATAAAGACCTTGATGAAGAACTTGGAGGTAGCATGGCATCCTTTCAACAGAATGATTGGAATCACATAAAATCGTGAAAGATCTGTCAAAAACCAAAGAAGCCACCTGGCAAGCCAGCAGGATTTTTCCAGTCCACTATTACATCCAGACCGGGGGAGGAGTTGGTCATTGATTTGATGGGGTTATTATCTACAGCCAGGGCCCAGAAGACATTCTTGATGGTCATTGCAGATGATTTCTCAAAACAGATGGAGCTTTTCCATTCAGGGATGCCAAGAGAATTTGCTTGGCCCTAAAGATTGAAGTATTCACCTGCCAAGGTGTCCCAAAGTATATTGTGTCAGATAGAGGCCCTCAATTTTACCAGTTATCTGCTCAAGTAACTTAGGGCTAAACTCAACACTGCTTATCATCCACACACCAATCTGAAGCAGTTCAGCCTCTCTAGTAAGTTTTTAGCACCCTGACTGGCAACTGGAAGTCAACAGAGAAAAATGGATCACTAAGATAGGCATAGAATCATCAGAAAAAAACAGTGTTTGCTAACCTTTGAGCTTTGTATCTTCCTTGAGCTGTCCAGGACACTGACCCATCTTCAGTATCTGTCCATCCTATTGATTAGTGGTGCTAATTGCATAGCTTGTCAATCACTTCTGCTTTGTACTTTGCATAAAGCATACTGTCAGTGAAATTATGAGCATGTGTGTTAGCATAATAATAACAATAAATAATGTCAAATTAAAAATTTACCAACAAATAAATCTATAACATCACTCAATTTCAAGTAAATCCTTCAAAGCATTTTTGAGATTTTTCTATTTTTTCCCTAAATATTAACATAATAAAATGCCCTTTCTTAGCAGATACCTACTGCCCTAGATGTATCATCCTGCCAAATTGCAACTTTTTAATTAAATGGGAATTAGTGCTTCTATTGATAAGTGAGTGAGTGAGTCATTCAGTCAGTCAGTCAACTTTAATATATCTCTCTATTATAAAAGGAAATCCTAAAACAGGACTTTTTCAAAGAGATTTTTTCAAGTCCCACAAGATGAGACTTTGGTCATGAGATTTTTTCAAATCCAGCCCTCCTCTCAACCATATTCAACCATGTACATGGACCTCTCACCTCTCATTTGTGTGAATGCTTTTGACAGACACAGTTCCTGCTCTCTAAGCTCTTATAAACTTTTACGTTTTCCTCACATTAAGTTCCCAATAAAAGAAGACTTATTATGTCCAAATCTTAGTGAAGAATTTCATCCCGAAGTGTTATCAACAGAAGAAATGAGTACATGGGCAATCCTACCACTGAGAAACGATGAAGTCAAACGAATTTACTTGAACATTTTCGATCGGTTACACGGCAAATTGGTTAAATGCGTATCAATAGACTATGCTGAAACAGTTTGTGGTGATCGTGCGGAAGATGAAAACTTACAATATCCCGAAAAATATCTACAATCATTAACACCATACGATCTTCCACCTCCCGAATTACTGTTGAAAGAAGGATGTATCCAAGAAAGGTAATGTTGTACATCTCCGGTGGATAACATTAGACACCAAAGGATATCTTGATATGCCATTCATATTAATACGTTAACAGTTTCCTGTTAGAATAGCTTTTGCAAAGACAATTAACAAATCAGAGAGACAAACATTCAAAAAACTCGGTTTATTTATTAGAGAGAAAGAACTCACATACTCATGTAAATGCAAACACAGAATCAAAGTTCAATGCGATATTGAAGAAAATTTTATTCAAAAAATTGTTTTTACAGTCAAAGTGTAAGTTTCAACAGTATTTGCATGTTTATTTCAAATCCAAACAGAACGAAAATGTATAATGCAATGAAAAACTCTAACACAACATGAAACATAATTTACTTGCAAATTATTATGTTTTACTATTTTTTAATATGGTTAATTACTCACTCTAATGTAAAATAGTTCTATTATGCATATGTAACAATTCCCATGAAATTAACTTCTTCTTCTTTCAGCTGCTCCTGTTAAGGGTTGCTAGAGCGGATCATCTTCTTCCATATCTTCCTGTCCTCTGCATCTTGTTCTGTTACACCCATCACCTGCATGTCATCTCTCACCACATCCATAAACCTTCGCTTAGGCCCTTCCTCTTTTCTTCTTCCCTGGCAGCTCTATCCTTAGCACCCTTCTCCCAATATACCCAGCATCTCTCCTCTGCACATGTCCAAACCAACACAATCTTGCCTCTCTGATTTTGTCTCCCAACCATCCAACCTGAGCTGACCCTCTAATGTACTCATTTCTAATCTCTCCATCCTTGTCACACCCAATGCAAATCTTAGCATCTTTAACTCTGCTACCTCCAGCTCTGTCTCCTGCTTTCTGGTCAGTGCCACCATCTCCAACCCATATAACATAGCTGGTCTCACTACCGTCCTGTAGACCTTCCCTTTCACTCTTTCACTCTTTTCACTAACAAATCACTCCTGACAATCTTCTCCACCCATTCCACCCTGCCTGCACTCTCTTTTTTACCTCTCTTCCACAATCCCCATTACTGTGTACTGTTGGCCCCAAGTATTTAAACTCATCCACCTTCGCCAACTCTACTCCTTGCATCCTCACCATTCCACTGACCTCCCTCTCATTTACACACATGTATTCTGTCTTGTTCCTACTGACCTTCATTCCTCACCTCTCTAGAGCATATCTCCACCTCTCCAGGGTCTCCTCAACCTGCTCCCTACTATCGCTACAGATCACAATGTCATCAGCAAACATCATAGTCCATGGGGACTCCTGTCTAATCTCGTCTGTCAACCTGTCCATCACCATTGCAAATAAGAAAGGGCTCAGAGCCGATCCCTGATGTAATCCCACCTCCACCTTGAATGCATCCGTCACTCCTACCACAGACCTCACCATGGTCACACTTCCCTTGTACATATCCTGTACAACTCTTATGTACTTCTCTGCCACTCCTGATTTCCTCATACAATGCCACAACTCCTCTCAAGGCACCCTGTCATATGCTTTCTCCAGGTCCACAAAGACGCAATGCAACTCCTTCTGGCCTTCTCTATACGTCTCCATCAACACCCTCAGAGCAAACATTGCATCTGTGGTGCTCTTTCTTGGTATGAAACCATACTGCTGCTCACTAATCATCACCTCAATTCTTAACCTAGCTTCCACTACTCTTTCCCATAACTTCATGCTGTTGCTCATCAATTTTATCCCCCTGTAGTTACTACAGTTCTGCACATCCCTCTTATTCTTAAATATCAGCTCGGCACCAGTACACTTCTTCTGCACCCCTCAGGTATCCTCTCACTTTCCAAGATTCCATTAAACAATCTGGTTAAAAAACTCCATTGCCATCTCTCCTAAACACCTCCATGCTTCCACAGGTATGTCATTTGGACCAACGACTTTTTCATTCTTCATCCTCTTCATAGCTGTCCTTACTTCCTCCTTGCTAATTCATTGCACTTCTTGATATACTGTCTCCACATCATCCAACCTCTTCTCTTTCTTGTTCTCTTCATTCATCAGCCTCTCAAAGTACTCTTTCCATCTGCTCAACACACTCTCCTTGCTGGTGAGTACGTTTCCATCTTTATCCTTTATCACCCTAACCTGCAGCACATCTTTCCCAGCTCGGTCCCTCTGTCTAGCGAATCGGTACAGGATCTTTTCTCCCTCCTTAGTGTCCAGCCTCTCATACAACTCATTATAAGCCTTTTCTTTAGCCTTCGCCACCTCTCCCTTCACCTTGCACCTTATCTCCTTGTACTCTTGTCTATTTTCTGCATCTCTCTGACTATCCTACTTCTTCTTTGCCATCCCCTTCCTCTGTATACTATCCTGTATTTCCCCATTCCACCACCAAGTTTCCTTTTTATCCTTCCTCTGTCCAGATGTCACACCAAGCACCCTTCTTGCTGCCACCCTTACTACATCTGCTGCAGTTTCACAACTGTCTGGTAATTCTTCACTACCACCCAGTGCCTGTCTCACCTTCTCCCTAAACTCAACCTTGCAGTCTTCCTTTTTCAACTTCCACCATTTGATCCTTGGCTCTGCCCTCATTCTCTTCCTCTTCTTGATCTCTAACGTCATCCTACAGACCACCATTCTATGCTGCTTAACTACACTTTCCCCTACCACCACTTTGTAGTCTTCAATCTCCTTCCGATTGACTCTTCTGTATAGGATGTAATCTACCCGTGTGCATCTTCCTCCTCTCTTCTATGTAACCCTATGCTCCTCCCTCTTCTTAAAATAAGTATTCACCACATCCATATCCATCCTTTTGGCAAAATTCACTATCCTCTGACCTTCTTCATTCCTCTACCTGACACCATACTTACCCATCACCACCTCGTCTCCTCTGTTTCCTTCACCAACATGCCCATTGAAATCTGCTCCAATCACCACTTTTTTTCCCTTGGGTACACTGTTCATCACTTCATCCAACTCACTCCAAAAATCTTCTTTCTCATCCATTGCACACCCAACTTGCAGGGCATATGCACTAACAACATTAATCATCACACCTCCAATTTCCAGCTTCATAATCATTACTCTGTCTGACACTCTTTTCACCTCCAAAACACTCTTGATATACTACTACTCAGCCCCTACTCCATTTCTCCTCCTATCCACACCTCAATAGAACAATTTGAATCCACCTCTGATCCACCTGGCCTTACTCCCCTTCCATTTAGTCTCTTGCATGCACAATGTATCAACCTTCCTTCTCTCCATCATATCAGCTAACTCTCTCCCCTTACCAGTCATACTGCCAAAATTCAAAGTTCCTACCCTCAGTTCCACTCTCTTTACCTTCCTCCTCTCCTCCTGCCTCCGTACATGTCTCCCCCCTCTTCTTCTCCTTCTTCTTCGGCCAACAGTAGCCCAATTTCCACCAACACCCTGTTGGCTAACAGTACTGGTGGTGGTGGTTGTTAACCTGGGGCTCGACCGATCCGGTATGGAAATTTGTATTGTTGTCCACATATTGATTTGGCAAAATTTTACACCGGGTGCCCTTGAGACCAGTTGGGACATGTGCACGAAGAAATACAGTGGATAGCAAGTAGCGCAGGCCCGTGGTTTGGCGAGCGAAGCCCCCTAGTACTGTAGATAGATAGATAGATAGAACTGCATTTTAGCAATTTACTCATCCTGGAGCAACTTGAATATCTTAACAATTTTAAGAACTTTACAATCAAACAATATGAATAATGAGGAGTGGCATTGAAGTGAAATGGTTATTTCTCCTTTATAATTGATCGAGCATCTCTCCTTGCTTTCTTTGGATGGAATTTGCCTGTTTTCCCACTGTATGTGTTGGCTTTCCTCCCACATGCATGTCTGGTTAACTGGCGATTCCAATACACCAATGTGAGTATGAGAGTGGGTGAGTGAATGGACCCTGTAATGGGTGGTCCCTGCGTGTGGTCAGTGCTGTCAGGATAAGCACTGGTCCCTCATGACTGTGAAATTAATAAGCAGTTTAGAAAATAGATGGACTTCACTGTTATTTTTTTTTAAACCTGAATGATTGTTATAATTATGTCTTTTTTAAATTCTCTTCCTGTGAAAAAGGGTACTGTTTTAATGTGAAAATAAAGTGCAAAACCATGGGTGAAAATGATAATATGTTAGTCTAATAAAGCTTTCTTTAGGTCAGTTTTCTTTTCTTTTAATTTTTGTGCTTTCTTTTCTGGAGCTCTCCTTGCATCATTGTTACTAAAAGTGCTACACTGCTCTATATACTAGATGGTTTATTGCTTTAAATATTGGTATTTGCCATGAAATAAAGTAAAAAGTACAGTACATGAAGGCCCAACAGCAAAAACATGTGTTGTAAATGATTGTGAATGTGATATTAACTTTCATCTTTTTTTTGTTTGTTTGTTTTGCAGAAGACTAATACTAGTCTTGTGTAGCTCCATATTCTTCTTCTGCAAGTGTGAAGAATTAAGATACATTTATTATGTCAGCCCAGACAGATCAAGCAACAATGAGAAGTTGAGTTACTGTACGATCACAGATTCTGAAGAGTGGCTATTCTAATCATGTGCTGCCCTCTAGTGCTTATTCCACACAACACAAGCAACCTAAGCTCTCAACTTACTGTAATGAAGACTGACATTTTTAGCCTATTTTCTCATCTGGCCCTGTTCTAATCTGTCATCTGATCCCTTCACGTAACATTGAGACAACTATTTACATGCTAACCTATTGTGGTGAAAGAAAAAATCTGAACTTTACATAAAGAAATATGGCATAATTTAATGCATCCAAATACCAACTCACCTGATTCAATTCAGGGGCATGGGGAACTGAAGCCTGTTCTGGAAGTATTGCATGAATTCAAGATCCATCTCTGGAGAGTACACCAGTACATCTCATGGCCTACTTCCCCCTCATTTCCATACATGCAAATGTGGAAAAAAGGGACCAGTTTTTTTTTCTTTCCCTGTTTGTATTACATTATTCCTCATAACTAAATTCAATATCTTAATGTACAGTTCTGAGGGCTCACTGTACTTTCAGATTTTTGTTGCAACAATCATTTAAATTATTTTACCTTTAGCTGAATTACTTTAGTTTCAAGCTTAGATATTGATATAAGATAAAATCTAGACAGGTTTCCTTAAGCAAAATGTCTGTCTTACACATTGTAAAAGCCGTGGGTTATTGGAGATTATTTTGAGGTGTAATTGTTCAGAGCATGCATACATATTTTCAATATAGTGGTTTTTAAAGATCTAAATATCATACCACAACCATAAATATTTCATATTTCAGTTTTTTTATCATGCACAAATCAAAATAATTTCCACACAAATCGGAACTTAAGGATATAAATAGGGCCATAGGTATGCATCCTACTAATGAAAGAAAGAGAGTTGGTGGCAGTATAATACAAAGAAAAAGAAGAAGGAGAAGAACAGGTGAACAAGGGAGATGGAGCGGCAGACGGTTCATGCCAGATGAACCAAGTGCCACATTGGTTCACAGTGTGCTCGTAGAAGGGATTACAATGGCAAAAGCTGTTCCAAGCCTAGCCAAACACGAGCCACTACATGATTGCATCAATTGCCCACATTTCTGACAACAAAACATGTCATTCCCAATAACTGTGAAGGGTGACGCTGTCTTTGTACAGCATTTTAATGTTTTTCATATTGTGCCATATTGACTGTATATGTTCTTTACAGTAAATTTGTGGTGGTCCATAATGCTTAGAGTACTGCTGTGAATTTGTTTTTGCAGAACTAAGGTATCCTTCAAGCAGTTTCCACATATAGAGTTTACTGTTCCATCAGAGGTTTGGAACCAAAAGACCAATGAAAGGAAGAGAGGAAGATATGCAGAACTAGAGGAGCAGTGCAGAGAGCATGGATGGGGTGGAGAGCAAGGTGTGAGTCAAGTGAAGCAGGCTGCAGAAGGTTTTCAGGCCAGGTCTTTTGCAAGATTCTTACCGTCCATGGCATGTGTGGGCTGAGAAAAGAAATACCTTAAAGAAAGCAATAGAGGTCGCATAAAACGTGTTTAGGTGGCTGTGGACACATTTAGGAGGGAAGAACTGTGGGGTAAAGCACATCCTGGACACAAGTTGAACTTGATCAACCTTGTTTGGGTCACTTGGCCGAGGGAGTATGATGTTGGAAGACCAGAATCTTCTGATGACTCCAACAACATCACTGAGGATGTGTCCAGGTTTTCATTGCAAAATGTGTCAAGGTAAGAGTCATCACCCTGCAGGAGGCAGGTTGTGGTTGATGACAGACAGCCTTGGTAAATATGGTGATTGCCAAAAATGCAATTCATTTGCATGAAATTCAGATATGAATCATTGGAGCACATTTTTTTAGAGGGCTTGATTGTATACCCATTTTGGAGATTTATTTAATGTGTGCTCGGTTGTCAAAAAGTATGAATGAAGCAGGGGTACAATATGCCATTTGAGAGAAATTCCATGAAGGTGAAGAACCAATGTTTTTAAAATGTGCATGCCAGTACTGTTATGTACAGTAGTTCTTGAACACTGCTTGTATAGTATATAATAAATGTATACTACAGTACAGTGTAATACCTCTACAATACAACAGTATAATATGATTACAGTTGTGCTTGAAAGTTTGTGAACCCTTTAGAATTTTCTGTATTTCTGCATAAATGTGACCTAAGACATCATCAGATTTTCACTCAAGTCCTAAAAGTAGATAAAGAGAAACCAGTTAAACAAATGAGACAAAAATATTATACTTGGTAATTTATTTATTGAGGAAAATAATTGAATCTATACTAATAAAAGGCAAAGCCCTCACTCACTCACTCACTCACTCACTCACTCACTCACTCACTCACTCACTCACTGACTCATCACTAATTCTCCAACTTCCCGTGTGGGTGGAAGGCTGAAATTTGGCAGGTTCATTCCTTACAGCTTCCTTACAAAAGTAGGGCAGATTTTATATCGAAATTCTACGCATAATGGTCATAACTGGAAGCAGTTTTTCTCCATTTACTGTAATGGAGATGAGCTTCAACGCCGTGGGGGCGGAGTTTCGTGTGACATCATCACGCCTCCCACGTAATCACGCAGTACATAGAAAACCAGGAAGACCTAAAAAAAGCGCTGAAGAAAACATGCATTATATAATTGAGAAGGCAGCGAAACAATAAGAAGCGAAGCGAAAGTGACATATACAACCATATTCATGAGTTCTGCTACTGAAACAAAGCACATGTAAACCTACACTTTAAATTAAGTTCATAGACAGGCTGCGCTGGCGCTTGTAATTTAGTGCCTGCCCATATAAGGCCGTCCGTCAGCGCAATCCAATAGCAAACTGCCACTAAATATTCACGGGTTAAGGACTGTGCTTATGCAGAGGAAGATGAGATGGTCAGGGTGGTGTTTGGTACAAACTCAGCGAAACTGCGAGAGAAAGTTTTAAGTGCCAGGACTAAGGTAACATTAAATACAGCCATGGACATAGCACGAGATGGCACCAGCACAGCTGGGAAACTTCGATGCATGTACACCGAGCGGCTCACGGAACTGACGAGTGCACAGATAAAAGCAACAGTTCCAAAGAGCGCTGAACAAAACCAATTACACAATTGAAAAGGCAGCAAAAATATGAAGCGCTGATACATACAAGCATATTCATAAATCCAAAACAAAGCACACGTTGGAAAAAGTCAATGTCCCGCTAAAGGAAGACAGTGTAAAAAAAACCGTGCATGCAGTGTGTCAGGTCTCAGATAAAGAAGAAGACGAGCTGTTTATTGATGCAGTAAGAAACGAATCGATGAATGAAACCTGTCATCTTTACAACGATTGACAAACACGGAATGTAACTTGAACACAACACATCCTACAAATACGAACCTGATTGAAAGAAATAATGATAATCAAATCCTTGATGACAGCAACACTCAGTAACACTCACAAAACAAATACTGTATATTGACAGTCATGTTACGCTATTTTTAAAATGTTCCCTTTTCTTTTCTAGCTTTTTAACACACTACTTCTCGCATGATACGCGGGTATATATATATGTATATATATATATATATAACCCGATCTACATACTCGAATAATGGATACTTTATTCGCCATCAATGATTGTTTTGGTAAAGCCATACTCAGTGTATTCATTAGATGAACGGTAAAAAGTAAGAGCGAGGGAGGATGACTTATTGAGGCATGCAGGCTGTAGTGCGTCAACTCTATCTGAATTGCGATCACATTTGAAAAATATATCTTTTCAAGTTCTATTTAGTCCATATGTGTCAAACTCAAGGGTCGGGCCACATCCGCCCGGCGTAATTATATCCGCCCGCAGATCATTTTATATACTGTATTATTGTTATTAAAGCCCGGTATATGAAGCGCTGGTAACACAATAAACTACAGATCCCATAATGCAGCGCTTCAGCTGCCTTGCCTAACACTTACCGAAGTTAATCAAGTTATTGCAAGCTAGCTCACACGATGCTGAAGAGAAAAGTTGATTCTGAAAATAGAGCCTTTAAAACCGATGGGAGGCTGAGTATATGTTTACTGAACCCGTGTGTCTCATTTGTGGAGCTAATGTGGCTGTAATTACAGAATTTAATCTAAGACGGCACTATGAGACAAAACATCAGGGTTAACCTGAATGCAATGCAGAAGATACAGAAAGCAGCATAATTAAATAAGAATCTGACACTTCAGCGGACGCTTTAACCGTGCACAATCACAAAGTGATTTCAAGTGAAGCTGCTTTTATGGGAGACACAAATGCACCAGTGCACCTTGCCCCACTTTCCCTGTTGCCAAGTAATGTTAAACCAAGTCGTCACTACGGTGTTCCCAAATACGCACTTTGCTGATAAACTGAGCGCACTGAGTTTGCACGGCGCTTTGGTGACTTTGAAGAACAAAAAGTCCGCCTACATGCGGCTCGAACCTTGTGCATGTTTGGTAGCACATATCTGTGTGAGAAGCTCTTCTCAGTGATAAAGACTAACAAAACAGCACACAGGAGTCGCCTCACTGATGAGCACCTGCAATCCATCCTGAGAATCTCCACAACACAGAACCTCACACCAAACAGAAACGAACCTGTGGCCAAAAAGATGCCAGGCGCCCAGCTCTAAAATGACATATGAGCAAAGACAACTGAATGATTTGATTTGTTATTGCTGAAAGGAACACATTTTATTTATATTTCTAGGTTTTGTTATGCAGCATGTTCATATTTGAATTTGTATAATTTTGACAGGATATATTTTTATGGAGAGCAAAATCTTTTGGGATATTTAAAATCTAAGTTTATTTTTTATAAAAAATTACATAAGAGTAAAGAAATTTGAATGTTTGTTCTTTTAACGTTTACTTTATTTCTAACTTGTATAATTTAGACAGGATACATTTTTATGGAGAGCAAAATATTATAAGTTGTTTAAGGTTTGAGTTGATTTATTCACGAATAATATTCCTGTCTGTTTTTACCATTCCTACCAAAGATATTTCTGTCGACTAAATAAAAATTCCTTCTATTTAAAATTTAAATAGAACTTGAACAAATACGATAGTTCATAATATCCACGCAGACTTGCACGTAAGAGCGGAGTTATCCGTTTTAACAAGCAGCGTATTGCACTGATACGAAATAGCTGTGTGTGTATATATGTAGATATGTATGTATATGTATATATATGTTTATATATGTGTGTGTGTATGTATGTATATATATATGTATTTGTGTGTGTATATGTGTGTGTATGTATGTATGTGTGTATGTTTATGTGTGTGTGTGTAAATATATATATATATATGACAACAACACTCATCACTCACAACAGTGACAAAACAATTACATTGACAATCATGTTACGCTATTTTCAAAATGTTTCCTTTTCTTTTTCATTGCTTCTTTAACACACTACTTCTCCGCTGCGAAGCGCGGGTATTTTGCTATATTACATATTTGTGAGTGGCAAAAGTATGTGAACCTCTAGGATTAGCAGTTAGTTTGAAGGTGAAATTAGAGTCAGGTGTTTTCAATCAATGGGATGACAATCAGGTGTCAGTGGGCACCCTGTGTTATTTAAAGAACATGGATCTATCAAAGTCTGCTCTTCACAACACATGTTTGTAGAAGTGTATCATGGCACGAACAAAGGAGATTTCTGAGGACCTCAGAAAAAGAGTTGTTGATGCTCATCAGGCTGGAAAAGGTTACAAAACCATCTCTAAAGAGTTTGGACTCCACCAATCCACAGTCAGACAGATTGTGTACAAATGGAGGAAATTCAAGACCATTGTTACCCTCCCCAGGAGTGGTCAACCAACAAAGATCACTCCAACAGCAAGGCTTGTAATAGTCGACGAGGTCACAAAGGACCCCAGGGTAACTTCTAAGCAACTGAAGTCCACCATCAGGAGAACACTGAACAACAATGGTGTGCATAGCAGGGCTGCAAGGAGAAAGCCACTGCTCTCCAAAAAAAACATTGCTGCTCATCTGCAGTTTGCTAAAGATCATGTGGACAAACCAGAAGGCTATTGGAAGAATGTTTTGTGGACAGATGAGACCAAAATAAAACATTTTGGTTTAAATGATAAGCGTCATGTTTGGAGAAAGGAAAACACTAAATTCCAGCATAAGAACCTTATCCCATCTGTGAAACATGGTGGTGATAGTTTCATGGTTTGGGCCTGTTTTGCTGCATCTGGGCCAGGATGGCTTGCCTTTATTAATAGAACAATGAATTCTGAATTATATCAGAGAATTCTAAAGGAAAATGTCAGGACATCTGTCCATGAACTGAATCTCAAGAGAAGATGGGTCATGCAGCAAGACAACGACCCTAAGCACACAAGTCGTTCTACCAAAGAATGGTTAAAGAAGAATAAAGTTAATGTTTTGGAATGGCCAAGTCAAAGTCCTGACCTTAATCGAATCGAAATGTTGTGGAAGGACCTGAAGTGAGCAGTTAATGTGAGGAAACCTGCCAACATCCCAGAGTTGAAGCTGTTCTGTATGGAGGAATGGGCTAAAATTTCTCCAAGCCAGTGTGCAGGAATGATCAAAAGTTACCGGAAATTTTTAGTTGCAGTTATTGTTGCAAATTGGGGTCACACCAGATACTGAAAGCAAAGGTTCACATACTTTTGCCACTCACAAATATGTAGTATTTGATCATTTTCCATAATAAATAAATGACCAAGTATAATATTTTTGTCTTATTTGTTTAATTGGTTTCTCTTTATTTACTTTTAGGACTCGAGTGAAATTCTGATGATGTTTTAGGTCATATTTATGCAGAAATATAGAAAATTCTAAATGGTTTGCAAACTTTCAAGCACATCTGTATGTGTTCACAGTACACTAGTGCAAAGACAATATTTTATTGCAGTACAGTATATGTACAGTAATACTGTATTACAGTATAACTCAAATATAATATTTAGTTCTGTAGAGAATTTTGAGCTTGACAACATGGCGGATCCACATAAGTGCATTTTTGCTGATTAGTCAGGGTTTAACCTTTAAAAGAGAAGGAGAAGAGAGCAAAACATCATTGAACAACACACCATTATTGAGGTTTCTGGACAGTGAGGAAGCAATGTAATGATGTGTGGTTCGTCAGTCATTGTACCATCCTCCACTATCATACTACACTAGGCCCACAATGAATACAAATGTGGTACTTGAGGCACAATCACTAGCCAAATTTACTGTACTTGTGTATCAAATCTTTGAACCAAGTCTGCAGAATTGCAAGCACATTTTCAACTTATGACTAGGTTTGCAATTTCAAAACACACATTTCTCAAAAACCTACACACAGTTGTCTACATTAGACATAATTACTCAAAGTGAAACCTCCCTTGTTTTATTTGGAAAGCCTTGCCTTACAAAATGGCACACTTATTGGCCAATTGCCTACACATTACTCTCGAGTGTGAAAACACGGCTAATTTCTTCACTTAGATAGCAGAGCATGAGCATTATACAAAGTAAGAAGACAAGTTAGTTCTCTTGGTTTGGACAGCAAGAGAAGCAACTATTGCTCAGATAGATAAAGGATTAGGTTTGAGGATAAGAGGAGGATGTTTTTTTCTCAACATGAAGCTGGAAGGTGTATGATCACCAGCTCTATAGACTCATACTCTTTCTCCAGGCAGTGGAGGAGGTCTGCAGGAATACAGATGAGGGCATGTGCCAGGGGTGGATACATCACTCTATCAGGGGTCTCGAACTCCATTCGCAGTGGCTGCAGGTTTTCATTCTAACCATCTTCTTAATTAGTGGCCAGTTTTTGATGCTAATTAACTTCTTTAGCCTTAGCTTTAATTACCTTGACTCAGGCACCTTAGTTGTTTTTTCCTTAATTAGCAGTCGGACAGTAATGAGACATAAAACAAGCAGGACATGACCAGCTCACCTGTACCCATCAAACAAAATCTGAAAATAAAGATGAAGGTCTCAGTAAGGTTGATCCCTCAGGTTACCAAAACATTTTAGGAGTTCTTAGAAAAAAACAGAATATCAACAGTTTTGGAAATGTCTGCTGTGGCAAAAAGAGAGCAGCAACAAGGCATAGAATTGAATAACGGGTTTAATTGACAGCAAGAATCAGCTTCTCATTACGGAGCCAGTTGGATTCTGAAGCCCCAATTTAGCTGGTCATCTGTTGGCTCGTTTCATGTCTCATTTCTGTTTGGCGGTTAAAAACAGGGCTACTAAAATAGAGGGAAAAGAAGCTAATTACCAGTGAAAACTAGTTAGGAAATGAGTTAGAAAGAAAACCTGCACCCACTGCGGCCCTCCAGGCCTGAAGTTTGACACCTATGCTAGATGATACCTTCATTCCTTGCAATATACATGAGTTGCTGTGGCCAGACCCAAACAGCAGACAGGATGTGGCCTCCTTTTTTTTTTTCTAGTTCTTCTCTTTCTTTTCTTTGTAAAACCTGTTTCCTAAACATCCTTTTTTTATTTGTTTCACCTATAAGCCTAATTTTCATGCCAAAGTTGGGCCAAAATGTATTTTTAGAAAGATAAATTTGATTTCACCCCTGTATTTGAATGTATGATTGAAAAGATGGTTGAATTTGTTTAGAACAATTTACTTCACATCAGAGAGCCATGCATTGCACACTGGAAATGCAAAGGGGATCGCAGTGTTTTGTACTTATCCTATCAGTCTGTAACTGGTGCTTAGGATAAAATATTCATTTTTTCATGTTGTTTTGGGACTGGGTATAGAGTTTTGAAAAACAGATATAGTTTCAAAAATTGCGTGAAAGAATTCAGAAAAACTATACTGAAGTTTCTGAATAATCTTGATAATTGCACTACTTAACAGTACGAAGCCTGCTATGTCGTTATCGGAGACAATGTCACTTTTCATTGTGTTCCTTTGTTTTGTGAATGTTTCAATAACCACCATAGATTTTTATTGATATTTCTTCCTGCATACTCCCCATTATTCAATCCCAGTGAGGAATTTTTCTCTGTCCCTATGACCAGCAAAACCTCTTGCAAGTGGTGGATGATGCATGTGGGAATATGTTGCTTAAGTCAATTTATGGGTGGATCAGGCATACACAATTATATCTCTCTTGTTATCTTGCGAGGGCTAACATCCTATGATCCTAGGACATCCTAGAACCACTTCAAGGACACTCAACGTTGACAGGCCCAGTTGCACAACTGAAACTCTTGCCTCCGCAAATTTTGTATATGGAACTGAGATAGTCCCCACATCTCATTCCAAACTTTTTGCCCATTGGCAGGGGCCCTAGTAAGTTAAAGAAAAAAATGGCTTAGTGGACTGCCTGGTACACAAGCCCAATAGGTGCCCAAAGGAGCACGTGTACCACATCAACCTCCTAAAGCGATTCTATGGCTGCTCCCGCATTTTCACTCTTCATGGACACCAGACATTTAAATTACAGAGACAAGCTCAGTCCACACCAAAGGAGGAAGTCGGGTGTGTCATCACCTCAGACACAGGGGTAATAGATCTTTGACAGAGCCAAACGATGATGATTGTCCATGATATTATCATCCAGCTGGGGACAGTCATCAGTGAGTGACCCTATCGACTGCTGGAAGCCAAGTAACTGAAGGCAAAGCTTGAAAAACATAGGATGTTTGACCTGGGAGTTATAGAGCCCAGTCACTGCCCATGGTCGAGATCGATTGTGTTAGTCCCAAAACCCGATGGGAGCTGGCATTTCTGCAATGAATTCCATTGATACAATCAGGTTTCCTTTCCACTCTCGGCATGACAAAGCATTATTGGCAGATCCCCCTGACGGATGCAGCAAAAGAGAAGACTGCATTTAGTACCCCTGGTGGCCACTGGCAGTACCGCTTCCATATCCTTTTGGCCACACAGGGCCCCCGCAACCTTCCAACATCTGGTGAACAGACTGCTCAGACCCCACAATGCCTACGGTACTACCTACATTGATGACATCATCATCTATTGCAGCACCTGGGATGTCAAGGCTGTCCTCTACACCATCTGTGATGCCAGACTGTGGATCAACCCCCAGAAGTGTCAGTTTGGGTTGACTGAAGCCAGGTACCTTGGTTACGTGGTGGGTGGAAAACTAATTAAACCGCAGTTGTCAAAAATTGTTGTTAACTGCTTACAGTGTTTTCTTACACTAGCAAATTTAGGCATATAATTCCTGACTCACTGGTACAAAAGGTTTTTGTTGTAGTGTTTGTACAACAGATTGGCCTAAACATAAATAGTAAGAAGACAAAAGTGATAGAATTTAACATCTCCCATCAACACCCAGTCAAAATTAATGGAGATCTAAATCTTGTAGACCAGTTTACATACAGTATATACACAGCAAGAACTGATGGAGGAACTATGACATACAAAGCAAGGAATGCCTTCAGAACTCTCAACAATATGTGACTCTCCTCCCAGTACAGTAATTATATCAAACTGAAACTTCACAAGAGCTGTGTTTTAGCAACTCTCTTGTATGAGGCTGAATGATGACAGATGACAGAGCGGGATCTAACAAAGCTGTCTTCATTTCACACCAAGAGTGAGCTTTCAGAGGATACTACAATTCTTCTAGCCATACATTTTTTCTAATAGAAGTCTTCTACAGTGATGGAAAATGGAATAGCATTTGGACGATAATTATGAGAAGAAGGTGGAGTTAAATTGATCATGTCATTAGGCCAGAAAGGGAATTCACCATAAAGACTGCCCTGTATTGAACACCAGAAGGGAAGAGAAAGAGAGGAAGACCCCAAAACATGTAGCAGTATTCAGTGGAATTCAAGATGAAAGCCAAGGGTCAAAACTGGAATTAAATAAGGAAGATGTCAGTGGAGGAACTTTATTGCTGTATATATGCCATTGATGGGCAAAATAAATGAAAAAAAATGCCTTGAATCTGCCTTTGTACTGTGTTGTGGTTAATCACCATTGTTGATGCTTTTGAGTTTTTGAGTGTGCTGTGTGAAAACAAAGTTTGATTTTCATGGGAAAGTATATAGTTTTGATAACTGTGTTTAAATTTTACATAGATATTTAAGGTTTGCACACAGTGGTGTATGGTCTTAAAATTGTGTTAATAGTTTTGTGACAAAGAGAAATTGTTTCATGAAATGTGTTGATTGGATAAAATGATAATATCATTTGATACTTACCAGTGAAATGGAAAAATTGAATTTAAATAGATCTTTGTTTTGTCAACATAATTCTTAAGTGTTTAGAATTTTCTGAGACAGTGTCATAGTCCAGGAATTTGCTCTGTGATGACATAGCTAAATGATGTACATCAATCACATTACAGTTTTTATTTACCCACTTTGCATCTTTATTTTAGCACAGAAGACAAAAGGAGAGGACATCCACGAACCTGATGAGGCCAAAGAAAAGGACCAGTAACAGGAAGAGAAAGGAGAGAAAGGGGAAGTGTCCAGACACAAAGTAAAAGAGATGATGGGAGATGACTATGAAGAACAGAGGTCTCTAATGACAAATGAGTAACTATATTTGCCCATGACCTAAATTATGTTTCTCCATGTTAAGCAAACAGCCCTATGTGTCACATATAATTCTGGCTTTATTTATTTGAACATTCATAAAAGTCAACACATAGCAAACTCGAACCTGTACACTACATAAGTGCATTTGAAATAGTATAGTATTCCATTTCTAGAAAAGTGCACCACAGTAAATTAACTCAGTAAAAATATACTTCTGATTTTATAGAACTCAAGGAGATGTATGATGCTGTATGATGTATGATAAAATGGCCATTCACATTAAGTAAACAGTTTCCAAATATGAATGAATTAAAGGATAAAGTCAAAGTGTCAAAGTGAACTTTATTGTCATCTCAACCATATAAAAGTATACAGATAGACAAAATTGCGAAGCTCAGGGTCCACAGTGTAACAACATGATGTGCAAATAGTAAATTAAAAATAGAATAAAAATTTAAAAATTTAAAATTAAAACACAAACAAGACAAGACATTGTGCAAAGATAGGACAAAGAAGTAGCAGCAATATTGATGTGTAAGATATGTAATATAATAAATAAATGAATAATAAATAATAGATATAGATAATACAGAAATTATCAGTGTATGATAATAGTTGTTTAAGACGTGTGTAAACAATGACAGGTCAGAATGTTTCATAGCAGAAGGATATCAATAGTGTCAAAATCCTTAAAGGTCAGTATGAGATTTTCAGTTCTTTTCTACATGCACACTCATCTTTGCAGGATAGTGGTTTTCATGTATAAAAGTTCTGTTTTTAGTGGTGGTTGAGGCCGTGTGGAAGGTCCCAAGGGAGCAGCCTGGTGTTAAGGAGTCTAACAGCTTGGGGGTAAAAACTCTCCTGCAGCCTGGCAGATTTGGCTTTGATGCTTCAGTATCTTCTCTTGGATGGCAGAAGTGTGAAAAGTCCATGTGAGGGGTGTAAGGGGTCCTGCACAATGCTGCAGGCCTTGGACACTGCGTTTGTAAAATATGTCCTGTAGCAAAGGGAGAGGCACCCCAATAATGTTCTCTGCTGTCTTCACTATCCTTTGCAGGCGCTTGCGGTCGAATATGTTGCAGTTGCCATACCAGACAGTGATGCAGCTGGTCAGGACACTCTTTATGGTGCCTCTGTAGAACATGGTGAGGATGGAAGGGGGAAAACGTGCTAGCTTCAGGCGCCTCAGGAAGTGTAGTCTCTGCTGGGCTTTCTTGATTAATGATGAGGTGTTATGTGTCCACTTAAGTTCCTCAGTTAAGTGCACACCGAGGAACTTGGTACTCCTAACAATCTCCACATCTAAACCGTTGATGCTGAGCGGGATGTGGGCAGGACGTGATTTTCTGAAGTCCACGATTATCTCTTTTGTCTTGTCAACATTGAGAGATAGATTGTTGTCTTCACACCATGCGGACAGCCATTTCACCTCATCTCTGTATGCTCTTTCATCATCCCTGCTTAGTCCCAGCACCGTCGTATCATCTGCAAACTTGATGATGTGATTGGTGTTGTGCGTGGCTGTGCAGTCGTGAGTCAGCAGGGTGAAGAGCAGTGGACTAAGCACACAGACCTGCAGTGCTCCAGTGCTCAGTGTGATGATGCTGGAAGTGTTGTGGCCCATCCGAACTGACTGGGGCCTCTCTGTCAAGAAGTCCAGGATCCAATTGCAGAGGGTGGTGTTTATGCCCAACCTGCTCAGTTTTACAACCAGCTTTGGAGGGATGATTGTGTTGAAAGCAGAGCTAAAGTCTATGAATAGCATCCTGACATATGTGTCTTTTTTATCCAGATGTGTCAGGGAGAGGTGAAGGGCAGAGCATATGGCATCCTCAGTTGACCTGTTTGAGCGGTATGCAAACTGATGAGGGTCAAGGGAGGCAGGGAGATTAGTCTTTATGTATGACATGACTAACCTTTCGAAGCACTTCATGATGATTGGTGTGAGTGCAACTGGTCGGTAGTCATTCAGGCATGTCACTGATGACTTCTTTGGCACTGGTATGATGGTGGTCGACTTGAAGCATATTGGGACTGACGACTGGCTCAGAGATGTGTTGAAGATGTCTGTGAGGACACCAACCAGCTTAGCTCTCCTTATAGCATGAGACAGGTTGGCTCTGGTGACCCTGAGGGCGGCCTTGTCTCCAGATCTGAAGGCTGCATTTCTGATCTTGAGTAGCTTGTGCACTTCTCTTGTCATCCAGGGCTTTTGGCTGGCTCTTGTGGTAACATCCTTGGTAACAGTAACATCCTCTATGCATTTGGAGATGTAGCCAGTCACAGAGTCTGTGTACTCCTCCAGATTGATGGAGTTACCATCCGTAGCAGCCTCTCTGAAAATGTCCCATTCTGTCAATTCGAAGCAGTCTTGGAGAGCTGAAACCGCACCAACCTGCCACACTCTGTTGCTCTTGCGGGCTGGTTTAGTGCGCTTCAGCAGGGACTTGCATGCAGGAACCATAATAACGCTGATATGATCTGAACAGCCCAGGTGAGGGTGGGGTAGTGCCTTGTAGGCGTCAGGAGCGCTCGTGTAAACATTGTCCAGACAGCTTCCCCCTCTAGTTGCAAAGTTCACATTCTGGGAGAATTTTGGGAGAAATGACTTCAAGTTGGCATGATTGAAGCCTCCAACAATAATGAAAAATGCCTCGGGGTGCGTCGTTTGCAGTTTGCTGATGAGCTAGTAGAGATCAGCAAACGAATGTACAAACAACTTAGAAAAGATTCTGATTTTGACTTTCACATTGTTATAATTTCTACTTTTGCTCAGTCCATAAAATACTAGAGAACAATCAAATGGCTTTTGTGCTATGATACTTGTTTAAGTCTGCTTCAGTCCACCGGCCCTTTTGTTTTACTCTTAAAGAAAGGTCTTGGCTAGAAACTCAAAAGGTACATTGAAAAGAAGGTGGGGAAGAACATAACTCTGTTGGGCTCCATGACAAATGGGAAAAAGAAGTGGAATAGTGGGATTCATCAGGATAACTGTGGAGTCAAAAGTTTTAATCTTATTGATAATCTTTGCCCAAGGCCCTGATCAATGGTCTTTTCCACACCATGCTGCTAAAAACTAAAATCTGTCCAACAGTACATGTCAAATCTTTATTAAGCAATAAATGAGCAAGTGCATACCACAAAAACACAAAACTTAACAAAGTCAGGGGAAACAGGAAAATCGTAAAGATGGGAGGATTCAATGAAAGATTTTATAATACACAAAGCTGTAGAATGAAAATAAGTTTATTTAAGAATGAAAACAAGTTTAAGTTACAAAACCAATGAACTAACATTAGCTTTGGGGGATAGCAGAATAAGCTCTGTAACTACAAAATGCGAAAGAGAAGGCAGAACATGCATTTGGCAGAGCAGGATGCATAGTAGATACTGGATGGGTATAAGAAAATAAGAGAACCCACTTATTGGGAGTGTCCTGATGTTCACCCCAGTAAGCGAACATCATGTTCGGTTTTTTTCACAAACCTCATTTACTGTTCTTTTATATAGTAAAATAGATTTCAGTTTAACATAACCATAGGACTATAATTGTATCTTTATTTCTATACTTTTAATCTTTTTGTACCTTTATTCTGAGTCTCCAGTTATTATTGGTGTTCATATGGTGTGACTAACATAAGAATGTGTTATATGCCTGAGTTAGGCACAACTTTGGACTGGTAAGCAGTGTAGAGATATGCTAGTTTATTTTTGAGTGTGTACTTTACTTGAATAAACTTTCTGTAGCATCTGCCCTTTTGTGTACTTTACCTCTACTGGTCATATGAATAGTGTTTATCAGGAACAAGCTGGCATAGACACCCATTTTAAGATCCCCTGTCATACAGTATATGGGCTGGCACTGCTGTAAAAGCTTTCATTAGTGCCACCCTGGCCACAGTTATCTTACCAAATGTTTGCATTCAGGTAAATGTTTTACAAGATTATTTACCTAAGACAAATGAATTGTGAGAGAATGACATACCGGTACTTCACAACAGGATTTTAGGTTAACACGCTCCTTAGGTTAACAGTCAATTCTGGTCTTGATGTAACAGCCTAACCACTATATTTAAAAAGGCCTCTAGCTAAAAATGTGATGATTATTATTACTGCACAGTTCTGTGATACTATATGTAGCAATCTCAATGAGTATTTCTTATTTTTACATTCTAGAATGTTTTTAACATTATTATGTTTTTGTTGTTGTTAACTTTATTTTTATTCTTGTTATTCTGCTTCCATAATATGGTTATATTCACATAGCCACATCCATACTGCTTTCAATAAACCTATTGCCAGGAACATTACTTTTTTTATCATAGAAGATTGTGGTACAGCCGGATGAGCATTGCAGCGTTAGGATAATTAAAACAAACTTGTTTGCTTTCCTTGTGCTTTTTATGAATTAAGGATAATTGGCTTTTAGACTTTACCTGTCCTTCCGACTACAGATTTTGTTATCAAATATTTTGGTTTTGACAGAGCATTTTTGACATTAAACATACTGAATCCCTGCTGTGCCTTTGACTACAAGATTTACCTTCTCCCTCTTAACTTTCATTTCCCAGTCTTATTTTCTAACTGTCATTTTTCTAGTGTGAATTCTCAGTTATTCAGAGGGTTTGAAACACAAAGTGGTGCATCCACACAAATTTCTGTTCCTAGACAATAAACTGGTAAGTCATCAGTCATTTCATTATGATTGCTAGTCCCAATACATTCTTTTGTAAAGTCACATCACCCATGACCTGCTTAAGCCAAGTTCTACTTAACAGCACAGAGTGAAGCTTAGTAAACTGGGTGCCATATATACTGTATAGTGTGATGTACATTTAAAGGACGGACTGGAAACAGTCAGAATGTTGGGACACCAACCGAGACGTCCCATTTGTGAAACAAACAAAATAAACAAAAGCAATAAAAAGAGCGCCAATGCACTATCCCAATCAGGAATTTCTTTCACAGGAATAATCCTTTCAAGAGTCACATGCTCCACCGTGCTGCTACTTCTGGTCTCCTGGCAAAAGACGCCTTTCTCTTTGCCAGGGCTTCCTTTATAGAGGTACTTCCAGAAGAGGCAGGGTTAAGTGCTCTTCTCGGAGCTGTGAAGGAAGAAGAACAGGATAAGGTCAGCGGTAGCCCCCCCTTCTCATCTCGGCAGGCTATTGTGTACCTTTCACCCGCCCTTAGAGGAGTCCTCTGACGCCCATGCGTGGCACATGTGCTCCTTATTCTGAAATATGTTTCTGCTGCAAATTCCTTTTTCACATTTATTTACGTATTTTGTTTAGTTGCTTTCTTTTGTGTAGTTTAATTTTTAATACTTACAGTGCTGTTCATTAGTGAAATCATCTAGTGATTATTGTGGTATAGCAGAAGTCATTAATACTTGCTGTTGTTTGATGTTAGTAACAAAACTTTGTAAACAAAAAAAAAAAACAAGCTGTGAGATTGCTGGTTGGTGTTTTTTTTTGAGGAAGAAAAATATTATTAGAATAAATATCAAAAGAATGTTGGCCACATTCTCAACAA
Source organism: Polypterus senegalus (assembly GCF_016835505.1). Taxonomy (NCBI): domain Eukaryota; kingdom Metazoa; phylum Chordata; class Cladistia; order Polypteriformes; family Polypteridae; genus Polypterus; species Polypterus senegalus. Next base: position 126,753,745 of record NC_053164.1, on the reverse strand, counting down.
GCTTTAGGAGGAAATGTGACTTCTTATTACCTATAATTACTTAGGTGGGTTGCCACCTGACGGAGAGCAGTAAAACATTTGTTTTTATACTTCAGGACCTTGCTGTTACAGAAGTACGGAAAAAGCTGGGTCTCCAAATAAATTAGTGAGAACAAATTAGCTGAGAATGAAATGAAGACTGGAGCCAAACAAACCAAAAGAAACAAAAGGAACATTACCATAACAGAAAAGAGATCCAGAAATTTAAGTCGAAAATAACAAAACTGCCAAAATGTCAAACTTTTTAAATGCTTATGTCAGAGGGGAACATTTTTTTTGATTTCCTGGGTAATCCCATTACTATTTGTTGTCATGGCTGTCTGCAGGATGTAGGTATTTGCTGTCTTGCAAAGAAGTCACCACTTTGAAGTTTTGGCAGACTGAGTATACAAACAATACAAAGTTGTGATAACAGACCTGCTCTTTCCTTGGCAGATGTTTGTATTTACCTGACTTGGAGATTACATGTCTGACAATATTGGTTTCTAATCAGCATATCAGTACTCATTCATGGTTGGTAACAATACATTTTGTTAACTTGTGTTTTCATTAATTGTTAAACCCAAGAAATGTAGATGTGCCATTGTTTAAACCAATTGTCCAGGACTGACGACGGCAGGGACTGAAGGAGATTTAAACTTCTGGGCAGAAGATGGCAGGGTAGGGACGGTTCACTGAGAACGCTGCCAAGATACTCGCAGAGAGCACAGGGGCTCGCTGGCAGACTGGGGTACATGGCTGGTGCGACGTGAAGGACGGCAACACTTACCCTGAGGGAGGACGAGACGGCTCCACAAGAAGACGCTTGTGGGTCCAGCGAGAGAGGGAAGCTGCATGAAAGGACCGAGCAAAGCTGGCAGACGGGAAGTAAGGCGTGCCTAGGTCTCAGCAACACAAGGAGCCCAGAGTGGAGAAAATGAACGACAAGGAGCCGCTGACAGGGATTCCACGATTTGACAAAACTTCTGTTGGGAAACGAGTGTCCGGTGAACAGAGTGCATCGGTGGACAGTTGGACGATTAATTGTTGGGGTAACGCAATGCGCAAACTGGACTCTGCACCACTAAAGGTTGTATCCTCCAATTCTTGTTTTTGACTGACTTTTAGAGTGTGGACTGTGTGTTTTCCTTTTTAAAAAAGGAAATTCATTCCTGATATTTTTAGATTTTATGTTCATTTATCTTTTAAATGTACTTTATATTGTCTTGTGTAACAGCAGTTAGTGTTGCTTTTCCTGAAATTACTGTTGTGTCTTTCATTGTGTGTTTACTCACCGCCCAATTTAAACAAACCTGTGTGCTATTATCAGTAAATTTCACGAGTTCCCAGTCTCTTAATTAAACTGGGTGGCGTAGTCGGATAATTTAACAGTGTCTAGGTTAGATTACCTGTAAGTGTGACTAGACACTTGTCACATTTAGCTTTAATTACAACAATTCATGAAAGAAATTTACTTGAGATTTAATATTTATTCCAATTCTGGACACTGAACACCACAATCAGATAGATAGATAGATAGATAGATAGATAGATAGATAGATAGATAGATAGATAGACTTTTATTTTCTTCAGCTGGAGGGCACATCTTCCCCATAATCCCCCCAGCCACAACACAGTCCCAAACACAAGCACTAAACACCAAAGCACTCCTTTCTTCTACCACCACTCCTCCACAGCTTTGTCCTCCTCCTCCCGACACTGGCCACTGAATGGTGGTCGCTGTCTCCCTTTTATCAGGCACCCGGAAGGCAAAACCTGTGCCCAAAAGGGGCCAGCCGCTCCTGTTGCAGCACCCCCTGGCGGCGCCTGCGGAACATAGTTATAAACATTCATAACATATATATCAAAATTTTTCCAAAAAAATGTTTTCTTTATTTGGCTTAATAAATCAAACTCATAAAGTTGTATATGTTTGAGGCAAGTGTTTTAAAGTTCCCCTCTCCCCTAGTGGTAATTTCTATTTTTTTTAGTCATGGGCCTATACATTTTGACAAGTGTTCCAGCTTTTGTTTGTTTTTATAATAGCTTTTAATAGCAACAATATTTTTCAAACAACCAGATTTCTGGGAGATAAAACAAAAAAATGTATTTATGTCACCAAGGTGATAGATTATACATTTATTGCAGGCTATCAAGGTCCAGCAAGATAAAGGTGCTGGCAGTTTGCCTAGATGTTAATGTAATGTACATTCGTTATGGCTAATAGTAGAACTTTCCTGCTGAATGCTTTGTAACACTTAGACTGGCTACCTATGGCGTGTCTATTATTATATCACCACTTGTGTAACAAAGCCTTTATTTGATCTCAGTAAAGTTAATATCACATTGTGCGACTTCTAGTATAGGGTATGTTAGATATGCTGACTGAAGAAGCTGATCACATCACAAGACCACATCAATTTACAAGACTTAAAATTGCAGGGCATGTCAAATTTAGCAACCATGTGGTGACTTGCCAGCTTAGTTTTACTCATCTCTATTTTTGATGCTATCTGATAGAGCCAGTGCTGTACTAAGGGTATCAGGTACGGCGAGTCCAGTTGAAATCTGTGTATTTTATATTTCTGTTTTCATTCTGTCATGAACGTAAAACAAGAGGCGTCAGACAGACAAGCTTCTCTTCTGTTTATGAAGTCCACAATACCTGTTTTTTCTTAATCCTTATCACTGCATGGGTAGTACTTCCACATGAGAGCTCATTGGTTGTAAGCTCTCATGCACACAAAGCCAGCCACTACGATTAAAGTTAAAATCAAACCTGAAATCAAACAGGTGAGTCGCTAGGTATGACAAATTACTGATTGGCATTCATAGGAGTATTGTCACCGACTGCCACTGACCCACTGAGATTATTTTAACGAAGTCATTGGCTGAAAATCGGTGGCAAAGCCATCTAATGTGATATGGCCTTACCATAACAATGATTTAATGCTTAGTAAATAGAAATAAATCTTCCATTCAGACACTGCTTGTGTTCAACTCCTAGCTAGTGGAACAAGCTGCCCACCTACACTCAAAATCTCCCTCCACTCCCTCGATATGTTTAAGAAACATCTGTAGACTTTGCTGTTTGGTGTATTTCTCTCTGATATTAGCAGTTTGGTTTTGTAACCTAGGAAATTGTAAGTTGTTTTTATTTTGTTCTGAGGTCTTCACTTGTGATGTTCAATTTTATAACCGTGTCCTGTACACTTGTCCTCAAACAGTTCCCTAGACTGATGTTTTATTCAATTATCTTGACCTCTTTGCATAAAAGCATCAGCTAAGCTAATAAATAGTAGCAAGCAGAATAGTAGAATATGGGCTGCAAAATAGTATACCATTCTTCTAGCATAGTCTAACAATAAACGTTTTAACCACAGTAGCTCCCTGAGTCCTAATTCACACCTAGTGTGCACACAAACCTTTATTTTATAATGAAAGGCTGAGCACAAGTGACCAATTGCGGTCATTTAAGACAGGTACTGAATTAAATGCTTTCTTCATGGCTTGCAACCTTTTAACTAAAGTCAAGTAATGGTATGAAAACACATTCCTTCATCACTCTAGTTATGCAACATGAAACATACTGTGATTTAGATTCATTTTTCACATTCCTGTCATTCAGCATGCTTTCTAAGACATGACAGCAGGTTTTCCTAGAAAGATGGTGAGATGTCATAACTGGTGGGAGGTGTTCTCCTTGCATCTGTCAGAAAAAATAAGCCAAGGAGAAAGATGAGCAACATTTCTCTTATTTTCAAATTTAGTATCTTGACAGTTGCATTTATAATTTTGTGTGGCAAGCTGAACAGAAAGAAAGGGAGAGATAAAATATTGAGTTAATAGGTGAAATGGTAGGAAAGCAGGTGACACAGCTGGCCCTGGAAGTATTTTTTGGCTCTGTTTTTTTATAGTCATAGGGTCATAAGAAACTAAAACATATTCTGTCAGCACTGGACATAAGGCAGGAGCTTAACCAGAACACCTCTCCACAGCAGGGTGCGCACACACTGAACCATGAATAAATTCACTTTGTACACGCATATTAATTTAAACTGATGGAAACTGAAATATTTGGAAAAATCACAGGAACAAAAGGGAAATGTGAGGACATTGTGAGAACTGAACAGTGATTTGGAGAATTTTGAAGAAGTACTGCACCACCAAATGTTGGCGAGTTCTTGAAGTTAAGCACAGCTAGAATCAGAGAATTTGTCACAAGTCTGAACACTTTTGTAAGGCACTGAATGTTTCATAGTGTTGCAATGAACTTTACAGTGGTATTTGCCATGAAAATAAATATTGTGTCACACTAGCACGCAGCAGGAGTGGCTTCCTAGCTCTGAGCAGGTAAAATTCTTAAGGGTAATGGCAAAACACAGTCACTAACTGCCTCTTGTGTGGTTTCCCTTAGAGTGGAGAAAGACTATTCCAGTGCTCTGGCATCACTACCGCCCTGCAGAGAACAGTTTCCAACCAGATCCCTATACAACCAGCAAAGCCACCATAAGTTGACGTTCATTCTGCACCTTGATTGTCTCAGTTAAAGGTAACAGAACGTTGGTCAACTTAGTTCTGGCACTACTTCATGCACCCTCTTACTATCCTTATTAAAAGGAGTTGTTCTTTTGGTATCCCAACACCCTGTTTCTGTTTCTAGATTTTCTGTTACAATATGTGGTTGGAAGCATCATGGGAGAAATGGATGGACTGGTGTCCTGGCTTGGGTTGACAAATATCTTGTTCCCAGCAGGGAGGATAGTATAATGAAAGCACTGTATAATGCATAGGGCAATTGGGATCTCTTCTGTATGTCATTCCCCAGTACACTAGGAGGCAGCATCACTCTTTGTGAGCCCCATTTGGACACCTGAAGGGCAGCATTAAAGTTGTGGTTTCGTAGCACTCCCCTTTTATGTTCCATGGGTGCTACCAGGGGGAGCAGTGGGAAGGAGGATCCACTTTCCCAAGATTGTTCCACCCAACCTAGATGTGTTCCCTAGAGACTATGGTTTAGCACCGGAACTACTTCAGGGTCTGGTTTAAAAGGAACCCCTCCAAATCACCCTGGGATTCAGAGCTGAGCGGAGGAGGACAAAAATTACCTGTAAGGCATGGAAGATAGAAAAAAAGATTTGAGTTTATTGTCAAACTGCTGTGTATGTGATTGTATCTGGGGTTTGGAGGTTTGTGATGCCCAGCAGTTACCAATATACAGTATATAAAGTGACCTGTCTGGGGCATGACAGAGCCCCAAACCTCAGACACAACCTCAAACACACAATGAATGTTTTTTTTATTTTACCCTAAAAACATATATATGTAAATTAGGCCATAATGTTATGAAATTTGCAATGGAGATAATAGTCAAAACATATAAACCATTCATGGCCAATGCCATCTTTATGGATGTATATTATTTTTGATTTTCTTATCTTCTGTCTTGTACTGCTGGAGTCATACAGTATATAGTATCTTTTGAAAGTATTGTTACATCATATTAGTTACGCAGTATTTTCATAATTCCTCTTATTGGCTAAACCCAACTTGTGTTACCAAACAGGCTGGGTCAGGTTGGGGAGCATGCACTGGTACAGCACAACAAAACAGGCTTGGATCCCGGTGGACAACCCCACAGGCAGATAGGCAGTCCAGTCCCACCCTCTGGAAATGACCATCTATCTGCCGTAGGAAGGTCTTACATGGGTGTCCCCTTGGCCTGGTCAAGCCGCTCAGGTCCTCAACAGTGAGGATCCTTCAAGTTGGATCACCCTTAGGGAATCATGCCACATGGCTGTAGTGACACTCCCTCACAACACAAATAATATGCCTCATTCAGGACTCAGTCAGCCTTTTGCTGAGATATCAGAAGTACCACACACCCCTTTCCAGCAATCTCATGAACCACATACTGACTTCATAGGAAGAGTCACCAGAGACATGAATGTTGCTGCCGAGGTAAGTAAACATCTCGATTCAACAGACACTCTCTCTATAGACAGACACACTGCTAAAGGCTGTGACCAAGAGTTCATTAAAGGACTGGTTCTTGTTTTTTATCCAGGACATTCTTATGCCCGGAAACTCAAGACTCAGAGCCATCATTGACTCCATGAAGATAACAGCATTGTCGGCGAAGTCAAGATCAGTGAATCTTTCTTCAACAACAGATGCCCTACTGGACCCCCACAACCCTGCCCAACACCCAATCGATGCAACCACTGAACAGTTAGGAACAAGAGCGTATTTCTGACGAACCCCAGAATCAACTAGGAAAAATGCAGTGGTTCAGCCTCCACTCTACACATCACTTACAGTACCAGTGTACAGGCCGGCCATGATATCCAGCAACTTCAGGGGGATCTCACGAAGTCTCAGGATTTCCAACAACGCAGCTCGATCAACTGAGTTGAGCACTTTATAAAAATTGACAAAGGCTGCAAAGAAACTCTGTCAATATTTGCGTTTGCACTCAATGAGGACCCTCTGTGCCAGAAAACAGTTGCTGGTAGACTTCTTATGCATAAAACCAGACTGCTCCAGACACTGGCAGTGAGCAAGTGATCACGTATCATATTAAGGATTATCCTAGCAAGGACTTTACCCGGCACCGAGAGCAGTGTTATCCCCCTGTAGTTGCCGCAATCCAGGTGATCACCCTTCCCTTTCCAAATAGGGACGACAAGTCCTGTTTTCCAGTCAGCTGGGATGACGCCCTAATAGAAGCAAAAATTGCTTGCAATGCCAGGAGGACAGCCTTACCACCAGCCTGAAGAAGTTTACCCCATATACCAAAGATCCCTATAGCCTTCCATACACTCAGTTGGTTCACCACCTGTGCAATCTCAGTGAGATTGGATGGTTTACAACTAATTGGAGGATCAGCCTCAAGAACCGTGAACCCAGAGATGTTCCAACATCATAGCCAGAGGATCAGCTTCAAACAACTGCTCAAAGTAGCCAGTGGGTCACAACTGCAGCGTCATCCATAAGGACCATTCCAGCCCCCACTCTGACTGCAACTCTTTGAGAAACAGATTTGGATGTACGTAATGCTTTGATTCCTTTGTAACCAGGATGTGGGTCACTAGACCACAATATATCGCTTGCTTACAGATTCCTCTAGCAAATGCCTCCTTATCTGCCCTCAGAGCACTTGCAGCTGTCCTTCTCCATTCCTCTCCTCTAGATGATATCCAGGGTGCCCTGCAAGATTAAATATCTCCTTCTGGGAACACCGGCAACCCCAACACAACCCTCAGGAACTCATGGTCTTGACATGGAAGGTTTCCCACATCACATTAGGATTGGCAGTTTCATCCAAGTCTGCAAGTTCCTCACACAAACAGTTACCAATGCATCATGCTAATACCAAAACAAAACTTTTTACCAACCTTGTCAATCTGCATGTCAAAGTGTAAATTTAAAAAAAAAAGTCACCTTCAGAAAATATAAATAAAATTGCAAGATAAGTAGTAATAATCCATAGTTAATAAACAGCTACTTGATTTACTCCATATAATAAACTCATGCATTCAGTTTTTTTACTTAATACTCATCTTAGTTACATATTTTGACAATGACTATTATCCAAAGCTAATCAATTTGGGGCTACTGGGTGCTGGAGCCTTTCTAGGTAGCACTGAGCACCAAAGTAGTAGGCCCACACACACCTGCTTTCTTAAAGTCATATGGGCCAATGAGGGAATATCAATCAACTGAAAACAAACATGTCCTTGTGTAGTCGGATTTAAACTCACATAGGCAGTGACCAATCGTGGATCCAAATTCAGAATCTTAGAGTTGTAAAGCAGCAGCATGATTCACTGTGTATTTATTTTTTATTAAATTCATAACTTTAAACAAGAAAATAATGTAATGGCCCAGGAAATATTAAGTGCTCCTTTAAAAATAAAACATTACGAAAGATACAGAAACTACTGTAGTTTAACACAAATGGTGCACAACCCACTACATTTGTCACACTGCCTTACTGTATCTGTTTCTCTCTGGTATTTTGGCTTCTTATCTGCAGAAACAGCTAAAACATGAGTGCATGCACATACACAAACACACAAATCTGCCAAAGCAGTTAATAAAAGCCTGAGTCTCATTATCTCACTTGGGGCCTCAGATGGCTATCTCTGGAGAGCCAGTGACACCATAGACTCAGATGGGTGGGGCCATTTAGGCAGGCAATGAAGAAAGGCAAGCATGGTTTGTGAAGAGGCAGTGCACTTACTCAACGATTCCTGCATGAACCATGTGGCTGTTCAGTAAAGAAAATCGCTTAATGGAGACTTGGTAAGAGGTTTACAAGAGAGGAAGGAGGGACCAGAAAGAGCCCAAGACTGCTAAGTGTGTGAGTGAACCTTCTTGAAAACAAATCTCCTCTTTCTTTCTGGCATTATTTTTGTTGTCATTTAATGATGAGAATCATTTGTATTGTATGTAGCATTAGATTTGTTATAAATTATTTGCAAGTGCTTTCCATCCGGAGACCAATTTTTAAAGATTTACATGACATCTAATGTTTCTTCATTCTTCACTATTCCAATCTGCATATTGTAAATATAGTATGGATTATTAGGTTTAACATGTCAGTGACAGTAATTAGAGAAGTGTGAATATTCTTGTACTCTGCATCACAATTGCTCATAGATGATGTTTATTCAGATAGATAGATAGATAGATAGATAGATAGATAGATAGATAGATAGATAGATAGATAGATAGATAGATAGATAGATAGATAGATAGATAGATAAAAAATATTACAATTACAAAATATGGGATCAGTTCACTCAATTTCAAGATAATTTAAAAGTGAGGTAGCTCACTTGATAGGAATAAAATTCAATCTGAAGCTTGATTTAATGAAGTCTGCAAGACATTTATTGATGCATATCACTGGCACAGTAAACGTTAGAGATCCCTTAGGCAGGCTGTGAAGCCTGTCCAAACAGTACCGGATGCAAGGCAGGAAACAAAACTGCAACTCTGATTGGGTCCTGTACATTATGTCTCAATCCCTGATTGGTCACCCTCCACTGAATTAAACCACATTCTAACAAAGTGAATTATACTTTGAATGTTGCATTTATGTGTAAATAATGTGCAGATAATTTACCAGCCACTACAGTTTTGTGACTGACAGCATTAACACCCCTTCCAGGAATTTTCTGCCGATATGGGCATGCACAGTTTAGGCCAACTTCTAGGTCATATGCAGGGCCGGCACCACTGTTGAGGTGAATTAGGCATTCACCTAAAACAGTCAGTTGGCACACTAATAAGCTTGGCCTACAGTGCAAAATATATGGTCATATGCATTTTCAGTTGTTTTATTGTGGAAGGCGATACTTTTGAAAATGATGTGAAAACACTAGTATGGATAGAGATCGTTTTGGTTTAATAAATGCCATTTATAAATGAAAACATATTAGAGTAGACATAGCCTGGGAGATTAGAAAATACTGAAAACTCCACATGAATGGCAGCCAGGTACAGGATTTAAACCTAGGATGCTATCCATGTGAGGAAGTTGTGTTAATCACTGTGCTCCCTACAACTAAATAGATATAGTGATAAAGTGGTTACCACTTCTGTCTTACAGATCCAGCGTCCTAGGATCAAATTTACCGCTTCTTCTGGAGTTTATATATTCCCTCTGTGTTTTTGTGGGTTTTTGTCCAGTTACTCTGGTTTGATTGTCAACTCTAAACTGACTGTGGGTTTGTAAGTGACTGGGTACTATCATGGACTGACATCCTATCCAGTGCTGACTCCCACCCTGCACCTAATGAGGTGGCTTAGGCTTGGACACCCTGATTTATTTATTAACTAGTTAAGAAAATAGTGTGTTATGTTCAATACAGCACTCTGCCAAGTCTTAAGCCACCCACCAATTCTTTACATTTATAATCCTTCTATTATGATATATGAATGTGGAGATAAAGAACACCATGAAAAGAAGCTTCGCTGTTCATGGAACAGAATATAAAGTTGGGGTAAAAGTCTATTTGGTAGACTTTTTTGGTAGACTTGGTCCTATTTGGTCTATTTATTGACAGTAGACTTAAGTTATGAAAATTTTAAAAACTCACTCAACAACAAATAACCAGTTTTCTTCAATTGAGTTTGGTGGGCTATGCTAAGGGGTGTGCCTCTCCATTAGATTCTTTGCATTCTTGAAATTATCAGACAGACTTGTTGTGAGGCCATACCTAATTAATGAGATTTTTGTCCCTTTAAGACCACAGAGTACTGGTCTTTAAACTATTAGGATCCTGGTTGATTGCCCCATCTCTGATTTGTTGATTGATTCCATGTATGGTACTTAACCGACTTATGCACCAACTGTAAAAAATAAAAATGTATTTAATTCTATGGTGTCGGACATAATTAGCTGCCTTAGGTAAAGGTGTCAACTTGACATGCCTTAATCACACTAAAGTAAAAGCAGTATCTGTCTACATATTTTGTGGCATTCCAGGTTTTCTCTGTTTTCTAACTTTGTTTCTGTGTATTGTTTTGGTTGACTGTCATCAACTGTGCCTGAGTCACTTTTTTGCTGTCTGACTCTCCAGTAATTATTGCACGCTTGCTTGTTCTAAACAGTGTAGTAAAGTCCAATTAAACATGGAGGACACAGAAGTAGTCTTACAAATGATAAGCAGGTTTTTGCATAAGTTAATGCACAGACTTGGACACATCATCAGTGTTGTTTCCTGGTGTCATAAGGTGTTTTGGGTCTTACAACAGACACTCTATCCCAGGCAACCTGACAGAGATTGATCAAGTCTCAAATTGTGTCAAAGTGGCATTTTGTGGTCCCCACATGTCACCCCTTTTCAACCAGATCCATCCTGATGCCCTCTCTGCAGCCTCCACAATGTTGTTGACAGCTCTTCTCCTACTTGCTCCAGTGATACCCAGCGGTTCCATAGGCTTTGCTAGGGAAATGGTCTGCAAAGCCTTGGCAACCCAATTCCACTGGTATGCACCTGGTCCCTTACCCTTTTCTATGGCAGGCTTCCAGAAGGTCCTGGTATTTTTTCCTCTTCCTCTCCTGCCCTTTGTCCAGCCTCTCCTCCCAAGGCACAGTTAGCTCCAGGAGGATCAGCTGTTTTGAAGGATGATGTCAGGTCTCAGAGTGGACTTGCTGATATGTGCTGGGATTTTCAGCTGCCTCTCTAGGTTGACTATCATCACCCAGTCTTGCGGCCGCAAAGAAGAAGTCAGCAAAGTTCTTTTTGGTTCTTTACATGGGCTGCACACCTTCCTTGACAAATGTGATCATCCTGGCATTCCTACTCTCGTTGATCCCCTTATTGATTGCCTCACCATGTTAAACTTTGTTAAATACAAAGGTGATTCATATATAATGCCATGTCCTATGTGCCTGCCAGCACCTAAGGAAATATGTGCTCTCAAGAATGTGCCTTGAAATTGAAAGAAGCATGTTGAGGTAAGCTTTGTTATTCTTCTTAAGCAATCTTACATGGAACCATTGAAGTCTCAAAATCCCTCTGTTAACAAGATTTAATGGGCACTATTAAAATCTGGAAATCACAAGGTATATATTGTCTGAACAATATCCACATGTTGAATGAACAAGATATTGTGGCAAATTCTTATGAGCCCATTTGCTGAAACCCTAGAGTGATTCCAGCCCTAAAAGTTTCTGGTTAACTGGAGAAACTCAGGTTTCAAGCAAAATCTTGTGGCTTGTGAGGGGTGAAGTAAGCGTCCCTGTGCTGGAAGTGCTGAATGAAGTATGCTGAGGTCGTCCTGTCCCTTGTTATGTGAGAGCTAATAAAAGGGGTATCAAAGCAGAGCAGAGATATTTATTTTTATTGCTACCTTATGGAATTTGAGCTCGGGGAGCTAACGAAGCACTGCCCTGCTGAGAATTACTACTATTTTATCTTCCACTGAACTGCAAAGTGTGTGACTTAAATTTTATCTGAGCTGTCCTTATTATTAGTTTTTACACAATACAGGAGAGAGCACTTAAATTTAACAGAAGCATTTTCTAGTTGAACATTGACTCTCAGATTTCTAATTGCCATTTATTTATGTTGTACTGAAATCGAATTATTGTAGTTTAATATTAATAATGCAAGTTGGCTTAATGCTTATATGTGTGGAAAAATGTTATTCTGTAGAATTTAGTTGTCTATTGAATTACATTAAAAATATAAATATACATGAAGAGATAACTGGCATACATCTGGTAATGCTGTACAGTTAATAATATACCTTGATTTTACTTGTGCTTAATTATATTGTTTAAATGAGTGTTCAAGCAGGTAATTTAAGGATGAAATTGGGTACAAAATTGACCAAAGGAAGCCACAGCTTTCTTAATCCAATTTTTGTTAAATATAAAGAACAATTCTGAAACTGTATTACTATTTAATGCAATAATTGCCCTTCTAAAATCCATCTTTTCCGCACTGAGGCATAATAAATCCAATCTGTGTTGATTTTTACTCATTTTGTTATATTGTGTATCTATTCAAGTGATACGTTTGTGAGATGTTCACTTAATTTTTATACTTTATTTTATTATTCTTTTCTCTGGTGTAGGGGAGCCTAATCTACTGCTGTTGGGTATCACAATAGAGGAGGCATAGTGTAACTTACTAATAAGCCACTCACTAGTACCACACTTCACATCACCATCGTGACACTAACTGTAGTTATGTATTGATCAAAGGCATGATTGCAATTGCATGATTCATTATTCTGCCCTGCATCTCTGTAGCAAAAATATTGTGTGAGGGTTGTTTAAAAATAAAATAAATGAATCGTGTTCTCTAGGCAAAGCCTTATACCTTCTCATTATTTCAAAATGTGCTTTTACTTTTGGCACTTCAGTACTTTCGAAAGCAGATACTTTTTTACTTTTACGCAAGTATTTTAAACTGAAATACTTCTTATGTCAGCGAAAGTAAAAAGTGCAGCTTTTGCTTGCAGATTGTATGAGCACTTATTAGTTAGACTTAGTTGTCTACTAGGATGTACATATCCTCAGTAATGACATTCTCCATTGCTAATTTACTATACAAATTGCATAGTACCACAGTAAGAGTTTAGTATTCAGTCAGCACTGGAACACTAACGAGACTGGGCTTGTGTGGAAAGATTATATCATTGGTAATCAATGATTGATCATTTACATCACTGATCGACACCACTTTGCAGATAATCTGAACCATGTGTTTGACCATATCATAAATACCCTGTTTACGCTAGACACTTATATCCCGATTGTATATACAGTAGATAGACTGAAAACACTGTCATTCAAGGGCATCTGAGGATTACCTTCCAGCTTCAATATGTATGCAATACCCTGCCAGGACAAGATGAGGTGCCACCGTTAACAGTACCATCTCTTTTTTCCACTGCAGGCCTGAACCCCTAATCTTCCAGTGGGGACTATATAAATCTGTGAGCTCCTGGAAAATGTCCCATGGTAGAACTCCAAAATGATTGAGATTATTGACATGGACCTGTTCAAGAGTTCCTAATTTTTAGACAAGCCACGTAGGTTCAGAAGGCAATACTCCCCTTTTCTGTTGCACCACTGCACACTCATTTTTGTTCTATTTTTTTGGACCTTTTCTTTGGGACTCTTTTGCCTCCTTTTCATTTTACAAACATTATACATGCATTGTATTTACACTAGAATAATTCAACAGATAGATAATATCCAATCACATTTTTTCCTCACAAATTGTAAACTTGCAATCTGACAAATACCTATGCAGTGGGGTTGCACTGTGGGTCCACCAGAGTTTTGTACACTTTATGCATTTTTACTGATAATAAAGGCACACATAAGAAGCTGTTTGCAGCATATACTTAAAAGAAGACCAAAGGGACAGAGGATATTCTATTGCTGTAGCTCTCGTCAAAGCGGCAAGTATCTAGAATCAGTCGGGATGATAGTGAAGCCAGTGGGATGGAATCCTTCTTGAATGGTTTAATGACCACAACTGGCTGTTCAGTTTCCATACATGTTGCCATATGTTTTTCTTTACTTGCAAAAGACCTTGGCCTCTGTTGAGAAGAAAAGATATGACAAATTTATGTAAGTAGGTCATCATGGTTATGCTAACTTTTTGGAATAAGCAAACCATCAATAAGATAATGCCTTTGGGAAGTGTGCTGTGTTTTCTAATCAGCTCTGCAGAAGATATACTTTAATCTCCTACATGTGAAGTGACTCTGTGAAATTGTGGATGGCCTAGAAAGGCAATGGGGGTTTCTTCACTGTAACGATGCAACTGATGGGTCACATATCCCTACCAAGGAATTTGACACAGGGTATTACATCCAGAAGGAATAACACTAAACTTAACTTCTGACTATAACTGATCATCTGTAACAGTAGGGGGGCTGTTTGTAAAGACTGAGGTATGAGGTTCATCAAGAAAAATACTTCTTTTGCATTAAAACAGCATTATAGAGAGAATGTGTAAAGCAAATATATGTTACTAGCCAACCCGCGGCGTACCATAAGCCGCATAATCAGGCCGGTTTTTTAATGATTTTTAAGCACAGGGAGAAAATTAACATTTGAAAAATCGGTAATGTAATAAATCAGCAAGAAAAGCAACATTGTAACAATGCACGGAATGAACCAACACACAATCATCCGTGCGGCGCTCAGGTGCGGAGGGTGGAACGGGAGGAGAGGAGAAGGACATCCACTCCACTCCCTCCGTCATGCTAGTCTGCTGATTTCTCATCCAGTATGCACTGCCTGCTCATGTGCCCACCTCCAACTTGTCACTCGAGTCGTTGTCGTCTTTGCACAGTCCAGATGCACCTGTGACTCCCATAGACTTTTCATTGCTCTGTGCAGTTTTGGCTGCCTTTCTGTATATAATCAAGCAAGACACCCGACCACGGTAGTAGCGAGGTGGGAGGGGGGTGTGTACAAAGTACAGGAGCATCTAAGAAGACGCATGTTTGTCGCGGATGTGAATTGCTGTATGTAGCGTGTAAAACAGTTTGCCATGGTGCACGCGGTCGTGCATCGTAACCGAAAACTCGGTTTTTAAAGACTGCTTACTTCATTGTGTATACAATTGTAGGTGAATGAAAAGATGTAACTCTGGAGAGGGCAACATACAATACAGCGTTTTACACGCTGCATACAGCGATTCACATTTGCGACAAATTGTTTTACACGCTGCATACAGCAATTCACTTCCGCAACAAAAATTTGAATTTTCTTAGATGGTGCTGTTGCGTCCACCCACGCTCTCGAAGCACACACATTGTCTGGTCATGTGTCCGCTCGCAAGAGCAACTAACAGAGACCCGCCCACCAACTGTAAGACTATGGGATACCCCTCGCAAACTGCTCTACACACCGCATACAGCGATTCACATCTGCGACAAACAGCTTTACACACTGCATACAGCGATTCACAGCCGCGACATGATTTTTCTTAGATGGTCCTGTTGCGTCCACCCTCGCACTCGAAGCATACACACTGCCTGGTCATGTGCCCGGTCGCAAGAGCAACTGACAGAGACCCGGCCACCGAGTCTAAGACCATGGGAAACCCCTCGGAAACTGTTTTACACGCTGCATACAACGATTCACATCCGCGACAAACAAACTGTTTTACACGCCGCATACAGCGATTTACATCCGTGACAAACAAACTGTTTTACACGCCGCATACAGCGACTTACATCCGTGACAAACATGCCTCTTCTTAGATAGTCCTGCCACGTCGCGTGGTGCCTCTGTGTGAACCAGTCAGGCACAGAGAAGGTCAGCTGCTGAGAGAGCGTCTTGACTGTTGCAGGGCCTGCATTGGTGAAGCAGGTGAGACGGTAATGAAACAGAGGAACAAGGCTTATTGGTTTTTAAAGACTGCTTCCTTCATTGTGTTTTAACCTCAGTTTTAAAGGATTGTTTTAAGGATCCCATGGGATACCCCTCGCAAACTGTTCTACACTCTGCATATGGCGATTCACTTCCACGAGAAACATGCCTCTATGAACAGTCAACGTGGCTCAGAGCTGCATGTGGACTCTACGACAGACGAACATAAATGACGCCATTTTTCCTGTGTCGTCGCGTCCGAGTTGGTGGGCGTGATTCTGCAAGTTGTCGTCGTATCCAATGATCTTAGAGTTGGTGGGAGTTCCTGTGTGCGCCATGGGTGTCTTACTTGTCGGCGGCTTAGTGAATCCACGCCCCTTCCGGCGTGCTTTCCATGGGTGTCTTGCCTTAATGAATTATATATATAGATTAACAATTATTCATTTGAGTTACATACATTTCTAAACATATAGGTCTAGTACACTTAGTAACTGAAAATTAATGTGATAATAAATAAACTATTATCTATTTTTTAACAAAATGTAAGCTTAGACAGAATAAATTGGCAAATAATCAAAATTGATTTAGGCCTAGTAATAATGGCTGAATATTGTCCATTTGGTATTTGAACTTTATAGTTTTTTTCAGTTTTATCATTGATCACCGTCAGATAGGAACATTACCAACTGCACTGAACACATGTTCAGAGAGCGTACTTCTTGTGCAGACACATAAGTACTTGTGTTAAATGTCTGATTTTTGATTCCATTGCACCATTCCAGTGGGTTGTTATCTCTGTCGATTACTTTTTAGTTGTGGAAACTCATTAAGAACATATTTCACACAAATGTAGGAAAGAACACATGGAATAAATGATCAGGTAGTGTGGTGGAAAGCAGAATTTTTGGGTCATTCAAGTTTCGACTTGATGTTATTTTGGAGAATCTAGGTGAACAGGACTGGTGATCTTGTTGGACTGATTGGCTTGTTCTTGTCACAATTGTTCTAATGTTCTTCTATTGTTTTTCAACCTGTATTGAACATGCTACCTCTGCTTTGGCTTGTTGATCTACACAGAGGTTGACAGTGCCACTATATTACCGTCTAAGACACCTGTATCACCATATTTAACTTGTTTCCATTATTCTACAAATGTCATACAGATGGGCTACTGGTGTCATAGGATGTCATCATTTTAAAGTAATTGCTAGCCCATTATAAAATAACAGTGAGCATTAATAATCATCAGATACGTGAATTAATATCTTGTATCCAGGATATATTATTTCCTGCAAATCCCTACTCAGGCACTGCTTTTCTGGATGAATGCAGTACAGATTAGGTTGTAAATGTGCAGTATATCTATCCCAAAGAGGCGTTGAAATGAATGCTTTGGACTTTCTGAGGTTTCCATCTTTTTCAAAGTATATTTGTTCTCTTCACTAGAAAGGTTGGCATGGCCTAATCATTATTACAGACACTTTCCTCACACATAAATTACTATTTGACTTTGCATACACCTAGCTTTAAATAATATATTAATAAATACAGGTAAATAAACAATCACAGTGTAATGAGCATTTAAAATTAAACTTCTCTTATTTTGTATAACTTCATATATGTCTCTCCCACTACTTCTTGCCATATCCCCTCCTCAAACATTAAGCTGTGCTGTGGGATTATTGTCTGGGGAACCAACCTTGAAAAATCTAGAAGGTGTCCAGTTGGTTTACTGAGATGAACATATCCCTAATGCTTTTGCATCCTTTAATTGCCACCTTAACATTTTATATGTACTGTATGTTTCTTATGACAGTGGATCAGAACAAAACCTACAGCAATGCTGCGCTTATTTTTTTAATTTTCTTTATGTCATTTATTTGGTGTAAGAGAGTTGAGTTAACTGGGTTTGAAAGCAAGTCTACAGATAATTGATGTAATTGGAGAATAATGTTTTTGAGTCTATTTCCATTCAAAATTGGACCACACAATTCTGTGTGAAATGAATTAATACTACATCTTTTCTATGACCTTTACCAGCTGAATAGATTATGCTGCCTTTTACTATAGCTCTGCAAACCTATAAGAGAATGTTCAGAAACAGTGCATGGCCTCTTAAGAATGGATTAAATATATCTCAATATTTATTTCATAGATAAAGCACATGGGTGCAGTGGGAGATGCTGTAGCCTCAGATCCATTGTGCTAGGTTTAAAGTCTATCACTTGACTTGTAAGATAACATTTCATATCATATTGTTCACATTGTGGTAGGTAAAGAGAAAAACATTGCTTTGTCATTGAGGGCACCATCTTGGATTTATTTAGTGGATGCAGTGGGAGATGGTGTAGCCTCAGCTCATCCTATAACTTGACTTGAAAGACAACCTTTCACACCATATGGTTCACACCATAAAGGATACAGAAGAAAACACTGTTCTGGCATTGATACACCACCTTGGGTTTACTTGCTGGTTGGCTGTTTGAAGTCTGACTGTTCAGTGTGTGTGGGTTTTCTATCCTCAGCATATCCACAACTACAAATGTGTTCTTGAGGTTCATTGGCATTTTCATATTGGTCTCTTGTGTGTGAATTTCATGACACACTGGTGCCCTAACCACGGCTTTTTTTTTTTTGCTTAATGTATAGTGCTGCTGCCTCTCCCATAATTCTGAATATAATTAATCAAGTTTGAGAATGTTGTGTTACTTATTCTATGGCCATCTGTTGTACTTTCACACAATCAATGGCTTGATCCTGCCTTGCTTCTAATGCTGCGGAGTTAGGTGATGCTCGAATGTACTGGACAAATTTCAGTATATTTTATGTTTTTTATTCCATGGTTAATTAAGTTTATATTTATTAATTTGCGTATTGCAAACAAAATGTCAAATTTAGGAACAAAACACAATGAGAGTGAAAGGTTTTCAATATATCACTTGAAATACCACCTGATTAAAGCAACAAAACCGGAAGAGCTGGTAAATTTTCTTTTTTTTTATTCGGTATCTCTCATCGCTGAAAGGTGTAGGTGATCCTGTTGAGTAAGTCTGCATAGCTCCATGTTTAGCCAAAAACACACATCCTTAAAAGTGCAGAGAAAAGGTCAGTTATGTCTCAGTGAAGAGGCATTGTCATTGCACTGGAATTTTTAAGAGGTTCACCCCCTTGCCACCCAAGAAATTCTTAGTTTATTTCTTGTGGTGAGACGGTTCACACCCATAATTCTCACCATAAAGGATGGGAAACTGAAAGGCAGCAGACTCAGATAAGAAGGAGCAAGAGTTTGAACACAATGCAGTCTGTATTTTTATTGTTTCAGAAAGCTTCATGAGCAAGATCCTCACAGCTTAACTGTTTATTCATTACCCTTGGATCAAGCCAGTACCTTTGCTGATGGAAAACAGTGGTTTTAAAGTAAGTGTCAAATGGCAGTATCTGGTGATAACTGGGCTCAGTAGTTTGGCTTAGAATGGAGAGAAGCTCCCTTATGTCAGAATCTGCCCGACTTTGAAAATGACTAAACTTCCAAGAAGCAATCGAGATGGCCGCCTGAACTTCTTCTACATCAGCATATCAACATGAGGAAGCCCTGACTTTTACTGTTCTTTACACCTTTGGTTCAAATATATGCCAACCCAGGAAATTCCCAGGAATCATACTAAGTTTCAACCTTAGAATTTGCTGAGGTGACATTCCTGTGATTCCCGAATAAACTTGGTCCACATAGCAAGCAAGAATACTGAAAATTTACTTTAGTTAATTATGTTAACTACAGCAACTGTAAGTAGCAAATGTTTGCGTGCTCAAGGAAGATATGGAGGAAATTACCCGGTGCTTCTTGATCACTTTTTGCTTAGTAAGTGATTGCTTTTCTATGCTCAATGTCAACAGGCAAAAAAAAACAAGAAAACTAAAAACAGAAAAAAAGTGGACAACTGCGGCTTCTCTCAAATACTGGCTTTGTTGAGTGGGTCACTGTCAGGGACATCCATCATATAGTACAATTGATTCTCAACTTAGACCGCTCCTTCCTGAGACATCTGTAAAAATGGGGCTTGACTGGATGGGGCAAGGTTTCCTGGGGCATTGTGGATGAGGCTCAGTTGCCTTCACTGGGCATTATCTCAGTACTGTGGAGGAAAAAAAAGATGGCACAATTAGCGACAGTGCCACACAAAGATCAACAGAGTTCAACAGGTGATTCTCAGCTGCCCTTGTGTGACATGTTTTTTTTTATTATGTGAGATGCCTATTTCCTTCTGGTTGTTTGACACTTTTATAAATTAAATTTTACAACTTGTATTGAGTATTAGCACAGATTGCAATAAGTGCTGACATCTGGCTTGGTCACACATGTTCATGTCTGTAATTTTTTTGGAATAGCTTTTATGTGTCATAAGGGCTTCTTGAATGAGCCAGCATGAACATCATGGGGCACCCTGGTACCTGTAAATAAATCTCAGCATGTGCTCATCTTTAATGTTTAAAATAAAAAGTTGAATTTTACATAGTACTGACTTTATCTCCATTCAAATGAATGCTTTACTATTTTCAGAACCAATATGGAGTCATGTCTACTAGGAAATGGACAATGAAAGAACATTTTAATAATGGATCTCTCTGATTGGTTTGTTTTGTTTTCTCTGCCTAATAATGGCCTGTTTTTACTTGTATGGATATCCCTTTGCATCTCATATTGAAAGTTCACAGTGACAGCTTCCAAATGTAAACCCCACCCTTGGAATCAACTGCAGACCTTTTACCTGCTTAATAATTAATGAAATAATGAGGGACCTGCTCCCACCTGGGTATGGAAGAGCTTATCAGTCAAATGTCCAAAGAATTTTAAGTCCCTGTAAATGGCGGATCATGTACAAAAATGTCTGTCATTCTTAAACGGCTCACACGATATTTTTATTAAACCCCTAAATTAAAGCTGAAAGTCTGATTCAATTGCATAATGATTACTTTATTTCAAATCCACTGTGGTGCTATACAGAGCCAAAATTCTGAAACTTATATCCAAATACATATGGACCTGACTGTATCTGTTAGTCTTAAGTGACTTTACACCACAATTGAAGAAAACAGAAAATCTCAGGATTCTTCCAGAGGTAAAAAAAAAATCCCAGAGACTCACACAGATCTCATGACAGTTGATTTAACATTTTATAGCCTGCTTATTCCAATTCAAGGTTGCAGGAGTCTTTCCCAGTGGCATTGGGTGCAAGGCAGGATACAGCCAGGGACAGTGGACTAGTCCACGTTGCAGGTCCCACTCGCATACACACACTCATACCAAGCTGAATTTAGGGCCACCAGGTAACCATATGTATAAGCAATATCAAAAGGGATAAAGAGATATGAATAGAGTGGAGCCATACAAATATCTAGGAATATAACAGGCTGACCTTTGGTCACAATATAGAACTAATATGTAAGAAGGGACAAAAGCTGCTGTTCTTTTTAGGAAAGTCAATTCTTGTAAAGTATACAATACCATAATGACACTTTTTTTTAATCTATTGTCACATCTGCTCATATATGTTGGTATGGAAACCATAGCATTCAGAGCTCCTGTCAATTATGAATAATCCACTGCATCCACTGAACAGTGTCATCTCCAGGCAGAGGAGTAGCTTCAGTGACAGACTGAGGAGATCGTTCCTCCCACACACTATGCGACTCTTCAATTCCACCCGGGGGAGTAAATGCTAACATTACTCAGTTATTGTCTGCTTTTTTTATTTTTATTTTTTCATTTTTATTACTATTTAATTTAATATTGTTTCTTTGTATCAGTATACTGCTGCTGGATTATGTGAATTTCCCCTTGGGATTAATAAAGTATCTATCTATCTATCTATCTATCTATCTATCTATCTATCTATCTATCTATCTATCTATCTATCTATCTATCTATCTATCTATCATTAAGTGTGGAACCACACGAGTAGTAAAATTATTGTTTTGTGGCATTCCTCTTACTGTAATGTATTACAAACAAGTCAGAAAGAAGGCCATCTCGATTCTATCAGACACTAGCCACCCTCTTTTTTCCTAAATTTCATTTGTTGTTGAAAGGGTGCAGGTTTTGATACCCAAGTGTATAGAGCAACAGATTTAGGAACCCTTTTATCTCCAGCATTGTAAGCATTTGGAATTCTAGCAGTTGCTGGGATTCTGCTAAATTTGTAACTATTCTTATTTGCAGAAATCTTAGGCATATGTGTACTTATGATAACACTGGTCATCATATTTTTTCTCATGGTGGATCCCCCTGTGTCTGTGTAACAATGTGTCATGCTTTGCACCGTCTTACTGCAAACCAATTTTCCTCTGGGAAACTTAAAGTCTGCCTTTTTGAAAATTTGGGAGGAAAACTGGAGTACAACAACAACAACATTTATTTATATAGCACATTTTCATACAAACAGTAGCTCAAAGCTTTTTACATAATAAGGAATAGAAAAATAAAAGACACAATAAGAAAATAAAATAAGTCAACATTAATTAACATAGAAATGTACATGGAGTAAAATTCAAGCAGTCATTTAAACTCCACCCTGACAATAATTGGGGGGCAGAGCTCAAGCCAAGGATGATGCATCTGTCAAGCAGACACGTATAGTGCTTTTTGTAGTAAACACCAAACTTAATTAAAGATCAGCAGTGAGTTTTTTCAGGTTTTAATGTAAGTCTATAAAGTAATTTGGAATATATTAGGTCAAGATGAGCAAACTATTGTGTGTGGTCCATATTGGGCCTGTAGCACAGGTGTAAATACCCTATGATATTCTCACAGAAATATTTAATACTCTGGTTCTTGTTGGGTGCTCTTAACAAGATGGTGTGTAGAAAATTGCCATTTGGTGTCCCAAGAGATAACTAAATAAGTCAAACTTTTACGATACAAATAAGGACAATCTGTAGTGCACTAGGCAGAGGGTTAGGGGTAGGGTTAGTGTTAAGTGTATATGTGTATAGTTGCTTGTTTGTCTCTGTCTTGAATCTGCAATTTTAAACAATATGAGCTTTCAGATTTATCAGCAATTGACATGTTTGGCAGCAGCACCCCTTTGAGGCATATCCTCGGCTGTGACTACAGGTTTGTTTTCAGATCATTAAAAAGAGCAACATTTACAAATATGAAAGGAAGAAGTTGGAAGGAGAACTGTTTTCTGGTAGCTGACCAATCAAAAGATTATTTCAATTATTGGCATCCCAACTGCATTTTTGGGTAACTTGCGCACCATCAACTCCACAGAGGAGGATAGTTACGGCTTTCCAACTGAGCTCATTTCAGTTTAGGTAGAGCGCTATTAATTTGTCTTTTTCTCCATTGTTCAGACTTTACAGTAATCTGAGTCAGCTTCAACAACCAAAAGTTGTTCACTTTCCCAATTTTTAGGAATCAGTGTTCAAACAGTAGTCAGGACTTTGCTTGCAATGCAGCTTACATTCATGACAAGACTGATCTTGTAATTTTATAATCTAACTTTGCTGTTCATTTGGACGATGTTACTTACAGCTGAAAGTAACTTAACTTACAAATGTGAACTTGAAAATAAGATTACCAAAGTTTCTTTGCTTGATTTTGATAAATTCTAAGTTTCTTTACAAGCATGCTGTGTGCAGTGCATCCATTATTTGGTAGCACAGAGTTGTAAACGTGTCTTTTTACAAAACAAAATTACTAAACACGAGTACTGAAGCCTACTAACAGATACAAATCTTTGCAATAATTTACGTAACATAACGTAATGTAGAACAGCACCTCGGATGATATTAACATTTTGTGTAGAGGCAATCAGTTTCATGTTCATGACTAAAATACATCGAAACACATTACTGTACTTAAAAAATTGCTCTGTTGTTGGTGTTCGAGGATTGCTCTTAATAGCTTTTAATAAAAAGAAGTTTATAATTAAATAAATTCTTGCAGAAACTATTTTTAAAGTTTTAAAGTTAGATTACATGGCTCACAGTCACACAGGTTTCCTATGGCCCATTGTACAATATGAGTCAATGATGACGTTCATCTTACCAATAAAAAGTCTGTCCACCCCTGATTTAAAGTGTACTTCATATAACACCATGGATTACAAAAGCAAAGTGTAAAGTTATAGAAACTAATTTATACAGTTTTTATTTCTTACTAATAGAAAATTTGATAATAGAAAAATATCTCAATGAGCAAAAGGAATAAATGTGGCTCAGTGGTTAGGACAGCCTCCACATAGCTCCACCGACCAGAGGTATGTACATTTTTATCCCCATTAGATGTTTATTTTGTGTTTTCTTATTAATTTAATTTTGTACGAGAACAAAACTCAAAGAATAACAAGAAAAATCTGTCAAAGATACATTCATATGAGTAAAACAGGATGGCATCCATTGTGTTTTTAAAAAAGCCAAAAAAAAAAAAACCAACACACGCCATCATTCTCCTCCTCAAGAGGTACAGTATCTGTTTGTTTTTTTTCCAAAAACCTCTGTTTCCTCCCACATCCATGGTTAATTTTTAATTAAATTTTAATTAATTAATTAGCTTTAGGTTAATCTGAATCTTTAAATCAGGTGAATGAGGGGGTTTGTGCAATGAACTGACATTTCCAGGTTGAGTCTAATGTTTCTGGAAGGGTCCTGTGATCCCGAGTTTTGGTTCGCTCTCACAATATTACAGTTCTGAATATTTTATGGAACTGATTGTGTTCAATGTTTTTGATTAATTCATTGTTTTATTTTTTATCACCTTATATATTTATAACTTTATAGAATGCTGGACAATTCAAGTACAGATGCTTTTATAATGCTGGATTGCTATACCTTTTATTACATTTGATTTAAAATAGCCCGTGCAATTCATATATTTAACAATCCAACTACACACTACTGTATGTACAGTATACTTAAAAAAACAAACTACAGGGCACTAAAATGCCTCTTTTTATGAAATAATATTTGTGGAGTGTGATATTTCTTTTTGAACACTAGATGACAGCATCACTACATTTGAACTTGTTAAATGACTCATCACGGGTTTAGGAGGCCTACTTTGTGGTTGGTTTGAATTTGTGGCTATGGATTGAAAAGCTGCATGCACTCTTATTAGGCTTGTTTCTAGGCTATACGTTGATTGATTGATATTTTTAAAGGATTATGCACTGTGTGCACTGTCACGGGTTAATTTTATTTGCTGAGCTAACTTTAGCAGATAACGTACAGTAGAACTGTTTAATGAGAGCCAACTGATTTTAAGTGGTAATGTAACATATGGAGAATGGATTTTCAGTGCATGTGTTTTGTTTTAAAATAAACATATATTTTTCCATATGATTACTGCTAAAATTACCTGTCAAAAGCATAAGCATTTAAAAAAACTGTGTGGGCAGAGTCTCATCTGCAGTTACTACTACTACTACTTATTCAGTATCTGTCTCTCCCTAGTCCTCACTTTGACAACTTTCTCTACAACATTTAGAAGTTTAGCACAAATTATGGATTTTTTTCATCACTGGCCTTATATACTGAGTCATTTAGCAATTGCAGCTAAATCATGCTACACACAAATCTTAAAAACTCTTTGTCAGCTGCATTTATCATTCATACATTATGAGACAAATAAGAGTTTCATACCAAAATAAAGAGGAAACGACCTCGCCAGTCTCTGCTGCACAGATTTCAGGATATAAAACATAGCAATGAATTTTATAGTATGCAATAATTCTGTAAAATGAAGGCAGTAGAATTTAATAGTAGTGATTAATGCCTAAGCACATTATACTTCTCTTTTCTCTGGCAGCACATTATCATTAAGAAGTAAGCTTAATTTTCTTTTAATTGTATCACTTTATATACAGTTTATATGTTCAGCATTCAATCTACAAAGCTGGGGTTCAGTTAGATGTTCAAAAGAGTCCAAAGCTAAGCACAGTCAGAGCACTGCATTTCAGATTAACTGTGTTGTCTCCATTTTGTTTTTCCTTGGTGTGCAAGATTACACATAAAGAGCACAGTCAAATGCTTCAGTACTGGGCAGCGGCTACTTTGATATTGGCACTGTGTGGACAATACACATTCACTCCATTAGCTTGCATAAGAATCTGGATGCCTAGCCCTTATATTACCTTAAGAAGTCACAGTGAACAGGAATGTGACACAGATTATCACAGTGTATCTGGTGCAAGGCAGGAATCAGTCCTGGATGGGATCTTAATACAAAGCAGGGCACAATGACATAAATAACCAGAGTTACTCTAAGCACGGCACTGAAATTGCCCTTTCAGACTATTAAATGTAAAACACCCATTCTGAGATTTTTTCATTTTTTTCACTATGATTTCACTATTTTTTCAGCAAGATCAGATGTTTCAGAGCCATTTAGAGAATATAAATTAACATAACATGTCTTGACTGTTATAAAATATGGTTTGTTCTGAAAATTTTTTTGCCAGAAAAAATCAAATGAGGCGCACCGAAGAGCTGAGTTCACGTCTCGCAGCCCCGTTTAAACATGTAGTTCTTCATTACATTAGCCGAAAAGGTCTATTTTAAGCACAAATCAGTGCCATGAAAACAAAACCATTTTGCAGAGAAAGTATGGATTTCACAAACGTAGAATTTGTGGCCCGATTCAATCAGTCTCCGAGTCGCTAGTGTATATATATATATAAATATACAGGTATATACAGTATATTCCAGGGGAGCAAGCATGGGAAACCCAGTATCATACCCTGGAGTGAGATGGTAGCCTCCCTGGGTTGCAGCGGTGCCTCGGATTCCCGCAGGGCTTCATGGGAGTTGGAGTTTGGTGCAGCCCTGATGGGTACCACAGGCACCGCCAGGGGGTGCTGCAGCAGGAGCTGCTAGGCCCTTCTGGGCACTAGTTTTGCCACACCCGGAATGTCGGCAATCAAGCACCTGAACCACTTCTGGGTGCCTAATAAAAGGAACCAGCAACCACCACTCATTGGCCAGAGTCGGGAGGAGGAGTACAAAGCTTAAAGGAGGAGGTGGTGGAAGAAAAAGAGGAGTGTGACTGTGGGGATTATGGAGAAGACGTGCCCCACAGGTGAAGAAACAATAAAAGTCTTTTTATTTTATACGTGCCTCCAATATAAATCTGTGTTCGGTCAGGCACTTATATAGCGCCTTTTTACAATATATATTTATATATATATATAAAGGCCAAATACCACTGACTCACACATCACAAAATCTCCCGAACCATGAGGTCTTGGGACTTGAAATTTGGAATTTAGGTTACCCTTGGCCCATAGGTGCTCGCTAAGAAACGGTTGTAAAAATTTTGTGGTCCAAGCACGAAATTTCTTATAGTTTTTTAGACCCGTTTGTATGTCTGTCTGCCTTTCACGGGAGAACTACTTAATGGATTTAGATAAGGTTTTTTCTATAATTTGCTTGAACATTCTGTTGATTTTGCGACATTGAACTTTGCGCTAAGTATCATAGTTCACTTGCAGGACCGATTTATTACTGCGAATCTGAGAGAGACTTATTGGGCTGCAGGGAGGGGGCGGGGCCCTCCTTACTCACACGTCTGCCTCAACCGTAACTCCAGTTTGTTAGCGAATGAGAGAACTACTTAACGGATTTAGATTTTTTTTTTCTATAATTTGCCTGAACATTCCAGTTGATTTTGCGACTTCTCTCATTGCACTAAGAATAATAGTTCATTGCAGGAGCGATATATTCACCCTAATCTGAGACAGAGGCTGCGGGCCAACGGGAGGGGGAAGAGTGACACCTGGAGTAGAGAGCTGTCTGGTTTCACTAATACGTGGGCAAAGCCCCGGGGGATGGCTAGTATATATACAGTATATATATATATATATATATGTATATATATAAATGCAAATATTTATGTACATTTTTAAATGTTCCTTTTGTCATTGCTGGCCCATTTCTCACCTACATTACCTGTCTGATAACTACCAACTACTCTGCTCACAAGAATTGAGAATTTATTTTTGTGTTTCATTGGATTCCATAATTGCAGAAACTCCATTCTGGGTTAAGATTATCAATGACTAGCCAACCCACGGCGTACCATACTCCGCATAATCAGGCCGGTTTTTTAATGATTTTTAAGCACAGGGAGAAAATTTACATTTGAAAAATTGGTAATGTAATAAATCAGCAAGAAAAGCAACATTGTAACAATGCACGGAACGAACCAACACACAATCATCCGTGCGGCACTCAGGTGCGGAGGGTGGAACGGGAGGAGAGGAGAAGGACATCCACTCCGCTCCCTCCGTCAGGCTAGTCTGCTGATTTCTCGTCCAGTATTCACTGCCTGCTCATGTGCCCACCTCCAACTTGTCACTCGAGTCGTTGTCATGTTTACACAGTCCAGATGCACCTGTGACTCACGTAGACTTTTCATTGCTCTGTGCAGTTTTTGCTGCCTTTCTATATATAATCAACCAAGACACCGGACCACGGTAGTAGCGAGGTGGGAGGGGGGTGTGTACAAAGTGCAGGAGCATCTAAGAAGATGCATGTCTGTCGCAGATGTGAATTGCTGTATGCAGCGTGTAAAACAGTTTACTATGGTGCACGCGGTCGTGCGTTGTAACTGAAAACTTTTTAAAGACTGCTTACTTCATTGTGTATACGACTGTAGGTGAATGAAAATATGTAACTCTGGAGAGGGCAACATACAATACAGCATTTTACACGCTGCATACAGCGATTCACAATCGTGACAAATTGTTTTACACGCTGCATACAGCGATTCACATCCGCGACAAATATGAAACTTCTTAGATGGTGCTGTTGTGTCCACCCACGCTCTCGAAGCACACACTTGCAAGAGCAACCAACAGAGACCTGCCCACCAACTGTAAGACCGTGGGTTACCCCTCGCAAACTGCTCTACACGCTGCATACAGCGATTCACATCTGCGACAAACAAACTGTTTTACACACTGCATACAGCGATTCACATCCGTAACATGATTTTTCTTAGATGGTCCTGTCGCGTCCACCCTCACATTTGAAGCATACACACTGCCTGGTCATGTGCCCAGTTGCAAGAGCAACTGACAGAGACCCGGCCACCAACTGTAAGACCATGGGATACCCCTTGCAAACTGTTCTACACGCCGCATACAGCGATTCACATCTGCGACAAACAAACTGTTTTACACACTGCATACAGTGATTCACATCCGTAACATGATTTTTCTTAGATGGTCCTGTCGCGTCCACCCTCACATTTGAAGCATACACACTGCCTGGTCATGTGCCCGGTTGCAAGAGCAACTGACAGAGACCCGGCCACCGAGTCTAAGACCATAGGAAACCCCTCGGAAACTGTTTTACACGCTGCATACAACGATTCACATCCGCGACAAACTGTTTAACACGCCGCATACAGCGATTTACATCCGTGACAAACATGCCTCTTCTTAGATAGTCCTGCCACGTCGTGTGGTGCCTCTGTGTAAACCGGTCAGGCACAGAGAAGGTCAGCTGCTGAGAGAGCGTCTCGACTGTTGCAGGGCCTGCATTGGTGAAGCAGGTGAGATGGTAATAAAACAGAGGAACAGGGCTTATTGGCTTTTAAAGACTGCTTTCTTCATTGTGTTTTAACCTCAGTTTTAAAGGATTTTTTTAAGGATCCCATGGGATACCCCTCGCAAACTGTTTTGCACGCTGCATATAGCGATTCACTTCAGCGAGAAACATGCCTCTATGAACAGTCAACGTGGCTCAGAGCTGCATGAGGACTCTACAACAGACGAACATAAATGACGCCGTTTTTCCTGTGTCATCGCGTCCGAGTTGGTGGGCATGGTTCTGTGAGTTGTCGTCGTATCCAATGGTCTTAGAGTTGGTGGGCGTGGCTCCTTCCTGCGTGCGCCATGGGCGTCTTACTTGTCGCGGCTTAGTGAATCCACGCCCCTTCCGGCGTGCTTTCCATGGGTGTCTTGCCTTAGTGAATTATATATACCTGTATAGATACTTCTTTGTATTTCCTACTTTAGTATATGGAATTATATACTAAACTAGTATTAGTATATATATATATATACTCTATATACTGTATATATATGGAAGAGAAGGTCTGTGATACGGTTTACATATTTGCAGCTGGAGATCCACAAAGGGAGAAGATGAATCACGTATCAAAAATTACTTTTTATTCCTGAGCTTTCAGCCCCTGCCACGAGCCTTCATCAGAGGATACTGCTTAGACAGGCAGGAATCAAAGGCAATATATAGCAAAATTTGTACATAGGACAAACATCAGAAAGAATAACAACACGTATACAGGAACATCGTAACTCCGCCAGAAGGAAGGACTCACAATCACTGATCTATACGCATACAAAATCAACAGGACATACATTCAACTGGGACAATGTACAAGTAAGATTTAAGGCCAATACTAAAAGTACCAGAGAGCTGGCTGAATCTTGGCTTTCAAACGAAAACACCATTAACAGACATTTGGACATAAACCCAGCATATGCAAAACTTAAGAAGAACATATTCATAATAAATAAAACTTTATGACCAATATTCCTTCCAACACCAAACCATCCCCAGCCAATTTTGCTGTATATTGCCTTTGATTCTTGTATGCCTAAGCATTATCCTCTGATGAAGGCTCCTGGCAGGGGCTGAAAAGTCAGGAATAAAAACTATTTTAAGATACGTGATTCATTTTCTCCCTCCTTTGTGGATCTCCTGCTGCAAATATATATATATATATATATATATATATATATATATATATATATATATATATATATATATATATATATATATACATATATATATATATATATATACATACATACTGTATATACTGTATATATATATATACAGTATATATATATATATATATATATATACAGTATATATATATAGTGGACACCATCTCCCAAAACCCTGGACACAACAGACACAGAGCCCAAGTTCAGCACACAAGACACATTTATTTAGCTATGGGAAACTCTTTTGTCTCATTCCCCACATTACCACAGTTCCCAAGCACAGTACAATACAGCATCCTTCTTTCTTCTTCTCTTTCTCTTCTCTTTGCAGCACACCGTGGTGGCACCCACAGAACCCAACGTGGCTGTAGCAAAATTCAGCTTCCAGCACACCCTGCAGGAATCTGTGGTGCTGTAGCAACTACCCTCTGTCCTTCCAGGGGAGATAAAGCCATGAAGACACTCTCTCCCCCAGTCCATCCATTATACAAGCGAAGGGAAGGGCTACAGTATATACACATATATATATATATATATATATATACTACCTATAAAAAGTCTTCACCCACTTGGAAGTTTACACTTTTTTATACAAAACTGATTGGGCAGCACGGTGGTGCAGTGCTTGTGCTGCTACCTTGCAGTAAGGACACCAGGGTTTGTGTCTCAAGTCCTCTCTGCATGGAGTTTGAATGTTCTCCCAAAGACATGCAGGTTAGTTGAATTGATGATCCTAACTTGACCAAAGTGTGTGCTTGGTGTGTGTGTGTGTGCCCTGAGATGGACTGGCATCCTGTCCAGGCTCTTGCAGATCCCTGTGAACCAGTTCAGAACAAGGTGGGTTAGACAATGAGTAGCTTGCAAAACTGATTCAAAGTGGTTTTAATTTGGCTTTTTTGACAGTAATAAATAAGCAGAAAAAGACTTGTTAATGTCAAAATGAAAACAGATATTTGTAAAGTAGTTTAAATTAATTACAAATACAAACACAAAGTAACTGATCACATAAGTTCAACCTCTTCAAGTGAGTATTTAGTAGATGACCTTTACAGCCATTCCAGCTTTGATCCTGTGTGGTCAGGTATCTCTCTAATAAGCTTTGAACATCTTTTCACATCTGGACACTGCTGTTTTCTCCATTCGTTTTTGCAAACCTACTTAAGCTCTGTCCGATTGTGTAGGGATTGAAAGCGAACATCTTTTTTCAAGGTTAGCCACAAATTCTCTGTTGGACTGAGATCTGAGCTCTGGCTCAGCCACTCAACATCATTAACATTGTTATTTTAAGCATTCTTGTGTAGCTTTAGTTTTATGCTTAGGGGTGTTTTCTTACTGGAAAACAAATCTTTTCCCAAGGTGTAGGTTTCTTGCAGACTGCTTCAGGTTTTGGACCAGAATTTCCCAGCATTTTGTTTCATCCATTTTATGCTCTACTCTCACATGCCTTCCAGAACATGCTACACAGATTAATTCACACAGCATGATTCTGCCATCACCTTGCTTCAAGCTGGAGATGTGTTTTTCATAATGTGCATTGTCAAACATGGCATTTAGTCTGATGGCCAAAAAGCTGAGTTGTGAACTCATCAAACTATAGAACTTTCTTCAAGATGACTTCAGAGCCTTCCATGTGCCTTCCAATGAACTCAAGCCAAGATGTCATGTATGTGTTTTTTAAAAGTGGCTTTTCTTTTTGACTCTTCCATAGAGCTGTAACTGGTGAAACACCCAGGCAACATTTGTCGTTTCCAATCTCAGTCACTGTAGCTTGTATCACTGATCATCTACCTCAAAAGTCTTCTTTCTGCACAACCAAGGGATATTTAGTGACTTTCCTGCCTCCATTCCCTGGCCTGTGCTTTTCAAACACTTTTTCAGAGAGTAGCCTGGAGAATTATTTTGTCTTCATTGTGTAGGTTAGGATTCTATACTGCCTCACCCCATGTTGCACCTTCCAGATCAGGTGCAGTTACACTAAAATCAATTGAAACACTCTGGCTACAGACAGGTGATCGCCATTGAACAAATTTTATGTCTTCCAAAACAAACTTATGCGCCAATGAGGATTTAGGGGGTGAATACTTATAAGAGGTATGGGCAAAGTCATTCCTGGAGGGGCGCAGTGGCTGCAGGTTTTTGTTCCAACTCAATTGCTAAATAAGAAGCACGTATTGCTCAAGTAACATTTCTCCTTCATTTTAGTGGGCTCGCTCATTAAGATTTTTAACCCTTATTGCTTATTTTAGTCTTAAACAGCTGAATTCTTGGTTTTTAATTGCTCCTCATTAGCAATAAGATGCAAATGACAAAAGAAACCAGGAGTTCTCAATTTAGCTTGTTGCCATTTGCACCTGTGAGTATTTATCATGCACTACTGGGTTTAATTAATATTTGGAAGGCAAGTGAAGAGAAAAAAGTAAAGGACTGAGAACTACTCATCCAGTTTTAGTCTTCAAATCATTTGGATGATATCCTTAGAAAGGAAAAAAAATCTAGGATACAAGAATGACCTGACATGGCAGAGTTAAAGCATTAACAAGCTATGAAATTAAATTATTGGCAACAATTTGTTTCTAATTAAGCAATTGGGTTGGAACAAAAACCTGCAGCCACTGTGGCCCTCTGACTTATACGATCTCCTTGTTTTGTGTTTTATATTTTTAATTAATTTAGATCACTTTGTAGAGATCTGTTTTCACATTGACATTAAAGAGTCTTTTTCCATTGATCAATGTCAAAAAGCCACGATAAATCCACTGTGATTCAGTGTTGTATAACAATAAAATGTGAAAACTTCTAAGGTTAAGAATTACTGAAAACTGTAATGTGGACTGTAAATTAATAGAACTACAGGGCATAGAAACAACCAGAATACCTTGGCTATAATTTTAATCTTTTGATGCAAAAACAGTTTTCTAAATTGGCACATATGATCACAGACAGGAGTCTGAGCATCTGGGCTTACGACTGTCCTGGATAAAAACCAAGATCTAGGCCTTTAATGAACTCTTGGGTACAGCCATCTGCAGTGTGTCTGAAGGTGGAGAGAGCCTCGACCTTGTCTCTGGTGACTCTTCCTATGAAATCAGTACACAAATTGGGAGAGTATAGGGGAGGGGTCATGAGGTCACTGTAAAGGTGTGTGTGGTGCTCTCGATATCCTTGCCAAACAACAAAGGTCCAAGTCTTTAGAGTCCTGGTGCTTTCTGTTTTGCTTGTATATGGTTGTGACACATGGATGCTATCCAGTGACCTGAGATGAAGACTGGACTCCTCTGTATCTTTTCAGAGAATTCTTGGGTACCGCTGGTTTGAGGTTGTGTCAAATGAGCGGTTACTCACAGAGTCCCAAATGAGGCACATTACCAGCATTCTGAGGGAGCATCAGTTACAGCACTATGGCCATGTAAAGTGATTGCCCAGGGGTGATTCAGCTCGTAGGATCCTCATTGTTGACTTGATTACTTGACCTGGCCAAGGAGACACCTGGTTGTAGCTGATAGATGGTCATTTACAGAAGGTGGGACTGGACCGTGATTGCCCGGGGGATTGCCAACTAGAATCCCAAACTGTTTCATTGTGTGGAAGGTGCGGCAACTTGCTATACCATTGCATGCTCCCCAATCTGACCTGACAGTATTAAGAAGACAATAAATTCCCTTGAGAAATTCAGTAATTAGTAGCCAGTACAATACTTAGAAATTATACCAATTCAATTAAAAAATACTTATACAGCATTCACTTATAGCATGGCATGAGGGTGATGATGCTTCTGTGCTATTAGTCAGCATTAAAACATCTCTATATGTGAGTGCATTTAATAAATTGTTTTTCAGGTTGGATGGATAGTTAATGAAACATAATAAAAGTATTGATAGAAGAAACCCAGAATAGATGCTGTACCATTTATTTCACAACTACAGGTATTTCTGTGCAGACCACTTTAGATGTCAAATAAGCACTCTGCAGATTTGTTGGCAGTTTCTTTAGTGGACAATGCATTAACAAAAAAAAAAGAATTGTCTAATGTTTCTCCTCTTAGCCATGGCCACCACAATATGATCAAAAGCAAAACAGGAGTAATCCATCATGCAAAAATGTAACTAATCTGCTCTTCAGTCACAATAAGAAGCTTTTTCTAATCGAATGTCCAAGTAGCCGGAGATGACAGTCAGACAACTCCACTTATGAGTCATAGCTTCTGTGAAGTCAAAGGATTTAGAGATAACGTTAAAGATGTAGAGATATCTTTACCTCTGTACAGATTTCACTTATTTGTGTATGGCTAGCTTTAAATATTTCAGCACAGCTTTAAGCCTGTTAGATGTATTTCTAAATGACAATCTGACTTACCATAACTGTAGCAAACCTCTCAAGAAAGCTGTCATTCTCTTTTTTGCACAAACCATCTAATAAGCTCCCAAGTGGCAAGAGAAATTGCACGACAAGCAAACTCTCCAGATGTAAATTTCTCTGACAGATGTGACAAAACATCTGCTGGAAGAAGGTACAGAGAGCTATCACTTTGATTATTCTTAGTTAGCTGATAATTGAGTTGTGTGGGATTTAATGAAAATGTTCTTTTTACTGCCTAAGTCTATGAGTGTTATGATGGACGTATAATCCATCGCATTTCTAAAATAAGGGATAGTTAACAAAATCTAAACAACCATGAAAATAAGGAGGAAATTAGAAACTCCTTTAACTCTTTCAGGGCAGGTGTTGACTTACATTGACACATAGGGTTGAGGCAGAGATCAACATTAATCAACTTCCAAGGGTAGAGGGCGGTAATCAACTGTAAACATCGAGAAAACCCTGTTATGTCATAGTTCGGCTCTATTTGCTAGCAGTATGCTGCTTGCATTATGTGTGGCACTGGTGTCGCTGTTTCAGGTGTCTGTTGCTGCTGCTGCTCCTGTGTAATGCATACTGCAAATGTGGCAATGCATGCCTTTGGCTGCTTTTTTTAACGTTACCATACTTTGTAGGACAATGTTGTGTAATTGGTATGTGAATTCACATAGTATAGAGGGCCATGGAACACAAAACATAAGGACATTTGTAATAAATAAATATTGTGCTTTGATTTATGCGTGAAACCACTACTTTGTGTGTTTTCAGAAAACTGAGATTTTGGGAAAAAATATTCAGCCTTGGGCCAAAATGGAAAAAATAGCCCTCAAAGAGTTAATGTTCACTTTGATAATGCAGTTTAAAATCACAAAGTTATACGAACATTACTTAGGCAAACGAAAACAAATAATATACAGTGGAACCTCGGTTCACAACCATAATTCGTTCCAAAACTCTGGTCGTAAACTGAGTTGGTCGTGAACCGAAGCAATTTCCCCCATAGGATTGTATGTAAATACAATTAATCCGTTCCAGACCTTACGAACTGTATGTAAATATTTTTTTAAAGATTAAGCACAAATATAGTTAATTACACCATACAATGCACAGTGTAATAGTAAACTAATGTAAAAACATTGAATAACACTGACACAAAACACCAAGACTCCCTTCTCAGCTGCACGAGCTGGCTCGCTCTCTCTCTCTCTCAGCAGCACACACCCTCCCCCTCTCTCTCAGCAGCACGCACCCTCCCTCTCTCTCAGCAGCACCCGCTTGCTCTCTCTCTCTCTCAGCAGCACACACACTCCCCCTCTCTCTCAGCAGCACGCACCCTCCCCCTCTCTCTCAGCAGCACGCACCCTCCCTCTCTCTCTCAGCAGCACCCGCTTGCTCTCTCTCTCTCTCAAAACAGAGAGGGACATTTGAACACTCTTCACTTGCTTAGAAGCCATGGTTAACTGCAAAATCACACGAAATACTTTAGAGCACAAAGAGATCACAGGTAAAGCATGCATGTCTGACTGAGAACAATGAACAGGGAGCAGCTCAACACATGCTTAAATACAGTAATCAGCGCGTATGAACCAGCAGGCAGGCACGCACGTGCAGGCAGGCACGCACGTCTGACTGAGAACAATGCAACACGTGTGGAAATCATCGACGCGCACAAACCGAAAGGGAAACTGGCTTGTTCGTATACCGAGTGTGTGGTCGTGAACCAAGGCAAAAGTTTGGCGAACTTTTTGGTCATGAACCGAGTTGTACGTGTACCGAGACATTCGTGAACCAAGGTTCCACTGTATTAACATAAAACTTTGTGATGGGTTGTATTAACAAATCACTGAGAATCACTTATTCGGCTGAACACATGAACAGTGTTGACATCCCTCCCTCTCCCATTATGCAGGCTATGAGGCTTATGTCCTTACATGCTAGCTATATATAGAAGACTAGCTGTGTAAGCCCGTGCTGTAAAAAGCCCAGGGTCCTAGAAACTATTGAAATCATCAGACAATAAACTGAAATGTAGAGATGTTAGGTAATTGAAAGGAACTACTCTGGGTGTCTCTCTTTTAGGTTTCGTTGTGCTGACGTGCTCGCCTTACCTATGTATTACCGATGGGAGGAAAAGTAAAAGGGATACCATTTGGCCGTCTCACTTGCGTAAGAGTTACTATCTTTTCCTGGCAGATTTGGCAACAGAGTCGCTTTCTTCTTCCGACTTGTTAACTCTCTGAGCTTCATGCTGTAGTAACATCGCACTTCCTGGCCAGACAAACAGACACACACACTTCAATGCGTAGAAGTTTAGTTTTCTGTTCACTCGGAAGTGAAGCCCTTACCCCGACTCCACCTCTTACTTCCAGGCCAGACAGACACACACAATTCCACTCTTAGACATTTATATATAAGACTAGCAAAATACCCGCGCTTCGCAGCAGCGAAGTACTGCCTTAAAATTTTTATTAAGAAGAAAATTAAACCTTTTTAAACTGAGGGAAAATATACCAATAATTATTTGTTAAGGATCTCTTTGTATACCACATTGTGAGTTCGGCCCTCCGGTTGTAATATGACCAAGCTGTGCGCTGAGCTTACTCTTGAGCATGCAACGTATAGTTGGCCATGTGAACAGTAATCTTGTTTCAAATCTCACAGCTTGGATTGCTGCTGTCATAATCGGTTTGAGTTTCATGGTTTGTTTCAATTACGACAGTATGTATTTGCAGGACTTGTGTTGAAGTGACATTTGGCATCTGTCAAGCTTTGTAAGCATACAACCGGTTTCATCGATAACTTCACATCCAGCTTTTGAGAGTTCAAACATTCATAAACATCAAAGTGTCCACTACTGAAATCGTCACCTGTCAATCTAAGATGTTTAAGAGGCATTGGCGATTGTCGAAAGGTGTAAAATATTTGGCCATTTCGGTACACTTGAAAGCGACAACCGAACAATTCAGAAGGAGCCATCAACTCACATGCAGAACCATAGGTGAAGGGCTTAAGCATTTCTCTCTTATAGTGCTCCTGTGTAGTATAATTATCTCCTGTACCGTCATCAGTCCACACTTTGAACCTGTCCCAGTCATTCAATACATAAGACACAATGTTCCTCTGGATATCAAGAGTGAGCCTGATATGGCCGTGCAATATGTAACAAAGAGAATGGAAAAGGCAGGTGCCTTCTCTGGGCATGGAAACCACTCGGTAAGTGACAGTTCTTTGATCAAAGGTGATCATATCGATAGACATGTTAATGGGGGTACAGTTAGAATGATAAAGGAAATGGATACCTGAACAATATAAAGTAATTCTAAAATACCTAAACAATAACTATAATCATAATAAATGAACAATAAAATAGCGGAGAAGCCGTGGATTAAATAAAAAGGCTGTAGTTATCAGCAAGGAGACGTGAATCCCGTGGCGAAGCAAGGAAGGTAATGTAGAGACCGGAGCGGCCTTATATAGGCAGGCAACCAACAACGTGGGAGGTGCTGGGATGGGGGACCTAATGCCGCCTCACACGGTGACCGAGCTGCAAGCTATGGATGTATATATGTACGTAAGTAGGATTCAGTTAGTGTTGGGAACCCGCGTACCAAATTTCTTGAAGATGGGCCCATAAGTAACAAAGACCGTTGAAAAGTTCAATATGGCGGCCAACCGTGGCATCATACCACCAAAATAAGTACCAAATTTCAGCCTTCTACGTACACGGGAAGTTGGAGAATTAGTGACATTGGAAACTTCAATATGGCAGCCGACAGTGGCATCATACCACTGAAATAAGTACGTACATCGGTTTTGGTTAGCGCAGGGAAGCCACCTACCAAATTTCATGAAGATGGGGCTATAAATAAGAAAGTTCAACATGGCGGACGTTGTCAACCACTATCAACCGTTATGACCGTTATGTGTAGAATTTCGAAATGAAACCTGCTTAACTTTTGTACATAAGCTGTAAGGAATAAGCCTGCCAAATTTCAGCATTCTACCTACACGGGAAATTGGAGAATTAGTGATGAGTCAGTGAGTGAGTGAGTGAGTGAGTGAGTGAGGGCTTTGCCTTTTATTAGTATAGATAATTATATAGCTCCAACTACCTGTAAAAGCAACAATCCCATGAATGATAATACAGGTCAAACTCTATTCAAAGAAAGTGCTCGGAACTGAAAAAAGAATTTTTTAAAGCATCTGGACTATAAAAGAACTTATGCCAGAATACTTTTTGTAGACTTCAGTTCAGCTTTTAACACCATTGTCCCTGAAATGTTGTTAACTAAACTTCTACAGAGTGAACTAAATCCTTCAGTCTATAAATGGATTTACAGTTGTCTGACAAACCGGAAACAATGCTTTTATGTGGGTCTCCCACCTCTCAGACTGTCACCATATTAGCACAGGTGCCCCTCGGGGCTGTTTACCTTCCCCCTTACTTTATTCCCTATACGTCAATGACTGTAGGTCCAGTGATCCTTCAGTAAAATTATTACGTTTGCTGATGACACCACCATTGTTGGACTAATTACTAATGGCAACGAAATCTTACAGAAAGGAGGTATCTCATATTGTGTATTGGTTGCTACCAATAACCTTTTCCTCAATATCACCATGACAGTGGAAATGGTTATTGACTTTTGTTAACAGCAGTTACAACCTCTCCCACTAGAAATTAGTGATTTTGCAATCAATATGGTGGAATCCTTCCAATTTTTGGGCACAACTATCACAAACACTCTCAGCTGGGACATTAATACCACTTCCATCACTAAAGAGGCTTAGAAGCAGTTCTACTTTTTACACCAACTAAAGAAATGAAATAATTCCCAGCCAATTCTAGTTCACTTTTACAAGCCATAATTGAAAGTGTAATCACATTCTCCATTGTTGTCTGAATCATTTGCTTGGCATGCTTAATTCGTTTTTATTTCTATGCTAAAGTTAATTTCTAATATATTCTTCTATATTTATTGCTAATGCCTGAATGTACTAACGTTGCATTACATCAGTGTGATCTTGCTTACAGCAAAAGCCTTTTGTTGCCTTTCTGCTGATTCATCAATCCAGCTGGTTTCTTTATGTGCCTCCCAGAGCCATCTCCTGTCTGTGGTATCGTTTCCTTAGCTTCTCATGCTTGAACACAGGTGTTCTCGATCTCTTATCCTGTTCTAAGATGGTTTCTACATGTCATTTTTTGCTCTTTTTCTGTTCTTTCCCAGACTAGCAATTCTGCCGTAAGCTTAGAAAATAATGCAATATGACTGATTTTTTAGTTAACTATTTGCTTGACCTATCTTATTTGCTTAACATTCTAATTTATGCTTAATCTAATGTTTTAGAAGCTTTTAATTACCTTTTATTGCTCTTAATGTTAATTTGCTATTTTTATGTTAATATAAAAATTTTTCCTTCTACATTATGAGGTTTCCTCAGCTGCTTTTCCTAGTAAGTGGTTTTGAAGAAAGTATGCCATCAAAATTGCCCCACCCCACAACCCCTAAATATGTTGTTGGCATATTAGGATCAAAAAACATGTATTTTCCACTCGCACATAAAGTATGGTTCATTCTTTCTGCAACCCCATTTTGTTCTGAGTTATATGGTTCAGTGGTCTTGCTTTCGGAGGATGGCTTGTGTAGTACCACTTGTTTATTCAGTTCCACTGTCTGTCTGCAGCATTCTTGGCATTTTTGCCAAACTTATTACTTACTTGAACAAGATACTGTTCAAGTTTCTATGGTACTTCATCTTTGTTGAACAACTTGTACATTGTGGTATACCAGGAATAATCATTAATGAATCTGAGAAAATACCTCTTCTTTCTAGGAGTCTAATTTTTTTTTAGCTCTGCTGTTACTCTGCTTTAGAAAATGTTTTCTTGTCATTTTTCCTTTAATGCAGCTGTCACATTTCTTTATTTTATCATATAGATTCATTTTTACACCATTTGCATACTGACCTCAACTATTTTCTTTATTGTATCAAGCCTTTTGTGTCCAGGACATCTTGTGCCATGTATGGATGAAGTTTGAATGTTTTTCCTCTTTGGGAGTATTTACCATTTCACTGCAGCTCAGCTGACAGAGTGCATTTGTAATTTTAGCCTTTGAAAATAAGCAATCAATTAATCCCCTTTTGTGATGACACAACTGTCACCTTGGAATATCACTACCATTGCCGTGCTTTGTGAGTTTCTTTACTGACAAAAGGTTACTTTTAAGAGCAGGCACATATAGTAAATTTTTTCATGTATATCTTTCTGGTGATAGCTTGAGGGATAGGACAGCATAGAAAACCTCCTTCTATTCCATATGATTTAATTAACTGTCCATTGGATATGGTAATTTTCTCTGCTTGCTTTGATCAAGTTGAATAAAGAATTTTTGTCATTGTCATGTGGTTTGTAGCTCCTCAGTCAACACAGCATGCCTGCAACAATAAGATGCCACATTTGGATTGAAAAGCATACTCAGTAATGTGAAGCAGCATCTGTTTCTTCCTTGACACTGTTTGCCTTGTGTTATTTACTTTGTTTTCACATTCTAGCTTTCCAGACTCTGCAATTAACTTTTACAGGTATATGGCCTGGCTTTTTGCATAAAAAGAATTCACAGATTTCTATTCTTATTTCTTGTCTTTAAAGCAGAATCTCCACTGTCACTCTACATTGCTTTCTGTTTTACACTTACATTCATCACTAAGCTGACCTTCAACATATTTAGGTGCCAGTTTATCATCCGGACATGTATTAAGTGCTGTAACAAGTGTTTCTTAACTTTCAGGTAGACTTCTAAACAGTAGTGCTGCAATATGAAAGACTTTTGTTTCCTCTCCTATGCCTCTCAGCCATTCTACCATTTCTAGAGTATACCTTATATAATCCTGCATATCCTGGTCTTTTTTTTTTTTTAATTTATTTTATTAATTTTATTAAAATC
Organism: Polypterus senegalus; assembly: GCF_016835505.1. Classification (NCBI taxonomy): domain Eukaryota; kingdom Metazoa; phylum Chordata; class Cladistia; order Polypteriformes; family Polypteridae; genus Polypterus; species Polypterus senegalus. Next base: position 126,711,806 of record NC_053164.1, on the reverse strand, counting down.
CATACATAGCAATCAAGTTTTTACAAAAAAAAGAATTATGTTAAGAACAGATCGATCCCCACCCCTGAGAGAGAGAGCAAGCCAAACGGTGTAAGATTTAAGGCTTGTAAACATACCTAAGTTAATAAATTCTCTGTGCTTTATAAACTTATTTTAAAATATTATTGATTAGATCCTGCCATGTTTTGAAAAAAGTCTGTACAGATCCTCTAACTGAGTATTTGATTTTTTCCAATTTCAAATAATATAACACATCGGTTTCAAACTGACTTAAAAGAGGAGAGTTTGGGTTCTTCCAGTTTATCAGAATAAGTCTGCGTGCCAACAGTGTAGTGAATGCAATCACAATTTGTTTGTCCTTCTCCACTTTAAGCCCCTCTGGAAGAACCCCAAACACAGCTGTTAATGGGTTAGGAGGGATTGTGAGTCCATTCTGAGTTTTTGATGTCATTTTATAGTCTTAACTGGAAGTGAAATAGTTTAGGTCTTAATTTCCTATTTCCCCAAGAGTTGTTGCCATGCAGCTTATTATTACGTTGATAGTTATAATTATAAAGATTAATAGGATAGATTAGGTATAGATGAGGCCCGCTCACTTTCTCTTCCCCCCTTATTTTGCCTCCCCAAGTGAGGCTAAAACCCACTTCACGCAGTCCCAGTCCTCTGACATACCCAGAGACAGAGCACATCCAAAGCACAACAAGCCCCCATGCAGTGGCGCTTTAGGGTTAAAAGATAGAGATATCTGTTACCAATATAGTCTTTAAAAAAAAAACAAAAAAAAAACAATTTTGCACTTAAGATATATATATAGTCTTCAGCAATTTTAGTACATTAAGATGATACCCCAGATAAAAAACCCGGTGATGGTGTTAAAGATGTGTCCAAAATAAGCATAACAAGTCTTAATGCAGTAATAGCAATAACAGTAAACCAAGGGTATGATATTGAACAGTCTCATTTAGGGTACACATGAAATAATTAGAAAAGAAAAAGAGAAAAAAAAAGGGAGGAAAAAGTAATTAAGCACAATAAAACATAAACATATAATGCCCTAGTAATACTAAGTAATAATAAAAATATATGAGAATATATGCTGATAAAAAACCCGTATTTTAAAATGAATAGATCAGACAGTAGATTATTAATCCTAGCATTATCATTTACCACCATGACTCACTATTATGTATCAGAATAGTCCCGGGATCAGCTTTCTTAATTCATTTTCTGCTCCTTCCTTGCTAGTGAAGACATAGAAATGACCTTGCCATTCCACTTTCAGTTTTGCCGGATACAGGAGGCTGTATTTGACACTGGCTTGCCGCTGTTTAATATTATAGAAGGCTGCGCGTTTAATAGCTGTTGCTGGAGAGAAGTCAGGAAGATACGAATGTGGTTATTTTCATATATAATATCTTCCTTGTTTCTGAGGAGTGCCATCACCTCTAGCTTAAATGATAATCGTTCAAAACGAACTATAAAAGATCTTGGTTGGGGTCTGACGGTGTTTGATCCGCGTACGCGGTAAGCCGCTGCTATCTCAGATTCTGCTTTAAAGTCGACCCCGATTATTTTAGAAAAAAGTTCAGCTGCGAATTTCACAGGGTTTGAACTTTCTCAATTCTCCGGCAGGCCTTCAATTCTGACATTATACCTTCTACTCCCATCTTCTAAAGCAGCCAGTCTGTCTCCAAGTTTTTCTCCGAGTTTTTTACATTCGGAACTGACATTTACTGCTCTTTCCTCGGCACTGGCAGCTAAATGTTCGGCCATTTCGATCCGATTCGTGAATGTCTCCTTAAGATGCTCCAATTGATCAGCAAGCGTGCTCGGTTTAATCGAGTTTTCCTGAATGCGCTCTTCAATTTTACCCAGCACCTGTCGAAGCTCAAGTTGTACCTCTTGACGCAGCCTTTCATTTGCCTGTTGGAATTCCTGTCGCAGCCATTCATTGGCCTGTTTCATCTCCTGTTTCAATTCCTTTTTCAGTCTCTCAAGTGCCTTTGCCGTTGCTTTCTCATTAGCCTTCTCGCTTTTCTTTATATCTTGCGTGAGCTCAGCGAGCAACACTTTCAATTCAGATAACTCAATTGTGCCTTCTTGTACCGTAGATGAAGCAGTCTTTCTATCAGCTTGGTCTAGAATAGCTTTTTAATTAAATAGAGTTTATTTCTGAGATTAGCTCTTTCATGCACCTTTTGTAATTCCTCTCACAATTCTTTACCGGTTTCATAGTTACATTTATGTGTAATCTGATCATCGTCTATGTAAAGGGAAATAGTGATCTGAGTTTTTTGATCATTTTCTATTCACTTATTTATGGGTGCTGCCAGTTTCGTTTCATTTAAACAATTCCATGTACCTTCTCTTATTAGCATCATCTTCATCTTAAACGTCCAAGTCTGGTGGTTCTGATTTGTCAGGTTTTCTACTGAAAGTGTTGTTTCTGCTGTAATCTTTATCTGTCGCTATATTTGGCACTTATTTACTGTAGAGAATGTGAGTGGGCCCATAGCATATTTGCATTTCTTTAAACAGTACAGAAAATAAATTGACACAGTCTTAATCATTTAGCTATATTTTGCTGTAGCCTACCATCCACAGCAGGACGAATAACAACAAAAAAGAAACAGTTGCACATTCCATCTTTTTCCAGCAAACAGCAACAATGCCCTGCCACCTAGTAACGGGATTAACAATAACTACTAAATTATATATATCAGGGACGTGTGGTCAGGGGTGGCAGAGCCTCACCTGTCATCATAAAAAGTTAAAAAACTAATAATGATAATATAAAATAAATTTGTCCACTGGTCTGTGCTATAAATTTGTTTTTTGTATGATTCCAATAATTGTGATAATTTTTGTAGTCAAAATCGCTGAATTTGCACATTTCTTGTTCAAACAGAGGAGAGAAACGCAAGGTGCAGCAGCGACGAGTTGAGCCTCACCTTGGACTGCGCTCTCCCTCACACATTGGGTTGATGCATGCAATTGGCACATGCGTGTTGCTGTCTCTCTTTATGTCGCCAATATAATGTTTGCAGACATGTTTATTATACAACCTGACTTTCCACAGTCTGGCTAAAATCTTTATTGAATGTGTGTGATACATCTAGTCTTGCAGATCAGACATAAAACCACAGTGAAAACGCACAAGGTGAGGCAGACAGAACCGTGCCACACTAAAAGGAGCGGGTGTGAGCCCAACAGGATTTTTGTTGCTGCTGTTGTTCTGCCAAGAGGCTCTAGGCGCCCAATAACTTAGCAATATCAGAAATTCAAGTGCACTGCAGCGGTCCGTTTATTTTTATTTTTTATTCCGACTGAGTGCCAAAATGGAAGCTTAAGACTTTTAAAACTAAAGGAAAATAAGGAGGACTTTTACAAGAAAGTGACAGAGATTTTCTTGGAGAAGGATAGGCACATGGACTTCATTTACAGATAAAGGTAAGGCCATAAATGGGTTTTCATTTTATAAAAAAAATGGGATCAGACTAAAAAAATAAACAATCCAATATTTAAAAACTAAATTTTGACCTTAAATAAAATATTCTTTTGTTTTTCTTGTTATCCTTTTGTTGAACAGTCGGTATTAAAATTGAATAAAGCATCAGAATTAAAAGCTTTTAAAACCAACTAAATATTTCAATTAAGGTCAAAATTGAAATCTGTTTTTTTGTATATCACTCAATACTTTCATTTGTATTGCATGAGTATGAATTGTGGAATTGCAACGGCAAATTTAGAACACTTGGAGGGTGCAGAGCAAATGCGCTCTCTCCGTGCTCTCTTGCTACTATAAATGTAACGTTCTTTCTTAGCCAAATATGTACCTTACCTATGTGTGTGTAAAGAATGCTGATGAGATATGAAACATAACCAGTAGTCAAGTGCATGCTGCCAACTGAATAGTGAATAAGCTACTCTTTTGGGTTCATATATTTGTAAATCTTACTCTGAAGGAGTCAGTGCCTCACCAGCCATGAACCTCACCGCACATCACTGATATATATTGTAGTTGTTGCATCAAATCAGTGTTAACTTACTCCAATAATATATACCTGATTTATATTTTCTTGCAAGTTTGACAATGACGTGAACCCCTGACCTCTGCCTTCTATATTAACAGTCCCCCTCTCTCCCTGTCACAATTATTTCAGTGTCACCATCCCCACTTCATTGAAGTCTGATTCACCTCCTTCAACTTCTCTTCCCCCAAGTCATTCCTCTTCACCCTGTCCACCTCTGTGCAGCAAGATGAGGTACAAACAATTTTCAGAAAAAAGAATATAAGGAAAGCAGCTGAGCCTGATGGATATCACCTCCATTATCAAGAAAACCAGGCTAAGATTGCTCTTCCTTCGCCAGCTTAAGCATATCAAGGTGTTTGTTGTTAAATTTTTACTCAGCCATCATAGAAAGTATTGTGACTTCCTCCATCACAGTTTGGTTTGCCTCTGCCTCATCTCTGTCTAAGACTTGGTTGGAGTGTGTAATTTGTTCAGCTGGTTGTTTTCTGTTCATCGCCAGAGCAAAAAATGGAGCTGAGAAGATACAGCCGATTCCATCCACCCCATCAGCCTTCTGTTCATTTAACTGCCATCACAGAAGAGGTACAGGTCTGTTGTGACCTGAACTACACACTATCTCTGCAACTTCTTTGATCAGATTATTTAGATCTTAAATAAACTTTCATAGGTTTACAGTGTATTCTTAACTGTTTTTTACAACACATAACTGGTAACTGTGCTGTTTTTCTTTTCGGTAATACTTCATTCTTGCTTAACTTGTACTGTTTCATATCTTTATCATTTTGTATAGTTTTTGTATTTTTTTGAAGGTACTATTGGAGTTTATTAATGTTTTCGTTCATTAAATTGTCTTGAGTTGGTAATATCTTCGAATCCACGTATTATACCTAACCAAAGTCAATTCTTTCACATGCTACCAATAAAACCGATAAAGTGATTCTGATTCCAACAATTTTCTGTAAAGTCAAACTAAAGTTAAGCCAGTACAGATAAGTATGGAGACCTTTAGTAAATCAACAGACAAACCACACTGCAGAAGAGAGAGTTCCTGATTGAATGTATGTATCGATGAGTACTTAAGATAAAGCTGCCTTCTTCCTCTTCAACTCAAGAGTTCACCCATTTATTGAATCTAGTCACCCATGGGGCATGCATACTGTATTTATCGTGACACTACAGCATAGTGGAGGAAGCAGATTAATTCAAATTTAAACATAAAAGGAAAATATAAAAGAATGGATTAGTACATTTTAAAGGAAATCAGCCAAAAGGATGAAAAAGCAAGCTTCACAGTGTGAGTACATAATGCATTATTTTTCCTTATATGTTGCTATTCTATTTTTGGATAGAAAAGTCAAACAGGATTATAGAATAAAAGCAGAAGCTCCTACAGTTTTCAGTGTTAGCTGATTGTACTGCTCTGCAACCTTTTAGCTTTGTTATTTCTGTCCCTGTTTGGCACTTCCGAAGGCTAATTGTTGAATTAATTAGAAACAATGACCATAAATGAAATGCTTTCAGCGCTTTTGTTTCTGGTTTTGAGTGATGGCTTTAAATATTTCAAAGTACTTAACTGCAGATAATGTTTCTAAAACACTGCATCAAAAATTCAATATGTCAATGTATCAGTATGTACACATGATTTGCTAGTCTAAAGTAGTCAGTGGAAGGACAGATTTAATTTTTGCACAAACATCGTTGATTGCCAAAATAATTCTGCTTTATTATAGGTCCTTTTTTAATATAAACAAAAAGATTATAACATTGGCCTTTTGAATCTGAAGATAGCACTAGTGAAAAAGACCAGATAGTAAGTGACATGTTGGATCCAAGAATTTGCATAAGAAAGTTATCAATTCATCTTTTTAATACATAGCATTTTTCTGAATGAGGTAGCTTTTTGATATATAATCAAACTTTTTTATCAATTTTTTTTGACAGACTTAAAGAGACCAAATATTTTAATAATGATAAAATAACAACTCTATGACCAGTGTTCAGTCCAAATCCCCAAACCCAAACCAGCCCTACAAAGATGAGAAATCTAAAAAAATACAACAAAAGAGTGTAACTGCACCATCTCCATTAAGAAAAAGTTAAGAGACAAGATGGTTTCGAAAACCACAACTAACTTTATCACATCACACCATTTATCTGTCTCGGCATCAGAAGCCCCATTGATACTCACCATTAAGAATCAAATTGAAAAAAGAAGATTTCCAAGTAGAGAGAAAGGCAACGTGAATATTTTGTAGTATCTTTTGCAGTAATTGTCTATAAGTTAAAAAGCTACTGCTGGATACCAGAAAGATGAAGGTAAGAAAGAGCTAGTTGTAAAAGATGAGAAGAAGTAAAGGAATATCAGTAGACAGAATGGATACAGTAAAATAAATCACACCAGACCACAACTAAAACAGTTTCAGGTAATCCATAAACATGTGTGTTAATGTGTCTGGTGTGTTTAAAAAACAACGTTGACAGTTTGGGACAGAAGTCAATCCCCGGTTATGTAATTTACATGTGGTGGAATAAAATCAGTGAGCAAACTTGAACTGGATCTGTTAATAATTTGGATTTCCCTACACCAGAGAGATGACTTTAATAACTGAACACGATGAATAAGGAGAGATAGAGTGGAGGTCCCGTTGTCAAACTATTTTAGATGGTTATGGTCAATAAGATGCCTCACATAGTACTGAATATAAAGGTGACACAGGTTTCCAACAAGGGAATAGCATGAGGAAGAATTTATGCAAATTGGTAAGATATACGAGCAGATGAAAGTGGAATCCTGCATGTTTTAAAAAAACGATTAAAGGGAAAGATAAAAGAAAGAAGGAAGAATAGAGGAGAAAGATTTCAGTGACTGGAATGTTCAAATGGCTAAGTTGTTAAATACAGATTATTATATATCTTGCATATACCAGGGCTAGAAAACAATGGGACTACCACTAATATGCAGGGTAAGGTTTAGGAACATAGGGGTAAAAGTAGGCCATGTTAGGGACAAATGGACTTATTTTGACAGTTTAATATCTGGCTCATGGAAAAGGGATTCCAAATTCTATAATTATATAAATATGAAGGTATAATGTTGGATTCAACAAGATTATTGTCCATCACTCTTCCACCTCAACTTATATGCAAAACAAATCACACACAGCAAAATCGCTAATGTTCAATTAACTCTTACAGTGTCAAACTAAGAGTGAAACATAGCTACATTGCATTGAAAATCAGTTAAATTATCGAAATATTTATCTGTATACCTTAAAGTAGTAATACAGACAGAGGCCCCATATCTGTTCTTGTTCTACTAGACGTGAGTGCAGCATTTGACACCAAAGACCACAGTATTCTAATAAATTGCCTTAGCCAATATGTGGGCCTCGTGTCTTAAATTGGCTTTAATCTTCTTTGACAGGTAATAAATTCTTTGTTATTTGTGGTAATTGTAGATCAAAGATCCCTGATGTTTTACGTGGCATATCGCAAGAATTTATTCTGGGCTGTTATTTTGAATCTAAATGCTCCTAAAATACCAGATTATTTCAAAACACAAGGTGAGCCATCACAGCAATAGATAGATAGATAGATAGATAGATAGATAGATAGATAGATAGATAGATAGATAGATAGATAGATAGATAGATAGATAGATAGATAGATAGATACTTTATTAATCCCAAGGGGAAATTCACATAATCCAGCAGCAGTATACTGATACAAAAGAAACAATATTAAATTAAATAGTAATAAAAATGAAAAAAATAAAAATAAAAAGCAGACAATAACTTTGAGTAATGTTAGCATTTACTCCCCCGGATGGAATTGAAGAGTCGCATAGTGTCAGTATGGCAAGACAGTGACAAATGTCTGTCACTGAAGCTACTCCTCTGCCTGGAAATGACACTGTTCAGTGGATGCAGTGGATTCTTCATGATTGACAGGAGTTTGCCTAATGCCCGTTGCTCTGCCACAGATGTTAAACTGTCAAACTTTAATCCTACAATAGAGCCTGCCTTCTTAACAAGTTTGTCCAGGCGTGAGGCGTCCTTCATCTTTATGCTGCCACCCCAGCACACCACCGCGTAGAAGAGGGCACTCGCCACAACCGTCTGGTAGAACATCTGCAGCATCTTACTGCAGATGTTGAAGGATGCCAACCTTCTCAGAAAGTATAGTCTGCTCTGACCTTTCTTACATAGAGCATCAGTATTGGCAGTCCAGTCCAATTTATCATCCAGTAGCACTCCCAAGTATTTATAGGTCTGCACCCTCTGCACACAGTCACCTCTGATGATCACAGGGTCCATGAGGGGCCTGGGCCTCCTAAAATCCACCACCAGTTCCTTGGTTTTACTGGTGTTAAGATGTAAGTGGTTTGAGTCGCACCATTTAACAAAGTCTTTGATTAGTTTCCTGTACTCCTCCTCCTGCCCACACCTGATGCAGCCCACAATAGCAGTGTCATCAGCATAGATTGAACAGGACTGGAGAAAGTACAGTCCCCTGCGGCGCCCCTGTATTGCTGCACACGATGTCAGACCTGCAGTTCCCAAGACGCACATATTGAGGTCTGTCTGTAAGATAGTCCACAATCCATGCCACCAGGTGTGAGTCTACTCCCATCTCAGTCAGCTTGTCTCTAAGGAGCAGAGGTTGGATGGTGTTGAAGGCGCTAGAGAAGTCCAAAAACATAATTCTTACAGCACCACTGCCTCTGTCCAGGTGGGAGAGGGTGACTCCCCCGGTGACTTGCAGCTTTGCCTGTCTATAGCAGTTGAAAACCCTAATGCTCTTGGCTTTCTGACCCAATGTCCGTCTTGTATTTCTATCTCTGAGTAGTAATTTCCTTAAGCTAAATAGGGAAAAATCTGAAATCTTAGACATTAGCAAGAATTAAAATAATGACAGTGTTAGAATTAAGCATTAAAAGTCAAGGCAAACCTAAAGAATTTAGGTGTAATCCTGAACTGTGACCTAAATGACTGCATTTTTCCATTTAAGGAACATTGCTAAAGTTAGACCTCTTATACCACCGCAAGATGATGAGAAATGAATTCACATTTCTGTTTTAGTTGACTAGATTACTCAAATGCACTCCTAACTAGTTAAGTTAGTTAAGCAGTTAGTTCAGAATGCAGCAGCAAGAATCTCAACCAGAAAAAGAAAATCTGAGCACATCTCACCAGTTTTAGCATTGTTACATTGGTTACTTGGGCCCTTTAGAGTATTACTAAAGGTATATAAAGGCTTTTAATAAACTTGCTCCTTACTATATTTTGGAGTGCCTGTCCCCCTACACTCCAAGTCGTAACCTTAGATCTTCTAGTAACAGTCTACTTATGATTCCAAGGGCTAAGCATAAAAGAAGTGGTAAGGTGGTGGTTCACTGTTATACAAAAAAGATCTGGAATATGTTACAAATGGAGATTCACTAGGCTAACAAGGAGGGTCATTTACAAAAAACTCCTAAAAAAACAACTTTATAAATTTGACATTTTTATAGCTAAACTTTAGTTCTAACTTTAATAAACTAGATATGTACTGTCACACACATGCACATAGGGGACAGTTTAAGGGCTCAGATAATTGAATTTTCATGCCAGAAAGCCAGAGGGCACTGTTAACTGATTCCTTTTCTCCTCCTCTCGCTGCGAACAGAAGATTGACGAGCATGACTTCTCTGACATCACCAACTGCCTGGACCCACCTCTTCTTGCCAGGATCTTTTAAGACCAGAAGCTCCACCATCTTAAACAGTCTCACTTTGACGCATGTCTTTCTTTTGCCTTTTTCAATGTGTTTCAACCAGTGTTTTATTTGTAATGTACAGGGTCTGCCTGAGGGGGTCCCAGAGATTCCTAATCTCTTTTGTCTCATATTACAGTATACAATTATCATACTCTTCGATGAATTTGCAAACTTTACTAATCTTTACTTTTCTCTGTTTTCGTTTTGCGTTCTTCTATGGTGATGTTCTGTACCACCCCAACCTGATCAAACTCCTGTGCAGATGCCTTTGACATTTTAATAAAAGGGGATGCCCCAGCCTGTCCCAAGACCCACTTTGTTGAATCCTCTAAGACCAAGCCTAAAAAAAAAACAATAAAGAACTACTTAAGAACATTTATGTTAGGTAGAATACCTAGTGGGGACTTGCTGGTCTGTTGGCCTTGGAATCCATCCACATTTTGTAAAAAAACAATTATATATTTTAGGATTATACTTCTTTTATACAGTATCCATTTTATGTAAGTGTGCATTATTTATTTAAGCTATACTATTTATTCATTACTTTTGCTATCAAGTTTTAAGTTGATTTTTTTTGCTTGTAACCTTTTCTTTGACATTTTGTAAAGCACTATATCCTTTGTTTTAGAAATAGATGCTGTCATTGTTGTTGTCTGTGACTATAAAAAGTAACCCCCTCCTCTTAATCATAATGAATTTGATTGATATTTATTGCTTTAATATTGTAGTGTCAAAGTGAAATGTAATTCAAAATATTAAAAAATAAAAATAAAGGGTTGCATACAGTAGGTATTTTCTCTATTGGATGAATGTTCATTAAATTTAATCTTGACAAAAATTACAGTTTTAATTGCTTTAGTAGAATTAAATATTTAGACACTGCATTCTTCCTACATTGCCAGGGATGTGCAGGTTAGGTAATGTGCAGTTCTGAATATGGCCTCTGTGTGAGTGTACTGTATGTGTGTAGGTGAGTAGGCTTTGTGATGGACTGGCATGTAGTCCAGTGGTGGTTCCTGCCTTACATCAGATACTGTTGAGATTCTAACACCACCTTCGACCTAGAATTTGACTATGCAGGTCAGACAACGTTATGTTATGTTATGTTATAAAATACTCCTGTCCTTTTCTTAAGAGAACTCTATGGAGAGAGAGATTTTGAAGAATAGTCATTTTCATTTCTGTTTAAATATATTTTCAGCTGAAATACAGTGCCAACTTTGGCAAGGCAACTGCAGAGCCTGAACTTTTTTGTTTGTATACCCACTTTTGTATAGAATTGTCCTTCTAAAATATTTTTCTCAGAAATTTCAAATTCTTGCACGTTGTGGTAGGCTATCCTTTAAGATGTTGCTAGACTCTGCTCTCTCTATCCATTTTTGTCCACAAATCTTCCAATGCCTTCATTGCAGTGTATTGTGGTATTATGTGGAGATGTCTCCACCCCAAAATGGGATTTACAAAAAGAAGACGGAAGATGCTGCTGTTGACCTTTAATCTGTTTCTGTGTTCATTGTATAGCAATGCACAGCATGTCAGCATTCCATGTCACTTGTAGTTTTTGTAAACTGAAATACTTAGCAGTAATATCCCCAAAACATTGAAGTTTAAAGAATGAAGTAAGACCCAGGAAATATGATGAATGGATAATAATAAGAAGCAATACTGTATTGTTATTATTAAAATAAATGGAGAGAAATTAAAAACTTCATCACTAATAGTTAGCTGTCACTTGAGTGGATGCTGCTTCCTGTCTACTCCTTATTTAATCAGTGTATGTCAGACCTATATACTGAACGAGTTTTCTGATATTTAACTTTAATCTGACTTAATTAATTAATTAATTTTATTTGTTGTTACAGAAATCAGACTGTACTTGTTTACTGAACTATTTCTTGGTCTGAAATATGGAGCAGAACATTAAAGATTTTTACAGGTAAGTCAGGAAAAGTAGTGGCCTTGAACAGAACAGAATTTCATCCATTCTTGTTTAACTTCATTTACTGTACACTTCTTAGAAAGAAAGAAAGAAAGAAAGAAAGAAAGAAAGAAAGAAAGAAAGAAAGAAAGAAAGAAAGAAAGAAAGAAAGAAAGAAAGAAAGAAAGAAAGAAATGGCTGCAGTATTTTATATGAAATGAAAGGGTACAAAATGAACCTGTGCTTATAAAGAAAGTTGCCAAATCATCAGAGAACAGGAGCAAGCTTCATTTAAAAATAATGAGTGAGATTTAAGCCAGATCAACCACATAATAACAGAAGGAATTTTACAAATGACAATGCAAAATTCAGTCCCTAAAGTTCATTTTGAAAGCTGGTCTCATATCTCTTCTATTTTCCCAAAACTCTTAGCGCATCTGTCTAGATCAGCCCTTTCTGTAAGAAAGCATTCCCTGGCCTCCTTTCTATGTGCATCTTCCTTAAAGTTCCATTTTCAATGGTTTCCTCAAGTATGGAATTTACTATTTAGGTGACAGCCTTGTGATGGATCAATTTTATCGATAATGTTAAGTATCACCAATACCTGGGACCTCATGCATAACGGCATGTGTAGAATTCACACTAAAACATGGCGTATGGACAAAAGTGGAAATGTGCGTACGCCAACTTCCACATTCTTCCGCTACATAAATCCCGGTCTGCGTGAAATGTAACGCACGTGCACGCGCCTTTCACCCCTCCCAGACTCCTCCTAGAATCCCTCTTTGAATATGCAAATCAATATAAATAGCCCCTTATGTTTTGCGTTCTATGAAAAGACAATGGCAAAAGCACAGGGGAAAAAGAAGAAATTCAGCAAATACCAAGTGGAGGCGAGGAAAAATATACTATTTGTTGGTTTAAGCAGTGATATAAACAACAAAAAGAAGCTGATCGAGTAACAGAGTCGTGGAAAAACTCAAAGTTCAAATTCAGAAAGTCGCAAAGTGCCGAAATAAATAAGAAGCGGACAGATATCAAAGTCACCTCGAGTCATAGCCCACTGCCTCAGTGTCATATGGAAGCTTATTAGGATACAGAGAAAAACAAAATGGGGAAAGAATTGAAAAAAATGTTGACATGTCAACTTTAATCTCGAAATTTCCACTTTAATCACGTACTTTATTTTGTCATTAAAGTATAACGTCATAAACTTCATCTTAAAATCATTTAATTTAGTAGTTGCTCAGTTTCCATCGATGAAATAATTTACTGCAGCAGTACTGTCTCTTTCAAACATACTAAGCTCCAATTCCTGTCCTTTCTTTCTTTCTCCAAGTCTCACACGATCAGCTCTGTATTAGATGCCAAGCCATCTGTAAGCTTAGAACGCTGTTTCTTCAAAACTTTTATGAAACATTTAAATATCTTCGTAGTACATGTTTAATTATTCCATCCATCTATCCATCCAGGGTCGCGCCAATCCCAAAAAGCATACAGGCAGTAACAATCCCTGATTGGACTCCAGCTCATCACTGCCGCTGTCCACCGTGTCCTCACATGTTTAGTTATTAACAATATACATTATTTTAATGAAGTTTAAAACTTATCTGTATAATGTAATAAACATGTTTTAATGCATTTCATCTTAAAAATGATGTCAAGAGCTGAAAGGGGATAGCATTTCGAAATCTAAATCGACTTAGAAGCCAGTCATCTTCTTATGTAAATGCGTGCTTTATAAAGTAACTCAGGTTGTGCAATATTATAACTGTAGTGCAAGTTTACAGTGAGGTGATTGTATTTATAAGTACAAACAGAGAGGTCAGTTCTGCGCTATATGCAATCTTCAGATTCAAATGTTAACAGTTCCCACACACCCAAGGACCATCTTTTCTACATTTACAACATTATATAGTTCTTGTCTACATTTTGTTATTTCTTACTAAAACATGAAAAACTTTTCTGTTTTAACAATGTGTTTACACAAATTGTTGTAGACACAAAACAAACATCAAATTATTTCCCCTTACAATTCTGGGTAGCTCACTCCCAGATAATCAAACAAGGCAGGAACTGGGAGAACTTCTTGCCCATTCTGAGGCAGTGGGACGGGGGTGGTATAGCAGGCTGCTTGCTGCTTGGGCTTATCGACACATTTAGAAGACAAAAGATGCTGACAGAGAGGTGCAAAGGGATTTAAGGTGGGCTGGATTTACGAGTTTTTTTGTTGGCTCTGGTAATTCTAGTGTTAAAGTGAATTTACCAAGTGTCAGACAAGATTTGCATTTTGTTCATATTTTCTTGAATTGTTCTTGCTGATTCCCTAGTATAACTCTCATAACAGAATAGATCATTAGACACACAGTACACAGAATAAAAAGCTATTCTTACTTATGCTTTACACACTGAGGAAGGTGGTTTCATGAATATAATATTTTAACAAGGGAGGTAGTATCACTAATATAATGTTTTGACTAAGAAGGTTTCATGAGAAGCACAAACTTGTAACATCACATGACTAAAATGCATGAAACCTAAAACAATAAGTCATAAAAATGTGATTGAGGATGAGGAAGTGACATCATGAATACAATACTGTAACAAAGAGGGTTATATCAAGGGTATAGACATTGTAATATCAGATGACTAACATGCTGGTATCACAACATTGTCTATTATTTGGGACGGCTTAGCTGGATTTGTATTTGTATTTGACCTTTCCCAGTGTTAATTATACTCAATAACTTTAAAGTCTTACCATCCTTTCTTTTGATTTCCCTTCAGCTGTGGTCTTCTGAAATAAAGATGGAGTGATTCCTTTTAGAACAATGTAATAAAGTAGTTAAATAGTTTTTTTTTTTAATTTGTAGCCTTACCTCCATACTGTGTCTCTTTGAGCTCTGAACAATCATATGTACAGTGTAACATGGCCGAGATCAGACAGTGCTTGGCAGGCTGAAAGTTAGGGTTCCAGATCACCTTGTTTAATATTAACAGAAATACAGACTCACAGTGGCAAAACGAAAACAAAACATGGCTCTGATTAGCCTTGCTTTCTTAAGTGGTGTTGTGGCTTGGGATTTACAATACAATACAACACAATACAACTCTGAGGCTAAGGATCTGCACTGGCAATCAGAAGGTGGCCAATTCAAATCCCATAAATGCGAAAAAGGGACTCTGCTCTGTTGGGCCCTTGAGCAAGGCCCTTAACCTGCAATTGCTGAGCGCTTTGAGTAGTGAGAAAAGTGCTATATAAATGTAAAGAATTATTATTAACTTTGTTTGTGCATAGTATAGATTATACTAATTACTAAATACAGATCTGATTCACATAAGAATACAGAATTTGCTTATTTGCATGTGATGTGCCTGGAGTTGTATAGGGTAAATAATGCAATATATTGTTATTTGGAATAAATGCATTTCATGTGTGTTCTGTGTCTACAGAGATCTGGGTAAGTGTAGGATGAAAGGAAATGCGAGGCAAGAAATGCTGAACACATAACCTGAAGCAAAACATGTCTCCATATTATACTAATAATGATGTGAAGTGTATGATGTGTGAAGACTTTAGTCCTAATATCAAATAAACACGTGTTAATTAACTGATAAGCTATGGCCAGTTGACAATGGTGGTAGTGGGCTGGCACCCTGCCCAGGGTTTGTTCCTGCCTTGCGCCCTCTTTTGGCTGGGATTGGCTCCAGCAGTTCCCTGTGACCCTGTGTTAGGATATAATGGGTTGGAGAATGACTGACTGACATTTGTCAATGGTGAAGATTAAAACTGTAAAGGAGAAAGTCAAAAATAAAGTCACAGTCCAGGAGACATCGGACAACCAGCTGCCTACTCACTCCTACAGTGGAGTATCTGCTGGTCTGATGATTCCAATGCTCCTATATCTGAGATGACTTTTCCATATACAGGAAAGCAGCCTGGCAGTAAAGCAGTGGCATCAAGTGCCACCTCCAGATACCAAGAAGAGAAACACAATAGAGGGGTTTAGTAATGGTTTGTGAATATTGTGATACTTATATTTCTGTGCAAATGACCAATAAACAGAAATGTAGTACTGTATGTGCAGCTAATCAGCAGCTCTTGCCAGGGTATGCTAAACTGAGGTACTTAGTCTTCAGCCTGGACTTAAAGCTGAGAATGATGGAGCGTCTCTTATATTAGCAGGCAGATCATTCCACAGCTTTGAGGCCTTATAATTAAAAATTTGACTTCTCATTCTTATTTTATTCATGCTTGGAATGTTTGGTGGGACAGCATCTTGAGATCGCAATGTGTACCCTGGTTTGTAAGTAATGATAAGCTCAGATAAGTAAGCAGGATTTTGGCCAATTAAGTTAAAGTGTGGATTTTGAGATTAGCCCTAAGCTTAATTAGGAGCCACTGTAAGAACCTGAGAACTGGAGTTATGTGTTCAATTTAGATTCTCTGTCCCCCTATTTCACTGGTCAACATCCAATGCCAAGTTTCCTAGTTGTGTGGCTTTTATACTGCCAGTGCCAGAGGGGACGGAGATAGGTGTGTTCTTTTGGTGGTCCTTCATGTTACTGAAGAAAGAGATGATACCATTAGTGTCAGCACCCCCTCTTGTCCTGAGGGGGAACCACTTACCTTGCCAAAGCCACAAAGGTGGTCCCCAGTTACACATGCATGACAACAGTTAACACTGCTGCCTAATAGATGACATATGACTAGATTTAAATCCCATGTACAGTTACTGCCTGCATGGAGTATGCATGTCCTTACCATGTTTGCATTTTTTGGCTGTTTTGTTCTCCTCAGTATATTTTCTCCTAAATCCCAAACTTGTATGTGACAGATGAATTGATGAATCTAAATTGACCCTGTGTGATTTTATAAGTATTCCCAATAATGAACAGGTGTCTGATGGGTTGGTTTCCATCTCTCTGCAACCAACAATTGGAGGGAAATTGTATGTTATGCTACAGTAATGGATCTATGGCCACATTAAGGTAGGGAAATATCACTGTTGTTTTAGGACTAGAGAAACAAGACAAGAAAAAGAAGAAATGGTAATGTAACTTATTCAGATCTTTTAAGTTTTGCCTGCTCGATTTTAAAGTCATAGTGAACACACCATAGTGGTTCACAAGCAGTTGACAGTACATTTCAGGCCACAAATACTTTTGAGAGGAAACAAGGATATGGAGCCACCATGAGTTATTAATAGGTGAAACAGGGTTAATCTTTATTTAGAGTTTGAGCACTTGAGCGTTAATTGGTTACATTTTAGTGCTGTGTGCACCTTTACATGCTACTAATCAGTCTCCCATTTTGGTTTTGCCTGAAAAGTATTTGAAGTATTACTCATGTCCACCATTATTAGAGTATTAGTCAGACTTTCCCTCACATGAGGGTTACCAATATACTTACCTGCACTCCATAATCCTCGTCACAGTCTGGAGTTCTAAATTCCAAACTAGTGTTGCCTTCTTTTTTCTGAGATAGTTATTGATCCTTCAGAGCATACCTCTTATGAGTTTATGGTCATGTTTGTGGAACTTCTCTACATTTTTGCCAGATCTTAACAACTGATCTTGTGAAATTACCCACAATTATCTGCTCAGGTGCCTTTAGGAATTTGGCTGTAGGAGTACCATATGACTATTTACGTCAGCTTCTCTCATGCTTTCAGGTTTCAAATTTCTAATACTACTTGTTAATGTATAATTAGGAAAGACTGAAAACTGAAATTCTTTTGAACCATTCCAGGTTAAACAATGATGCAGCAATGCTGGGCCTCATTCATAATTGGACCACACATTCAGTTTCAGGCTGTTGTGCCTCTGATGAAGGTTCTTTCCATGAATAAAAAATCAGAATAGGACAGAAAAGTAATTATATGAAAAGATCAAAGTCCATTTTTGAAGATGCATCAGCTCTTAAATGTCATCTGAGCATGATGTAAGAATGTGCCTAGACTCCAATGCTTTTCTTTCATTAAAACCTTTGAATTCATTAGGAAATAAATATACAGAAATATTATTTCCTTATATTGTCAGACAGGTCAAACATTAAAAAGGCTGGGAAGATTCTTGAGTTTGGGAATTCTGATGTGCTGCCTAAAATGTTCAGCTAGTCTCCTACCAGTTTTATCAATCTAAATAAATAGATGTAAATTTTCAAACAGAACTTAGGCGACTACAGTTTTTGGACAACGTTTTTGTCTCCTGTTGCAGTGAGCATTCAGCAAGGATGCAAAAGGAGTAGTTTTTCCATATTTTTTATTTGAAAAATTCTCTTTACCAAGATTCAGGAACATGAGCTGTTCTCTTTTGAGTTAAAAATTTTCATCACACCATGACTCTCCTCTTCTTTCAAATAATGGCCGATTTTCAGTAACCCCCCTCTTAAACTAATTGGCAGTATGTGTAAGAGCACACAGCATGATATACTGGTTGGTGATTCTGACAGGAAGGATATTTCAGAAGAGGCGGTAAAAGGGATGAAAAAGAAGTCTCAGCTATATAGCTTGTCAGCTTCAACCATTTTCAGGTATGAAGGGATAAAGCATCCGATGATATGTACTGAATAGAGAACGGTAAGGTAGTTTGTTGCTGCAATCAGGCTTTTTGCATGCATTCATTTATGAACTTCCATCCGAGTTATTTGTCTTTGTTTTTGAACTGCAGTGGTGAAACAACCTTAAAATGTGCAAAGTCACATTTAGCCACTACCCAAGCATCATAGAGGCAATGGGGCATACATGACATTTTGTCTAGTACAGAATTTTACTGAGTCGGGTGGTGTAACCCAAGTAGACCCTGAGCCAGGTCAGTTCAAATACCCCTCAACAAAGTCTGATTAATGTGCTCCACAGCAAGGTACCATTTTACCTGTGGAAGAACATTGTCCAAATAAGGTTGATGCTGCTTTGCTATAGAAGTAACTGAAAATAAGCTGACAAGCAGTGCATCTCTGCATCTCAGCAAGTGGGGCACTGTCTTCCCATCCTCCAAGCAGATGGCGCTGTTTTGAAAAAAAAATGTAGAAAAGTCAGTTCAATAATTTAATAAATTGTTAAACTACTGCGTCATTTTCCAAACCGCTTAATCCAGACCAGGATTGTGGGGAGTGCTGGAGCTTATCCTAGCTAGAATAGGGCACAAGGCAGAAACAAACCCAGGAGAGGGCACCAGTCAATCGTAGGGGAGTTGTTTTATTGTAAATTCAGCTTAATCATCATAATTTTTTTCCAATTTTCCATGATGCGCTTAATGCAATTTTTTTGTCTAGAAAAATATTTATTTTTGGAGTGTGTGCAATTGTGTTCATTCTTAGCACTGCTAGCCTGTTTCTGGGTTGCTCGAGTAGGACCTTGAACCCTGCAGTGTTCCTGGTATACATTTGCTGAGGTGTGCTGATGTGCAGCCTGAACTTTACAGTTCTGCTTTTGGGGCTTGAAGGCCAGACCCATTGAGTGATTTTCTTGTGACGAATAACATACATGAACTTGTACAACTGGCTATGTTGAATACTCATGTACAATGTGAGTTATCATTTTCCCCATGTCACACAGGATCACCTTCTGGACTCATCAGAGGTACACAAAACCATTCTGAGATGGGGGCTTGTCAGTAACAGCATGTCTCCTTCTTCCTCCACAGTGCAGAGAAGACACTAAGTGAGGGCAACTAACCCGGCCCCTTCCATTTTGATCACTATAAAACCCGGAATTATTTTGGTTTCGAGTCAACTGCAAAACAGAGCTCCACCAAGCCATACCCACTCAACCAAGCTACTCAAACAGAGCCTGGGAGGCTGCAATTTCATTTGTTTTCTATTAATCTGATGGAGCCCATCATTTCTGTGAACTTAGTCTTTACTCCTATTCGACTAAACCCATTGAACAAAAATTGGGAAGTTATGGTTGTTCATTTGTTCTTCTGCTTTCAGTATTGAGCATTTGACGCTGATGCTGAATTATCTTTTAATACTGTTCTTTGGAGGTTGTATGGTATAAGATATTATGTTGATAGATCATAGTTTTTGTGTGATTTTTTTATATATTATTTTTTTTATCATCACTGGCGCAAGTAGCCTAATACATTGTAAAAAAACCCATGTCAGTCCCTCACTCCTACACATGGTTTCCTTCCATACAGCTCCACCTTCTCTCATCTGCCTTATCTTCTGCCTGCACATTCATACCACAAGCTCCGCTTCACACCACTCACCTGCTGTCAGCAGCAAAACTGTAGCACTACCATATAACATTATAATTTTCTGTTAATGTCTCACTTTTTAGATTTGACTGAGAGTGTAGCAGCTCTCTTCAGAAAATGAAGGATTTGTAAGTAGAGATTTGCACTTATCCATGAACCTTTTCCTAACTCAAGCCAGGATGCTTCCCAATATATCTAGCGGCCACCTACCAAGACCAGCGGCTTTAAGCAGAGGAACAGGTGTTATAAATTCTACTCTCTGAGTGCTTATTTGCCTCTCTGTCTCACTGTTTCACTTTCACACATACACACACCCCCTCTGCCAAACACTTCACTGGTGGTAGAAACAGTAGACCTGATGTGAACTAATAAATTGATAAGAATGTCCAAAACATTTTTGGGACTTTGCAAAATCCCTGGGAAGACGTTGGGCTGCATTGAATGTTGGTCTGTAGGAAGCAGTAAAGATGATTATTTATTGTGACATTGTCATTCTTGTATTATATGCAGGTAAATCTATGAGAAATCATTTGTAGGGCTCTGCTAGGAGAAAAAGTTCTTTACTTTGCATAAATTTTTACAAAAAGGACCACTGAAACTCTTAGTTATAAAAGCATTACCATACCGTATTAGAAACTCCACAACCAATGGACCCAGAAAACATTTGAGCACCGCAACCACTGACTTGTTCAATCATGGGACTTTTCAGTTGTAGCCTTCTTAAAAACGTCCACCCTTCAGATTTCTGAACGCTCTGACAGCATCTGGAGAGGATAAGAGCTGGTGCACCTAGAGGATTTTAGCTCACTGCTGTGTTCATCTCTCTCAATGTTTATCTGAGGTCTAATGGCATTGGCTGATTGTAGATTTGTGTGCTGAAAGATTGTTCAGTTCAAGCTAAGTATAGCTGCATTATTTGTGTTGTGACTGATGTGTATTGTTGTTGCAGTTATTTTGCCACTGTTGTGGCTTTATACGGACACTCTAGGCAAAGTGACCTTCCCACAGTGCAATTCCCAGCACTGAACCTAATCCATCCATGGAGCTAGTGCTACATACTGAGCCATACTGAGCACAAGGTCAAAACTGGAAATGTCTATGTGCAGCTGATCTCTTTGCTGAGGTGGCTAGACCAGGGGCTGTTCAGGCGCTAACACCTAGAAGCCATCCTACAGTTCATCCCAGGCCACTGCACAGTGGGAATGTAATGGAATGTACTGTTAGTCTAAGGGAATGTTGGGCAGCCTTTGGAGATCATTTTGGATTTTTATGTTTTGATTATTTTGATGCTGTTTTGTTGGCATTCTTTCTAGCTGTTGTAAATCAAGTAAGTCAAGGATATTTTGGACAACATAAATAGTCGGGAGATGAAAGGATTCTGAAAGTGACAGGCAGAACCATAGTCAATTATGGGGCAGTGGTATGAAGGTCAAAAAAACAAACAAATCCAAAGATCGAAGTTAGAACTCTAAACTAGATTTAAAGTTCTTTCCTCTATCTGAGTGGTTCCTAAATTATTTTTTTCACAACCCAATTTTACCCGTATTGTGTCTTTGAGACCCAGATTCATCCCAGTATTGCTGCCAGCAGTCATCTTTCCCGCCTTGAAAAATCAGCACCAACAGTCATTCCTTGGTGCCGACAGTATTCTGTTTGGTGAATCTCCAACACACCTTAGAGTAGTGTAATGGCGTTTGCTTAAATTATCCCTGGTGAAACATTGCAACACATTCCCCAAACCATTGATGACCTTTTCCTATTTATTATAATTGTGGATGACGGCTCTGCACCACCCAAAGTCAAATAACATCAGACAGTTAAAGAACCTATGCTCTAGTTACTCTAGAAAAGTCAGTTACATTTTGTGAACAGGTTTTGTGCTCAAAATTGGGATAATGTGATTGAGCACAGCCATCTTTTAAAGGGGGGAAAGGAACTGACATTGCATCATCACATCATATGACCTGTAACAGCCAAAGCAACTGAAAAAATAATGGCTGAGACCATAAAAAGACAACAGGAAATTGCATCACCTACAAACAAAAAAAAAAATTCTAAAATGACAATATAGTGACATCGCCATCAGAATGGTAAAAAGTGTTAACCATAAGAAAAAGGCAACACAACAGTAAAAACCTCTGATTTTCAAAAAAAAAACAAAAAAAAAAACATACTGGGGCATACTATTTGGTATGTTGTTTGTCATGGGTGCAACCAGGTTGCTTATTGTTTGTGTGACATTGTCACGCTGCTACTCTTTAAGATGGTAGTGTGCTATTTCTACTGTCTCGGAAGAAAAAGAAACAATTTTTAAGCACAGGACAAGGAAAATAAAATGTCAAAAAACACACTAGGATCAAAACCAGGAAATCAAGCTGTAATTTCAGAGGGACCAAAAAACACCAAGTAAAAAAAAAGAAGTTGTAATGAAAAGGAAATCAAATGTTTAGTAATTCTACATAGTTTTTGTGGATACATCTGAAAACCCAGATAGAGAATGGCTAAAAAAATTACCCTTTAAACCCATCCTCATAATCAGAATAGAAGCCCTGCAAAACCATAACAATGACGAAATCACAAAATCGAAACAAACTGCAAATATGCACCTAGTAAAATAAATTTCAAAATACAACAACATTTATTTATATAGCACATTTTCATACAAAAAGTAGCTCAAAGTGCTTTACATAATGAAGAAAAGAAAAATAAAAGACAAAATAAGAAATTAAAATAAGACATTTATGATAAACATGTAAAAATGTTAAACAGAAGCTCAAAAAATTAAACAATTGCTGAAAAATGCTCCTGAAAGTCTATAAACAGCTAAATACTTTTCAGAGAAGAGGAGACTCAACACTAATAAAGCCATCCAAACGTTCAATCTATTACAGGAAAGATTTCAGTCTCTCTCTGTCTGATAAAAAATTAAAATTAGGGGAAAAGAATTTAACTTTCCCTAAACTCTGGTTGATGATTGTAGTTTTAGCTTCAGTATTTTGTCCATTTTGTCTGAACATTCTCTGGAAAAATGTTTAGAAATTGCTTGCAGCTTTGTCACTATTATACTTAGATCCTTGCACAAGACTGTCTGAAAAGCTTGTAGCAGCAGACATGTCAATGCCCTTGGCAGACTGCTTGCATGCAGACTCATTATAAAATTTTGATTAACCTTTTCTATCTGCTCATTAGCTTTGATCAGACTTTGCTAAAACCGTTGTATGCCTTCTGAAGGTGGTAGATTGGTAATACAATCAAATCAATTGGCACAAGTCAAGAGGCGCTCTGTCTTTGTCAAGTGATACAGTAAACCAGCAAGATGGCATGGTGCACTGAACTCAGGATTTTGCATACAATTCAACATCCTTAGTGGATGAACTTAAAAACTTAGTTACTTTTTATGTTTTTGTGTTCTAATTTTGGATACTGACATTTTTTTTACGTTATTGGTTTAAAGACTTATGGTGAGGACTGCACAATAACTATTTTTCAATCCTATTCCTCGCTCCAAACAAAATTCCATCCTGTTTCCATCCACTTCCTCCCACAATTACACCCTACTCATGCCCACATTCCCATTTTCCCTTCTATAAGGCACATGAATTGGGCACACAGCCTAAGTAAATTTGTAAAACAATAGAATCCTGAGTTCGGTTTCTGTAGGGTACCTTGAACTGAATGGCATGGTACATTTATGTAGTGTTCCCATTGGTTTAATTTAGCGATAGATAGATAGATAGATAGATAGATAGATAGATAGATAGATAGATAGATAGATAGATAGATAGATAGATAGATAGATAGATAGATAGATAGATAGATAGATAGATAGATAGATAGATAGCTGCTGAAATGGCTGCCACTTGTGCGGCACCAGAAATGAAATTCAAATTTGCCTAACATGTAACATCTCTGGGATGTGTGAATTAACTAGGACAAACCCACACAGTCAAAAGATAACTTTGTTTGCAATACTATTCACTAATAATCCTCTAATGTATTATAGTTTTCTGAGAAACATTGTTACTTCCTTATAAAAATGCTTTCTGGTGGTGAGAAGTATTGCATGAAATGTAAAATGAAAAATAGGGTCAGTATCTTAAATTCTGGACAACGTGGCTGTCATAGTTGCTGGCACTTGTAAAATGATAAAATGATTTGAGAACAGATAAACATTGGAATTTGTGTACTAAATGCCTAATTTAGAATATGAAAAACTTGCTTTACTGTACCTAACAGTAAAAATACAGGGTTTCATGAGCTTGCAGATGGAGATGTGATCATAAGATGAATAGACTTGGTATGTGATCAAGGTTTCCATTTGTAAATGAGACATCATCCTGAAATAAAAGCTGAGAGCTGCTTTTGTGAGAGGATGTCGATCTATTCCATTCACCATGTCGTACACTTGACAGTAAACTCACATTGTCATCTCATTTGTTTCACAGTGGGTATTGCTGGCTTCAGATTGAATTTGGCAGTGAAATATGGCCCTTTGTGTGCACTGCTTGAACTCCCGTCTAGGCTTTGAATGGCTACTGGCTGATAACTTGCTATGTGATAAATGGTAGAATCAACAGGGTAGCACAAGGTCGCTCACACACTCATGCCAAGACACATTCAGCTCTAATAAATCATGTCAGTTAAAGCTTACTTGACACTCAATACCAAACATCATGGGCAGAAATTGCCAGCATGCAGTAAAAGAAAAAATAACTTTTTTTTTTCATGGTTCCTTACCATAATTTTTTGAAATCTTTAGAATATGAAGAGAGCTATAAAAAGGCAAAGCAAAAATATCTTTATCCTCATATCAGAATAAAACAGTTGCAGGCTTCAGACTCTGGAAAGAGTGTCCTAATTAATTTTAAAATTAGAGCTCAGAAAATAATGGAATATGGATATAGCTTAATTGCAATTTTTAAAAATATACTCAACAAGTTATGTAAAAAATTTGACCTATAAAATATCAAACATGATTACTGGGCACATTCACATATATCTGGATAATTTACAAGCTTCATATTAATCTAACATGTATGTCTTTTAGTATATAAGAAAAAACTGGAGCATTACACAAAATGCACAACAAGCATAGACAAGTGAGAGGATATGCTAAGTCCATTTTGATAGGGACTAGACTAATAACAATCAAATGCAAACTCCTAGAGTTCTGAAAAAGCCATACTACCAACAAAACTACCACATCACAAACTATGAACTGCAGTTTGTTGATTGCTGGAAGACTGAAGAGTAGGATGCAATTATTACCCTCACCAGGACAAAGCTGACAGCACTGTGAGCATTATGTTTTTGGATTTCTCTTGTGCATTCAACACCATACAGTCATCCTTCTTAAGAAGAAACTCCGAGATATGCAGGTAGAACAGCCTATGATGTCCTGGATAATGGACTATCTGTCAGGCAGAACACAGTTTGTGAGGCTCGAGGACTGTGTTTATGATATGGATGTGATCGACTCTGGGGCACCACAATGAACAGTCCTTGTCTCCTTTTCTCTTCACCTTCCACATCTTAGACTATAAATATTACACCAGGTCATTTTACTTTCATGTCAGATTCTGCACATATGGGGTGTAGTGACAAGGAAGAAGAAATGGAGGATAGGAGTCAGGTGGAGAACTTTGTTTTTTGATGCAAAGAGAATTGACTACATCTTAACATCAGCAAAACCAAGGAACAGGTTATTGACTTTCACTTCATTGTGGTCGATTAAGGAACTGCAGGTTCTTGCAGGTAGATGTTGGGGCACCAACCTTATTATTCCTATTTAACGAAAATGAAAAAATGAAACAAATGGGCCACTACGTGCACTACTTTGAGAAACAATAACAAAAATTGCAAGGCAAGCATGCTGTTTTTCTAACACTCTGACACTCTTTCATTTCCAATGGTGTAGTTGGGTCAGAACTGACCGCCTCCTTGTTGTGCTCCCAGGTCATTGGCATTGGTTTATATGACTGCAGACAGAGGAACCAGTGGGTGTGGCCTGTGGGTTGGACTCCCTTCATGAAGAGAGTCTCTGTGGGAGGTGTGGTCCTTCACCAGAGTGAAATCCCACACAAGGAGGTAGTACCACAGCTATGTTACAGGTCACTTGATGGCACCCTCTTTGGCCCCATGTAATATCTGCTTCATAGTAGCCCAGAGGGTGATCCACAGTGTGACAGTATCAAAGAGTCTCTATGTCAGGTCACTATTCTGGGAGTGGATGTGGAGGTGGCGTACAAGTACTTGTGGGTCAACATCATGACAGGCTGGACTGGTCTTATAAAACAGAGGAACTATATAAGAAAGGGCTGAGCAGACTCTTTTTCCTCAGGGGACTGCATTCCATAAATGTGGGAAGTGACATCCTTCACATCTTCCATAACTCTATGATAGCCAGTGCGATGTTCTAGCGGTGTTCTGAGTTGGTAGCATGCTTAGTTATGAGACAGACTGGAGGAAGCAGCAGAGAACAGAATTAAAACAAAACTGAGTGCCATTATGAAGACTGCCATGTATCCTTTCTCTGACTCTCTAACACTTAGTACAGTGAAGTCAATGAATTGTGTCAAGAAAAACTACAGGGGCTCCTACAAACCAACAGTAATACACCTACATAATGCTTCACTGGGACTGTGACTGCCAAGTCAGAAGTTTTCTTTCTTTTTATTTGTCTTTCATTTTAATAATTCTGGTATATACTTGACAGGTGTTTGTTGTCTGCTATAATATAAGAGGGTTGTTGTTTGTTATAATATAATAATATGTACTTATTGAATAGAGCTTCTGTAAAAATTCAAATTACCCCTGGAGACAATTAAATTGCCATAAATCTATCTATCTATCTATCTATCTATCTATCTATCTATCTATCTAATCATTTCACCAGTGCATTTTCTAACGTGCTCAGTTCTGTTTTGTGAATCTACAGATAATACCAGTAGCAACGGTGCAGGCAGGAACACATACTTGATGAGACCATAGCCCAGCACTGGGTAACATCCCCACTTTCATCCACACTCAGTCATACCAGGCCAATTTAGAGTCACCAACTGTCTTGTCAAAGAAAAAACATCATGGACACCAAAAGAAAGCATGTGAATTCCACAAAGACTATGACTCATCCAGGAATCAGGGCTTTGAGACAGAAGAACTAACAGCTGGCCACTAGGCTACCTGACCTTCTTACTTTGATGTTATAGGTCTATACTTGTGTATTTTAACACTTTCCTGTTTATTATGATAGTATCCATCCATTCATCCATTATCCAACCCGCTACATCCTAACTACAGGGTCATGGGGATCTGCTGGAGCCAATCCCAGGCAACACAGGGCGCAAAGCAGGAAACAAACCCCAGGTAGGGTGCACACACACACCAAGCACACACTAGGGACAATTGAGAATCGCCAATGCACCTAACCTGCATGTCTTTGGACTGTGAGAGGAAACTGGGGCACCCGGAGGAAACCCACGCAGACACAGGGAGAACATGCAAACTCCATGCAGGGAGGACCCGGGAAATGAATCCAGGTCTCCTAGCTGCGAGGTAGCAGCTCTACCCACTATGCCACCATGCCGCCTATTATGATATCAAGGAGTGGTAATTTTTTTGCACCTTGGTGAAGCATACAGTATAAATAAGAATTTGACTGTCATTTGGTTGTGTGACAACACCGTTACTCTTATTTAAGCATAGAATATTACACTTGTCTAGTGTTATAGATCAGGGGATCACCTCCCGGGCACACCTAAAGTATGTTGTACCAGCCAGGATGAGGGGGGTTTGCTGTCGCTATTAGTCTTGTCTTCTTTTACTTCACACCATCAAAAATCTGTCCCTTCAGGGCAACAGAGCCATAGAAGCCGCTCCCTTTACGTTCCATCCAGTATAAAAGGGAGACGTTCCCAGAAGGTGTAACATTTGGACCTGACAGTTCGGGCAGTAGGGACATTTCCAAATGAGCAGTTTATTAAAACGTCACCAGAGTGACATACAATAGCAGGCAACTACCCAACAATTCATTCTAGCAACTTCAAGCGTGTGTTTTCATTTTTGTTTTTTCTTTCTTTCATATTAAACAGGGCTGCAGTGGGCTGGCGCCCTGCCCGGGTTTTGTTTCCTGCCTTGCACCCTGTGTTGGCTGGGATTGGCTCCAGCAGACCCCCGTGACCCTGTGTTCGGATTCAGCGGGTTAGAAAATGGATGGATGGATGGATATTAAACAGGGCTGCAGTGGGCTGGCACCCTGCCCGGGTTTTGTTTCCTGCCTTGCACCCTGTGTTGGCTGGGATTGGCTCCAGCAGACCCCCATGACCCTGTAGTTAGGATATAGCAGGCTGGATAATAGATGGATATTAAACAGGGTTTACCTAGTTGGCACTACTTTTTTGGAATCGCCCAGCCTCATCACTCTCTCCACTACACTGGTTACTCAGTTATTTCAGCAGTAATTCTGAACTGAGTGTATTCAAAACTAACGTTAAAAATTATTTAAAAAGTGTAGATATCAAGAGATGCACAGGATCAGGTAGTCCATGATTTTTTTAAAGTATGATACTCAATGTAGTCAGAATTTACTTGAAACTGCAATTGTTCAATATTTGCAAGGAAGTAAAGGAGATCATATAAAAGCAAGAGCTGTTTTGCTTTGTTTTTCAAAAAAAAAAAAAAACTTCAGACTTATCCTTCCTTATGTTGTGCTTCACAAAACAAAATCTTTTTTCTTTCGTAGCACCAAAAACATTCCTGAGTTCATTTTTTTTCCTGTCAACTTAATTGTTGTTGACCCATTGAGGGCTCCTGCAACAAGAAGTAAACTGCTTATACAGAACAATGTGATGTAAAACCAGCAACAACTGTCAGTGCCGAGACCTCTGTGCTCCTTTGAATCACTTCTTCCATGTCCCCTGTCAAATATTTATTTGGCTTTAGTGGTAAAGCCAAGAGATTTAAAGAAGTCATGACCTTGAAGGAAATGTGTTATAAGAAACTAGTAAACCAATAAAGCACAAGAAAAACATTTTAAAGATATCAGTGATTCTTGTCACCCTTCAATGAAACAGTCATGAAGAGGAAAAACACATTATTCCTTGAAACTTGGGGTTAAAAAATGACAACCAAAACTAAAAAACTGGATTATTTATATACACGTCTCAAGTAACAGAAACTACTCTACATCTGTTGAGAGAGAGTTAAGCTCGAGGTAAAGACCACAGAAAAATATTCAGATCTCCACAGAAAAAATATGGGCTGAATGGCTAACAGTCTAAACCAAAAAAGAAAAAGCTGTAGTGGGGGGCAGACTGAAATATAAAAACTAATATAAAAAGTTTGTTTTTGATGGAATATGTTTTTGTCAAGGAACCATTACATTTTTTTTTCAAAACATAGCCAAGAAATTACTAATACTGCAAACAGGTATTATTGTTTCAAATGACAATTACAATTTCTTTTTCTCATATGACTGCAAAAGCCCATTTTTAGCAGCCATTACACCAGTGTGCTAATGACAACCTCTCTTAGTTCATCCTTAATTAAGCATATTTAAATGTTATTTGGTTATTAGAGAAACCTTTTGGATTGTGTTAGCATAGTTGAAACCTGCTACTCTTTTCAATGAAGCAAGTAAATTGCCTTTCCTTGGGTTCCAATGTATTAGCATTCCTAAAGCTCAGTTCTGGGTTTAGAAGTATCCAAAATGAAAGGGCTTTTTCAAGAAACATGTCCATCTGTTTTTTGGTTTACGAAATAAAGGTTATTCCATGCAACACATTGCCAAAAAATTCAAGATTTCTTACAAAGATGGCCATGGTCATGAGGTTGACTAGTTCCCTTGTTTGTCTGCACCCATTGATTTCTTTTGTCGAATACAGATGCACAACTGTATAAGAGGATACGTTCATTAGAGTATGTAATATAGGAAACAAATGCCTTTCAGGTCCTCAGTTGGCTGCTTTCTTAAATAGTACACGCCAAATACCAGTGTCATTTGCAACAGTGGAAAGATAACTCCATGACACTGGCTTTAGGGGCAGAGTTTAATAGAAAAAAACATATCTGAAACAGGCAAACAAAAATGAAACATTAAAACTGGAAACATTTGGAATCACAAAGAAAGCCACTGTTCACTGTGTGACAGATAGCCGAGGCCCACTACTTCAACACTTGGTCCGGGGGAACTGCCATGGGCTACACACTACTTCCTCTGGAATGCTCGGTGGCAGCCCCCTTGGGTTGCATCGGGGCCACAGGCATGGGACTTCAGAGCTCAGCATTTTTGGACTCCGTGGCCACCGCCAGGAGGAGCTGCATGGCTTAACAAGTCTGTGTGGTCTGGAATGCAGCCACACCCGGAAGTGCAGCCTGAATTAGGTTAATTATCACCTGAAGCACTTCCGGGTGGGCTATAAAAGGAGCCAACAGCCACCATTCTGGAAGCCAGAGTCGGGAGGCAACAGCAACAACACCAATGCTTGCCAGGAAGAGTGGTGGTGAAGACCAGAGTGTGTTTGCTTTGGTGTTTTTGTTCGGTGCTTTGTGGGACTGTGCCGTGGCTGAGGCTGCCGTAGCTGAAACCATGTTGATTGATGTAACCATTTTGTACTGTTCTGAATTAAACCTGGCCAGAAACCATGTGAAATAATCTGAGGCTAAGTGAAAAATATTTACATGTTCTTTGTAGCCTATTGCCACACCAAGCATAACGCTGCACAGCACCCTAATAGCATAATATTATTCCTGAACTGCAGTTGTGCCTGAACCTTGATATATGGATACTTCTCTTGGCCTGGGCTTGGATGATTTAAGAAATCAGAAAGTAAAAGATACAGTAAAGTAAAAATGCAAATAAAGTATATTTAAATAGACATCAGGATGACCCTAAATTAACCAAAACACACTAAAGGGGGTTAGAAAATAAAAAAATAACAAACATTTTGGAGAAGCCCACTAAAAGACAGGATTGTACAGTATATTTTTTCTTTTCATTAATAGTAAGCAATAAAAATTTACTTGACAGTACTATTGCCTCACAGAACAAAAGATTCGGATATAATTTCAGCTCAGGTTGTTGCATATGTGGCATCTTTACATTCTCAATATGATTTTTCACTTTCGACTCCAACATCCATTCACGTCCCAAAAATCTGCATGCAAGTTAAAGTGGCTTGATATGAGCAAGTTTGCGTAGCCTCAGTTCTGCTTTATGCTTTGGAAGGTTGTGACTTCCTGTGACTGAAATGGACAGTGCAGTGTCCACCCAGATAATGACCAGGCTGGGAATCGAACTCATCTCCCCTGGAGATAAGCTTTTATTTTAGTGAAACAACTGAGTGTGTATCATTGTTTCAAGAGTTAAGAATGATGTGCAGATTGTACATTAATTTGAACCTTCCTCCATTACTTTTTTGCACTGAGGTCGCTTATAAAAAAAACCCTTACAGGCGATCCAGTGATGCTGTATGTAATTGACTCAACTTCAAGACCACCGAGCAGTAAAGGAGTGTTTGACAAAAGTTTTGCAGACATCTGAAACACTGACAAGAGAAATCCCTAGAATTAAGTACTTTGAGACATAAAAGATTGAATGTTTATTGCTCAAAAGGCAGCATGTTAAGGAACCTAATTAATTTGTCCATCAACTTATCAGTTCACATATTACCTTGCTTATCTTATGTGACCTGTCAACATTCTTTTAAGAAAACGTTTTACTTTGCCAGGTAGAACTTGCACAATGTTTGGTAAGGGAGTGCATGCCTAAAAGTAAAAGAAAACACAGCAATGCACAGCATTGAACATAATGAAGTTGAGCAGTTACACTTTTTAAGGTTTATGCTTCTCATTTATGTAGTAGAATGAGATAATTAATTGCTACTCCAGTTCTTTCTGATATATTTCAACAGAAACAGGAAAAGGGCTGCTTTTTCACTAGCATGAGATCTTTACTGGAGCAAGTGGTAATTTTGAGCTTTGTTAAAGACTATATTTTAAAGAATTTAAGCCAGCCTGTACCAATGCCGCTGGAGGGGTGGACAGTTTTTACAGTGAGAATGTGAAAGAGGAGGGAGGGAGAGAGAGAGAGAGAGAGAGAGAGAGAGAGAGAGAGAGAAGGAAAAGCTCTGCCCAGCTTGGCTGAACAATGAGTTGCTGTTTGACTGCATGGCTGTTCTTTGGTCAGAGCATTAAGTTAATCTGTAACTGAGGTTGACTTACA
Organism: Polypterus senegalus; assembly: GCF_016835505.1. Classification (NCBI taxonomy): domain Eukaryota; kingdom Metazoa; phylum Chordata; class Cladistia; order Polypteriformes; family Polypteridae; genus Polypterus; species Polypterus senegalus. The sequence goes on along the minus strand of NC_053164.1, from coordinate 126,679,672 downwards.
TCAGTGAGTGCCACAGGAGATTGCTTACATAACAGCTCAGCTGCATGTGGAGAAAATGAGGCTCAGGCCTGAGCCGTGCAAGGTCCTGGATGACTGTGTCTGCCTCTCGCCTGCATTGTATCTCTCCAGTCAGCCAAATGCAGCACTTCAGTACAACACGGTAAGGGGCCGCATTCCCTTTTCTAATGCCTCACACCTGCTGTGCTTCTCTTTTGTATTAAAATAAAAGATACATAAGGTGATGTTTAATGAATTTAGAATCTAGCATTTTATAAACATATCAATTAGCATTCATGTTTCTTGAGATGTATGCCTTTATTAAGTACATTTGTTCATAGAATCGTGACAAAGTAAGATAGTGCTGAGCTCTTTAACCTTATTAAAATAATGTGTGTTTCCTTCAGCCTGGGATACTAGCTTGTTGTGGTCAGGCTTACCTCTGGGACTAGATGGGTTTATTAGCAGCTCACCTTGTTTGAACTGTGAGGCTCAGCAGGAGTTCAAAGTGAGAGACAATTAAAAAGAAGTAAATTGCTCTGTATGGATCAGAAAAATATACTTAATCTAGAAGCGTAATTTCCCTAAATGTATTATAGTTATTAGATATTCCTCACAATTACCAAAGCATGAGTTTTTATTTGTTACTCATGTATATTTCTGAAACAAACACACTCACAGCTCCAGCCTTTTTTATATAATGAATTGCCCTTGATGTTTGCACAACTCAGCTCAAAGCGCATCTGTAGTCAGGAGGGAGTTTCTATCAGCAGTTGTAAGGAATACAGTGCTAAAAAAACTTTGCTTCATATTGCCATGCACCCTGCCTTGCGCCCTGTGCTGGCTGAGATTGGCCCAGGAGAACCCTGTGACCCTGTGTTAGGATGTAGCAGGTTGGAGAATGAATGACTGACAAAAATGTATGGCTGTAAATTTTGTTAATTTTAAAGGAATTCATAGAGTAAATGAACATGTTGCCCCATCGAGGACTAGTTCCTGCTCTGAGTCCAGTACTTCTGGGATAGGGCAACAAAGATCCTAGGAAAGCAATAGCCTCTGTTCTGTGTTTCACAACCAACAGCACAGCTATCACTGACAGAAATCAAGAGTTATGAGATATGCATTACAATATATGAAAAATTATATATACAGTATCCATCCATCCATCCATTGTCCAACCCGCTATATCCTAACACAGGGTCATGGGGGTCTGCTGGAGCCAATCCCAGCCAACACAGGGCGCAAGGCAGGAACAAATCCCTGGGCAGGGTGCAAGCCCACCACAGTATATACAGTATCTGCATGAGTATGTATACACCATACCATTTTCTAAGCAGTTGTGCTTGAAAGTTTGTGAACCCTTTAGAATTTTCTATATTTCTGCATAAATATGACCTAAAACATCATCAGATTTTCACTAAAAGTAGATTAAAAGAAACCATTTAAACAAATGAGACAAAATATTATACTTGGTCATTTATTTATTGAGGAAATTGATTGAATATTACATATTTGTGAGTGGCAAAAGTATGTGAACCTCTAGGATTAACAGTTAGTTTGAAGGTGAAATTAGAGTCAGGTGTTTTCAATCAATGGGATGACAATCAGGTGTGAGTGGGCACCCTGTGTTATTTAAAGAACAGGGATCTATCAAAGTGTGCTCTTCACAACACATGTTTGTGGAAGTGTATCATGGCACAAACAAAGGAGATTTCTGAGGACCTCAGAAAAAGAGTTGTTGATGCTCATCAGGCTGGAAAAGGTTACAAAACCATCTCTAAAGAGTTTGGACTCCACCAATCCACAGTCAGACAGATTTTGTACAAATGGAGGAAATTCAAGACCATTGTTACCCTCCCCAGGAGTGGCCGACCAACAAAGATCACTCCAAGAGCAAGGCGTGTAATATTTGGCGAGGTCTCAAAGGACCCCGGGGTAACTTCTAAGCAACTGAAGGCCTCTCTCACATTGGCTAATGTTCATGTTCATGAGTCCACCATCAGGAGAACACTGAACAACAATGGTGTGCATGGCAGGGTTGCAAGGAGAAAACCACTGTTCTCCAAAAAAACATTGCTGCTCGTCTGCAGTTTGCTAAAGATCACGTGGACAAACCAGAAGGCCATTGGAAGAATGTTTTGTGGACGGATGAGACCAAAATAGAACTTTTTGGTTTAAATGAAAAGCGTTATGTTTGGAGAAAGGAAAACACTGCATTCCAGCTTGAGAACCTTATCCCATCTGTGAAACATGGTGGTGGTAGTTTCATGGTTTGGGCCTGTTTTGCTGCATCTGGGCCAGGACGGCTTGCCTTCATTGATAGAACAATGAAATCTGAATTATATCAGAGAATTCTAAAGGAAAATGTCAGGACATCTGTCCATGAACTGAATCTCAAGAGAAGGTGGGTCATGCAGCAAGACAACGACCCTAAGCACACAAGTCGTTCTACCAAAGAATGGTTAAAGAAGAATAAAGTTAATGTTTTGGAATGGCCAAGTCAAAGTCCTGACCTTAATCCAATCGAAATGTTGTGGAAGGACCTGAAGCGAGCAGTTAATGTGAGGAAACCCACCAACATCCCAGAGTTGAAGCTGTTCTGTATGGAGGAATGGGCTAAAATTTCTCCAAGCTGGTGTGCAGGAATGATCAAAAGTTACCAGAAACGTTTAGTTGCAGTTATTGCTGCAAAGGGGGGGTCACACGAGATACTGAAAGCAAAGGTTCACATACTTTTGCCACTTACAAATATGTAATATTTGATCATTTTCCTTAATAAATGACCAAGTATAATATTTTTGTCTCATTTGTTTAACTGGTTTCTCTTTATCTACTTTTAGGACTTGAGCGAAAATCTGATTATGTTTTAGGTCATATTTATGCAGAAATATAGAAAATTCTAAAGGGTTCACAAACTTTCAAGCACAACTGTATGTATGTGTATATACATATACACTGTAAATACAGTATACTGTATACATGCGTGTATATATGGTGAAACGTTTTTTGTTTTTTTATAAAGGACCTTTCTAAGACAGAGTCACAAAGTACTGTACACCATAGAAAACAATTCAAATACAGTTACAAACAATAGAAAATAAAATTAAATTAACATTTCAACAAATAAACCATAAAATGGAAAAGACAAAAATGTCTACTTCAACTGTTTTTTCAATATATCAAGTGTATCAGGAGCAAATAAACCACAAGGAAGGCTATTCCACCATTTTGGTGCAACGGACTAAAAAGCCCAATCCCCACAAGTATTTAGCCGAGTATGTGGAACAATAAGAAGGCCCTGGTTAGATGACCTAAGTGAGCAACTGGTAGTATAATAAAGAGCCAATAAAGAGAAGATAAAATTGGAGTAACATGAGAGCACTTTACTGGAGCAGGTTAACAATCTAGCAGCAACATTTTGAATAGACGCAGACGCGACTTCTTGTTTAAACATAAATAAAGAATGACAATAATCAAGACGTGAAAAAATAAAAGTGTGCACTAATGCCTCCATTTGAGCCTTCAATTCTATTGTTCTTAATTATGTTATAATCCATCCATCCATCCATCCATTATCCAACCCGCTATATCCTAACTACAGGGTCACAGGGGTCTGCTGGAGCCAATCCCAGGCAACACAGGGTGCAAGGCAGGAAACAAACCCCGGGCAGGGAGCCAGCCCACCGCAGGGAATGATATAATCTTCAGATTATAAAAACAATAATGAGATAAGGACCTCAAATGAGCATCAAGATTTAAAGACTCATCAAAGATAACACCCAGGTTTCAGACACAAGATTTAAAGTTGAGTGAAACAGACATAATCTTTGCATGCATATTTAATGGGCCAATAATTAAAACCTGTTTTTTTCAGAATTGAGCTGTAAAAAATGAATAGCTAGCCATCTATGAATTTCACACAGGTGTTTGGCCAGGGCAGAAACCTACGGAGGTGTGGTGGTTTAAACGGGCATGAAGGTTGAATATTGTCAGCATAAATGTGATATGAAACATCTTTAAAAGAACTAAAAATTCAAGCTAAAGGAATAATGAATAAGGAAAATAACACTAGCCCAAGAACAGAGCTCTGGAGCACTCCACGCTAACTAAGAAACTCCTTTCTGCCAAATAAAAGCTAACCAGTCTAAGGCCGTCCCAGAGATACCTACACAATGATTTAACCTGTTAATGAGAAGTGTAGGGTCTACAGCATCAAATGCTGCACTAAGATCCAAAAGAACAAGGACCAAAAACGCCCTCATATCAGCAGCCATCAGAAGGTCATTAGCCACCTTAAAAAGCTCTGTTTCACTTGAGTGTTGTTTCCTAAAGCCAGGCTGAAATGGATCTAAAATTTGATATCTTTTAAGAAAAGCAGTCAATTGTGATTTGACAACCTTTTCTAAAATTGTAGCTAGGAATGGGAGTTTAGAGATAGGCTTCAGATTATTAAAATCAGAGGGATCAGTTGGATACAAATTCATTGAGTAGAGAAGAATTTATTATGGACACCAAATTTGGACCAATCAAGTGAAGATTTCATAAAAGTAGAAAATTTGGAGGAATATCCAACACACAAGAGGAAGGATTTAAATTCTTGATAAAAGAAGACTGTCAAGAGATACTGGGGAAAAGGAATTTAGACTGAAAGAGCAAGGGGGATCAACCTGCACAAAATTTGAAAAGCAGAGATATTTGATCGAATGGAAGTAACTTTCTCAACAAAATATTTGAGAATATTATCACATTCAGTATTTGAAAGAACAGGACTACTAACGGAAAAAGGAGAAACAATGTTAGAAAAAGCGTCAAACAAAACTTTGGAATTAAGTGTGCTATTTGATATTAATTACACAAAATACAAAGCCCTAGCATTCCTCACTTTTTTTAGAACACCTCAGTTTTCCAGTGATATTGGCAAGAAAACAACAATTAACAAATGAAATGAGACCGAGTATTATACTGTAACCCCATCCATCCATCCATTTTCTAACCCGCTGAATCCGAATACAGGGTCACGGGGGTCTGCTGGAGCCAATCCCAGCCAACACAGGGCACAAGGCAGGAACCAATCCTGGGCAGGGTGCCAACCCACCGCAGGACACACACAAACACATCCACACACCAAGCACACACTAGGGCCAATTTAGAATCACCAATCCACCTAACCTGCATGTCTTTGGACTGTGGGAGGAAACCGGAGCGCCCGGAGGAAACCCACGCAGACACGGGGAGAACATGCAAACTCCACGCAGGGAGGACCCGGGAAGCGAACCCTGGTCTCCTAACTGCGAGGCAGCAGCGCTACCACTGCGCCACCGTGCCGCCCACTGTAACCCTTAGAAGCGTAGTCCTTTCATTTAGAGGAACTGCAAAAAACATTAAAGTGACAGTGGGTATGGTGTCCTACACAATCCAAAGTCAATTGAACACTGGAAGAAACTTTAATAGAAAGAGATCTGGCAGACCCAAAGTCACAACCCATTCAGAAGACAAGTATCTGAGGGTCACCAGCTTGCGTGATAGACACCTCACAGCACAACAGTTTCAAGAACAGCTTCAATGACAGCTTAACAGTGGTCAAAAAAAGCTAGTTTCAGCAGGTCTCAGTTTCTGCTGTGAAGAGGAGCCTAAGCTGCAGACTTTGACTATCTTACTTGCTATTGCCTCAGTAAGTAATCTCAGACTGGCTGGATGATGTTGTGATCAGGGCTCCATGCAGGCCATACCATCTGTTGCAGTTTTCCCTATTTCACTTTTTGCTGCAGATAGCTTTTTATCATTTTGGCTGTGTATTTGGGGTCATAGTCATGTTGCAGAATGAAGCTTGGACAGATGAAACACTTGCCTGTTGGTATTGCATTATGGATAAGAATTTACTTGTACTTCTCAGCATTGAGAGGGTCTTCCATTACGATGAAATTATCAACTCTGTTTGTACAGCCCCAAACTTGTAGTAAATGTCCACTGTTCTTCACTGTTGTGTGCAGACATTTATCCATGTGCTATTCTTCACACAATTTTTGTTGGAACCAAAAAGATTGACTCATTAGTGAAAGGCACCTGCTACTCTTTTTCTGCACGCCGGTCCCTGTGCCTTTTGTCCGTAGGTTGTTTGACTTTATTTCCACTTTAGAGGAATGACTTTTTGGTCACAGCTCTTCCATGAAGATCACTTCTGATATGGCTTCCCCACACTGTAGATTGTTATTCCAGGACCATAATGGTTTCTGCCAGCTGTGAGGTGATAGCAGCGCTGGACATCTACCAATTTAGAATGGAAGTAAGCTTACTGTACTGTATTTCTCATTCACTGAACTCAGTTTTTGTGGCCAACCACTGCGTTCTCAGTCCTAAACTTGGTCAGTTTGTTTGTGCTTCAACAGAAGAGCTTGGATTGTACATCTGGAAACACACGTCTGCCATTACATTTCTGCTTGGGAGAGACCTTGATGATGCAGGATGACCGCATTGTATTTGTCATTACACTCACCTTTGCCATGGTGTAAGATTTGCTTGTTAAACTGCCTCATCTCTCCCAATCTCATCTTTATTTATGGATGTCCCTTGCCCAGTCTACACAGCTGTTTCTGTTTCAGTTGATCACTTTGGTTCAACTTACACATTATGCCATTAATCATTAGCATCTGTTTGTTATATCTGCTTAATCAAGCACTGGGCTATATGCCTACAAAAATCTCACATTTTTAAATGGAATGTGATGTATTACTAAAGTATGTTAGCTTCTTTCTTTAAAGACATTCAAATATCTCATTGTAATGCTTCACTTTTTGCAAAAGGAATGTTTGGAAATCTAAAATATTCTCTTTTCTATTGGCAGACATATCTAGCAGACATAAGATAACTAAGAGAAATATTTTGTGTGCCTAATACTTTAAATATTACATATACATTGTAGGAGTGATATATTTTTTTGTGAACAAATGTTTATTGATTCAAAATTAAAAACAGACATAGGAAAACTGACAGACATTACTAATTCATTCATCCATCCATTTTCTAACCCGCTGAATCCGAATACAGGGTCACGGGGGTCTGACATTACTAATTAAGAGAAATAAAAAATATTACAATAGAGAAACAGAAAAGAACCTCCTCAATGACAACCCACCTATGAGAGAGTGAAATATGCAAAATTGAGAGATAGCACAACACTCCCCTTAGGAAGAAGGAGGAAAGGAATACTGTGCTCACTTCAGATCAGTTAGTTTAAGATAACGATCCATTTGCATCTATGTGGAGTATGCATGTACTCCCTTTTCTCTGAGTACTTCAGTTTTCTTCCCACATTCATAAAGCTCTGGGTGTTTAGTTGAATGGCAGTTCTAAATTGGTCTAGGATGAGTGTAGGCGAGTAGGCCCTGCGGCAGACTGCCATGCCATTTAGGACTGATTACTATCTTGCCCTTGATGCATTGATTACTATCTTGCCCTTGATGCTACCAGGATGCTGCACAGCCCTTCACAACTCTTTGCTAGATTAAGTGAGTTTAAGAATATCATGTTTCCTGTGATTACTACATATGCACTATACTCAACTATTATTGAACACTGGTATTGAAACATTTTGAACATCTCATTTCAGAGATCTGTTACAACCACTTCAATGATAAGTGAACTATAAGCATAAATTATTATTTTGTTCCCACCTAAACTGTAAGTTTGTTTGGGGTTAGGATCATTTCTGCTAGTACTTGCAACATTTATGTATTTGAGCTTGTTTGAACACATAGATTTTCTGGACTAAGTGCTTTTTAAAGCCCTAAAGATCTTTGCTTAAAGCTATGAGCTTAAAGTACAAAATTCATTTATGTATTGCTATACAATATTATTGCTAAGGACTTGCAACCTTTACTTCAGCACAAATACAAATGTTCTTATAGCAAAGTAGGACCCGATTCAAATATCATGAGACTCAGAGATGTAGAGTGGCTGCATTCACAGTACCTACAAGAATGATTTCTAAGACATTATTTTAAAGACCTGCTGGTTGGATGAAAGGTCAGCCACACATTTGTTGCTTTAATGGAGGACACTGAAAAAATTTAGCACCAGTTTGTACCTGGAATATCTAATTTTAGTAATACAGACTGATATATCATGAAGAAAGATAAAGAATATCAATAAAGAGTGAAGTATAAAATATTATTTCTGTTTGTTTTCAAAATTATTTTAAGGCGTAATGTCAAGATGATAGTACAGATGGCTTAATCACAGAAACCAGCCGATTTCTGAATTGGAAGAAATAGGATCTCAAGGACTGAACGCTGGAGATAAACTTGGGGTTTTGCAACTTACAATTAGTAATTTAAAAATAAAATAAATACTCTATAGATAATACACATATAAATCAGACCACTATAACAAAGTATACTGTACATACAAATATGATATATTTATGCAACTTCTAGGATAAGCTCTGGAACCAGTCACTGTATAGATAAATGGCAGAATGGAAACATTAATACATATTAGTACATATATATTTATCTTTTTTTTTCTTTACAACAAAGAAAAACAGCTCTACAGACATACTTTAGAGAAGACAACTTGCATTTTATGATTAAAGCTCCAAAACATAACACCTTCACCCCAGCATATGAAATTTTACATTTAAATAGTCCATCTATCCATCCATTATCCAACCCACTATATCCTAACTACAGGGTCACAGGAGCCAATCCCAGCCAACACAGGGCGCAAGGCAGGAACAAACCCCGCGCAGGGCACATACACCCACACCAAGCACACACTAGAAACAATTTAGAATCGCCAATGCACCTAATCTGCATTTCTTTGGACTGTGGGAGGAAACCCACGCAGATATGGGGAGAACATGCAAACTCCACGCAGGGAGGACATGGGAAGCGAACCCAGGTCTCCTTACTGCAAGGCAGCAGCGCTACCACTGTGCCTTCCTACAATGAAATATTATAAGTTAAAAATGACTCACTAAACCTACATCTCTAAAGTGAAAAGAGGAGAATGCAGCGCAACAAAACAACTGGTTTTTTTTATATTCTCAATATAATTTGGGATCTTAAGGGTCATTATAGTAATGATGTTAAAAAAATCACAAATGTCCCTTTTTTGCAGAATCCATCGATCCATTTTCCAACCCGCTGAATCCGAATACAGGGTCATGGGGGTCTGCTGGAGCCAATCCCAGCCAACACAGGGCACAAGGCAGGAACCAATCCTGGGCAGGGTGCCAACCCACCGCAGGACACACACAAACACACCCACCCACCAAGCACACACTAGGGCCAATTTAGAATCACCAATCCACCTAACCTGCATGTCTTTGGATTGTGGGAGGAAACCGGAGCGCCCGGAGGGAAGCCACGCAGACACGGGGAGAACATGCAAACTCCACACAGGGAGGACCAGGAAAGCGAACCCGGGTCTCCTAACTGCAAGGCAGCAGCGCTACCACTGCGCCACCGTGCCGCCCTTTTTGCAAAATGCAAAGTCACAATCTAGCTGAGGTAGACCATGTTAAGATAACTTGAGATTTCTGTATCTTTTATCACTGCATGAAACAATGATTAGAAAAAAAATTCAGGATAGGAAGTTATTTAGAAAACTTTTTTTAGTAAAGATAGCAATAATTAAGAAGGATGTCGGCTCAATTCATAAGGAATTACACAGACATAGATGGAATTTGGTCAAAATTAAGTTCATCATAAATAAATATATATGGTGCATTACACAGATAACTCTAGATACATCAAACCTGTTACCTATTAGTGCAGCTTTGAGCATACTTAAATCACTACTTTCATCCAAATGAACTCTGGAAATTATGTCTGATGTACAGTAATATTGAAAGTTCTGACACCTACAGCCCCAAGAGGGTGATGTAAAAGATTGGGAAATAGAAATAAATGAGAGAGGAAAAATGGAGGCTATTGAAGATAAGTGATGATTTCCTTTTTTCTGCTGTATAAGTCTTCTATTCATGAAAGGTACAGCACAAGAATGAGCATTCCAATACCATGAACATTAAGTTGCCTTCCAGGGCCATAAACAATGATTATGGTGTTCTGTAGTGAAAATTAAATTTGATGTTTTTACATAGATTCCATTACAATTGTGGTATACTTTGTACCATGGTGTTTTCAAGTTAACCCAATCATTTAATGCATTTGTTTGCCTAAATTTTACACATCTATTACTGATTCAACAGATTAGTTCCAACAAACCTCTATTCTTTTAAATTTATTTTGAAAGAAATAAAATTTTTTTTTTATTAACCTAAGATCTTCAAGGTGAAGTGGTGGCTCTGATGCTAGGGATCTGTGCTGGCACCTGGAAGGTTGTCAGTTCAAATCCCATAAATCAGTGGTTCTCAACCTGTGGGGCGGGCCCCCCTAGGGGGGCGCGAAGTAACAAAAGGGGGGGGGCGCGAAGATGTGAAAAAAAAGATAAGAATAAAAAATATGAAAAAAACATCTGTTGAAACCAAAACAAATTAACTTAAACTACATTCTGATACTAGAACAATAAATACAGAGTTAGATAAATGTCAATAAAAGTTAAGTAGGTATAATAAAATATGCATCTACATTTCAAAAAAAATGTTAGAGGGGGCGCGATTAAAACTGTTATGAAAACTCAGGTCACGATTACTTAAAGGTTGAGAAATGCTGCCGTAAATGCTAGAAGTGATTCTACCCCTTGTCCTGGGCACTTGGGTCACAATCCAGATGGTTTGTGGTGGAAGGGACTATGTGCTATCAGCACATGCTCCCAACCTCTCTAAGATCTTCAAGTAAGTTTATTTTCTTTAAGGATTCTCTGGGTTTATTTAAATTCTTTATTTGAAGTATTTGGTTATTGTTTTTTTTTTTTTGTTGCTTTTTTAATGTTTCTGGAAATCCACTATGCCATTTTGTGCATGATGGCAATATGGTTGTCAATGACTTAACTCCTCCCTGGGGTCATGACCTTTATGTCATCAACATAACATTATAAATAGCTTCCAGGTCAGCCATTCAGTGTCCAACTTTGTGGATACTTACTAAAAGACTTTTGCTCCATTACTTTGTGTTTTATTTTGGTTTTGACCCTCATTTTATTTATTGATGTTTCTGTTGTCTAATCCTTGGCTTTGTTGCACTGCATTATTGCCCTCTTGGTTTTTCCCTGTACTTTCATTTTGCTTCTCTTTCTGGTCCTTCCTAAAACCTGTCTGCTGTCTATGGACATTAGGACAAAACCATTTTCCAATCCAATATTATTCTTCCCATTGGTTCTAAATTTCTTAACAATCATATTTTAAAAAATAGGTACATATTTTGACTAAAAAGAGACCCATGTAATTTCCATGTCACGGATCAATGTGATTGTAATTTAACTATATTGTTGAGCTCATGTTTTAAATATTTGCATTTTCTATTAAATATAATACAAGGTTTTTTAAGAAATTTCAGAACTCTTACACAGGTAGATAATTCTGGTTGAATTTTAATTATAACAGACAATCATTATAAGTAGACTCAATTTACTTAAATTTTTTGAACACTGTATACTGTACTAAGAACACAATAAATTATTTTAAATACTATAAAATTACTATCAAACAAGTGTCCAGGACCAGATAATATTTAATTTACTCAAGTTCTTAAGGAGGATAGCGAGTACATATGTAAACCCTTGACGCATATTTTTAGGGAGTCACTTGTGCACTGAAGAGATTCCAAAGGACTGGGAAATAGCAAATATCATCCCATTATATAAAAAGGATGACAGGGCAGATCCAAGCAACTATAGGCCAGTAGGCTTAATGTGCATTACAGGAAAATTAATGGAAGGAATTATTAAGGATAAGATTGAGCAACACATGGCAAGGACAGGAGTTGGAACAGTCAGCATGGGTTCAGAAGAGGGAGGTCATGTTTTACTAACATGCTGGAATTCTATGAGGAAGCAACAAAAGGGTGTGATCAAAATTGAGCATATGATATTATTTAGCTGGACTTTCAAAAAGAATTTGGTAAGGTGCCACATAAGAGGCTGGGCATCAAACTAAAAGAAGTGGGAGTTCAGGGTGATGTTTTTAGATTTGTTCAGACATAGGAAGCAGAGGGTGATGGTGTGAGGAACCTTATCAGAATTGGCTGATGTTAAGAGTGGTTCTCCACAGGGTCCGGTGCCAGGGCCACTGCTATTTTTAATATATATAAATGATTTGGAGAGGATTAGAAATAACAAGATGGTTAAGTTTGCAGATGATACCAAGATAGGTGGATTGGCAGATAATCTGGAGTCCATTAAATCATTACAGAAGAATTTGGACAGCATACAGCCTTGGGCAGATTTGTGGCAGATGAAGTTTAATGTCAGTAAATGTAACGTATTACATGGATGAAGTAAAAATGTTAGGTTTGAATGCATAATGGGCAGTTTGAAAATCAAGAGTACACCTTATGAGAAGGATTTAGGAGTCATAGTGGACTCTGCACTATCAACTTCCAGACATTGTTCGGAAGCCATTAAGAAGGCTAACACAATATTAGGTTATATAGCACGGTGTGTAGAATACTTGTCCAAGGAGGTTAAGCTCAAGCTTTATAATGCGCTAGTGGGGCTTCGTCTGGAGTACTATATGCAGTTTTGGTCTCCAGGCTACAAAAAGGACATAGCAGTGCGAGAAAAGGTCCAGAAAAGAGCAACTAGGCTCATTCCAGGACTACAGGGGATGAATTATGAAGAAAGATTAAAAGACTTGAGCCTTTTAGTCTTGAGAAAATGGAGATTAGGAAGTATTTAAAATTATGAAGGGAATTAGTACATAATTTAAAGTGAGTTCATCAAGAACAAGGGGACACAGTTGGAAAATTGGTAAGGGTAAATTTCTCACACACATTAGGAAGATTTTCTTTCACAGAAAACCAGAGACACTTGGAATAAGATACCAAGTAGCGTGGTAGACAGTAAGACTTTAGTGACTTTCAAGACTCAACTTAATTTTTTTTTAGAAGAATTTTTTTGGGCTGAATGTATTGTTCTCATCTAGATTGTTCTAATGTTCTAAAAAAAGTCTATCTAGGGTTGATTCCCACTTCAGGAATAATGCTGGTGGGATAAAGTTCTGTCTCATGTAAGCTTGTATTATAAAAAAAAAACTGTTGACATGTGCTTTGTGGGTTTAGAATAACCTTATAACTATGCCCATTTTACCACGTGAAAGGTGTGCTAAGAGGTTTGGGGTTAATGGAGTCACTGACGTTTGCCTTTTAATGCCTGCATTTAAGGAACTGAACTTTGTGTTTGTATATGTGGTGTGATCCAATAAACTTCACAAATTACAAAATAAAGATTTGGGGACCGTCCCCGTATATTGTCGTCAGACAATAAGAAAAGAATTGATTCAGAGTCTTTGAAAAAGCACAATGAATAATGAACTGTTTTCAAAATGGCAGTTATATAGCAAGAGAAGTCTGGAGAATGAAAGGAATAGAAAAATTAGGAGATCTCAACACAGGTGCTGACGTAAGGGCCAATTTTAGGTCACAGAATGCTTTGTCCACTGAATCATCCCATACTACTTTTAAAGTGTACTGTACTGTTTAAAGTGTTACTTTTCTTTGTTAAATTCGATAAGGGCGAAGCAATTTCAGAGAAGTGCATGTAAAAAACGGCGCTAGTAACCCGCCAACCCTAAAAATGCTTGAACCTGACGCTTATTCATCAGACGCGGCCAATACATGATGTCATCAATTTTATTACATTGTGATTTTACAGTACATAACCCCCCCCAACCCACGTAGCCTAAATACTTGGCTTCTCTTAAACCGAAGAAACATTTCCTCGGGTTAATACGAAGTCCTGCTGACGCTAGTGTGGAGAGCACTGCTTTAACCTGCGATACATGATCCTTCCATGTTCCGGAATAAATGACAACGTCATCCAAGTAGGCGGCACTATAGGAATTGTGGGGCCGAAGCACTGTATCCACCAGACGTTGAAAAGTCACTGGTGCCCCATGCAAACCAAAAGGAAGAACCCTGTATTGCCAATGTCCACTGGGTATACTAAAAGCGTTTTTTTCTTTAGCGGAGTCCGTTAAGGGAATTTGCCAATACCCTTTAGTCATGTCAAGAGTAGTTAGGAATCGAGCGTTCCCTAACCGATCAAGTAAATCATCTACTCACGGCATGGGAAACGCATCGAATTTAGAGAACTGATTAAGTCGACGGAAGTCATTGCAGAACCTCCATGAGCCATCAGGTTTAGAAACTAAGACAATTGGACTAGACCAAGGGCTATAGCTTTCTTCAATAACCCCTAGATCCAGCATTCATATAATTTCCAGCTCGACTTCCGCTTTCTTTGCCTCCAGGAGCCTGTGAGGTCTCTCTCTGACAATCACTCCAGGGTCCGTAATGATGTCATGAACAATCAACGCAGTTCGGCCAGGTATCTCGTCCACATCTTTAGGGACAGACAAGATCGCCTGCTCAAGATCTTGTCTTTGTTCAGGTGTCAAATCAGGACCAAAATTAAGATGGGCACATGACGTGAAAAGAGAACGAGGCTGTCCGGAGGAGACAACCTAACCTAACCCTATCCTTCCACGGTTTCAGCAGATTAATGTGATATACTCGTTCACTCGGTCGACGATTAGGTTGTTTAACCAAATAGTCTACGAGTCCCTTTCTTTCTTTCATTTCATATGGGCATTGCCAATGTGCTAGCAATTTTGAGTGGGAAGTAGGGACACGCACCATTAGACGATCACCCAGGATGAACTCCCCGATGGTGGTGTTTCTATTATAATACCGAGACTAAGCTGCTTGTGCTTTTTCCAAATTGTCTTTTAGGATTGGTCTAATTTTCTCAAGTCTACCGCGTAATTGCATGATATATTCAACAATATTTGAAGTAGGGAGGACCTCCTCTTCCCATCCTTCTTTTAACATGTCCAAAAGCCCTCGGGATTGTCTCCCATCTGAATTTTTAGGGTTTGTAAGTCTCCCATAATGGTGGAGAGGACTGTATTTAGGTCTTGCTCCTCTGACATTCTGGAAGAAAATCCTGCCGGCTACGCCAATTGTGATCGAATAAACTTCACAAAATACAAAATAAAGATTTGGGGACCGTCACCGTATATTGTCGTCAGACAATAAGAAAAGAATTGATTCAGAGTCTTTGAAAAAGGACAATGAACAATAGTAGTATAATGTCAGGCGGCTTCTGTCAAAATTTAATCCAAATTTGATTGATGAGATTAAACCCCGCCCCTTTTTAATCGAAGACCGAAGTCCGCCCCACCACGGATGTTTTGTTGACCTTTGATGACCTTTCAGGAAGTCCCCTCCCCACACCCCCCATCAAATTGCCCTTGACAGTTTCCTGGGGAAAACAGATGGCAGGGCTAAAGGTCAACAAACAACAGGTGGTTGGGGGAGGGGACTTCCTGTCATCAATCAACAGGGACCCTGATAAAGGTCATCAAAGGTCAACAAAACATCCGGTGGGTGTGGGGAGGGGACTTCCTGAAAGGTCATCAAAGGTCAACAAAACATCCGGTGGGTGGGGGCGGGACTTCCGGTCTTCGATTAAAAAGGGGTGGGGTTTAATCTCATCAATCAAATTTGGATTAAATTTTGACAGAAGCCGCCTGACATTATACTACTAACAATGAACTGTTTTCAAAATGGCAGTTATATAGCAAGAGAAAAACATGTGACAGGAAACGGTTGGCAAGGTGGTGATGTGGCAACAGGAACCGGAAGTGAGGTGTTTTGTGGGTGCCAGAAGTGACGTAATCAGAAGTGACCGGAAGTGACGTCATCACGGCCATTTTGGAACCCGGAAGTTGTGGTATTAGATTTCTTCTTGTTTTCTGTTGATGAGAGAAAAGAGTTCAGGTAAGTACCACGTGACAACCCCTTATCTCGCAATGTTTTACTCACCTTTAGGCTCTTTGACTGCCTCCTAATCGCCCATGTGTGACAGTGGTGTGAAAAGCATGCCCCCAGACACTGACAGACAGACAGACACCAGATTGTCCAAAATGCACACGTTTATTAAACACAACAGAAGGAATGGTTTATCGATAAGATGCCGCACGACCATTTTGCGGTGTCTACCAGACGCACATGAAGAAAAGTTACTAGCTTTTCAAAAACACGATATTCAGTTGAGGCAATAGAAAATGTATTTAATGGGGCAAATTGGTAATGCTGATCAAACGGCAATTTATTTTGAGAACCCCTCAAACACTACTGTTAATGCAGTCGGAGACAAGAGTGTCCCGGTACGCACAGGATGCAGAGAGAAGCAGTGGTGTACCATGATGTTGACGCTTTCTTGCGGATGGAAAGAAACTACCACCTGTGCCTGGATCATCGCTGCTTGGAAGCTTATTCCAGAGGATTTGGTTGTGAAAAGCTTCATAAAGTGCAGCATATACAGCAGCATCGATGGAAATGAAGACGACGCCTTATGGGAAAGCGACGACGTCCGTAGCGGTGGCGAATCCGAATCCAGCAGCAAATCCGAAGATGATGATTAAACTGGAATAGTCTGGTGAACACAATAATTTTCCACTTGCCATTATAGTCCTTTACCGATTGTCTCTATATGGTTCTTTCTTTTCTCATTTCACAGGGCTATTTGTTATTCCCACCTTTCGCAGCATGGTGCGACAAACACTGAATATTCTGCAGTAGGGGTACTGCTTACAGTTAGTACTCCAATACAATATAGTGTATTATGTGCGGAAAGAATTAAACAAGACATAATTATTCTCCATTACAATTATTCATGTTGGTGTCTTACTCCAACCTCACCCGCTTCCTATACAATCACAATCGCGTCGTACACGGAGCAAAATGGGGTTTTTCGCAATTTTCTTTGTAACAATTAGGGTGCACGTCTTACACGAGGGCGCATGGTACAAGAGTAAAAATGGTATTCATGAATAATGGAAGAGGTGACTGTGAGATTGACCAATAAATTGGTGAAACAGCAGGGGATTTTCAAATGTTTTACAGGACTGTGATGGTGGAGCAGAACAAGGTTTTTGATTTACTGGTCAGTCTACATCCCCATCAAAACCTTCAGTGACAAGGTCAGTGTAGTAAACTAAAAGAATAAGTCTGTTAGTAAAAGCAGTTAAAATATGTTAAACATGTTTTCTGGACTCATTCTCTGCAACAGGGTGAGGAGGTTGGATATATGGGAGGACCTCTGAGTGGAACCGCAGAATTGAGAGGAGCAAGTGGAAGTGGTTTGGGCAAGTAGTTAAGATGCACATGTGTGAGTTTGACTGGGGGCTGTACCAGGCATTGCCGACTTGAAGGTGAACAAGGTGTAGATCCTAGACATGTTAAAGGATTTATTTGTCTTGGCTTTCCTGGGAGAATCTGAATATTCTCCAGAAAGTGCTACAGCAAGGTATTGTGGATAGAGAGGACTGGTCAGCGTAGCTCAGGATGTTGCTACCGTGACCATCGCCAAGAAAAGTGAAATTGAAATGATGATGGTAAGGTTTGAGAAATGAGTGAAGACATCACATAAAAGACATTATAAATCATTTAGCTTGTATAATGCATATAAAACATAAACAAATTATTTTTATTAAAGGAAGGTCCATTGTAGCTAACAGAAAAATAAGCCACCCTTAGACTTGTCAAATTTAGAGGCAAATTAGGTAAAATACTTTAGGTTTATTTATAGATGAAGCTATAGAACTGTAAAGTTAAGAATAACATAAATAGTATCCCCAGTTTCTTTTGTGATATAATCAATTCGACAAAATAACATGCAAATAAAACTTGAATAGGTTTACAATTTGTCTCTATTTCTGAATTCTTTTGAATGTTGCATGCTAGGATAGTATTAAGTACAAAGTAGGATCCTGAATCAGACGTAGTCCTTAGCAGGTCTCACACACACACATCATTCACTAAATCAATCTTACATGCATACATGATTTGGACATGGGAGAAACCATAATCAAACCTATACTGACATAAGGAGACAATGACCAGGTAGAAGTTTAGAAACCATTTAGCTTGAGCTGTGAGACTACCACTCTTAACCACTACACTAATACCATGATATCAGAGCTGAAAATATTTTTTAAATTGATTTCCTGTATCTCAAACTATGTCAAACTAGAATGTGGTACTAGGATGCCCTCTATCACCATTGCTTTTTCCAATCGCCATCAAGCCATTGGCCATTCCTTTTTGAAATGCATTTGTGATAATGGGGATTATCTGAGAAGGACCTGAATAGAAAATATCACTATACACAGATGATATGATACTGTATAAACCAGACCTACAAACATCCTTATCAAAAGTCCATAATGCACTAGCAGAATTTCAAAATCAACTTGAATAAAAGTATGTTTTTTCCAGTGTAATGTCTAGCACAAAATGGTAGTCTGGACATCTATCCATTTATTTTATGAGAACAGTTTAAATATCTAGGTGTAAATATCAAAAGTAACAATTTTTTGAAAACTATTTTGCTTTCAGTATGGAAACAAATTAAACAAGATGTAAATAGATGGTTTACCCTCCAACTCACATTAACAGGGAGAGACAATACTGTTAAGATGAGCATGCTTCCCAAGCTTCTTTTTCCATTTCAAATATTGTTCTTTAAGAAATTAGACTCAATTATAACCTCAGTCCCCGCATTCAAAAGCTGACTCTATAAAGACCTAAAGCAGAAGGTTGCATGGCACTACCTAACTTTCATTTTAATTACTGGGTGGCAAATATACAAGCTATAGAGACCTGCAGATTGACACCAATGATGAATATACACAAGCCAGGTCTGAAATATAAATAAAATCTTGCTGAAATTCTTTGTGCCACACTAATACTAATTATTGTAAATATACCAACTATCAAAAATTCAATTGTCCATCAATCACTCAGAATATGGAACCAATGCAGGATGTACTTCAAGGAGAAGATTCTTTTATCTGTTGCACCTTTTTCAGCCCTCGGTCCGGGATTAAAACACTTAGAGAACTGTATATATACTGTATACTGTATGTACTGTATACTGCATATATACTATATATATATTTCCATCTATCCATCCATCCTCTTCCGCTTATCCAGGGTCGGGTCGCGGGGGCAGCAGCTTAAGCAGAGAGGCCCAGACTTCCCACTCCCCGGCCACTTCTTCCAGCTCTTCCAGGAGAATCCCAAGGCGTTCCCAGGCCAGCCGGGAGACATAGTCCCTCCAGCGTGTCCTGGGTCTTCCCCGGGGCCTCCTCCCGATCGGACGTGTCCAGAACACCTCACCAGGGAGGTGTCCAGGAGGCATTCTGATCAGATGCCCGAGCCACCTCATCTGGCTCCTCTCGATCCGGAGGAGCAGCGGCTCTACTCTGAGCCCCTCTCGGATAACTGAGCTTCTCACCCTATCTTTAAGGGAAAGCCCAGACACCCTGCGGAGGAAACTCATTTCAGCCGCTTGTATTCGCGATCTTGTTCTCTCGTTCACTACCCATAGCTCATGACCATAGGTGAGGGTAGGAACGTAGATCAACTGGTAAATTGAAAGCTTTGCCTTACGGCTCAGCTCTTTTTTCACCATGACAGACCGATTCAGAGCCTGCATCACTGCGGACGCTGCACTGATCCGCCTGTCGATCTCACGGTCCATTCTTCCCTCACTCGTGAACAAGACCCCGAGATACTTGAACTCCTCCACTTGGGGCAGGATCTCTCCCCCAACCCTGAGAGGGAATTCCACCCTTTTCCGGCTGAGGACCATGGTCTCGGACTTGGAGGTGCTGATTCTCATCCCAGCCGCTTCACACTCAGCTGTGAACCATTCCAGAAAGAGCTGAAGATCACGGCCTGATGAATATATATATATTCATCATATTAATATATATATAGATATAGTATATATATATATATAGATATAGATATAGTATATATATATATATATATATATATATATATATATATATATATATATATATATATATATATATATATATATATATATATATATATATATATATATATATATGGGGAAGTCAAGCTAAAGCTAGAAAATTAGATGTATTAGAAAATGGAACTAACCTTTACAAAAGTGATGTCATTTCTCAATGCATTCTCCATCCTTCTCAATGCACTTGAGCCACCTGGCTGTAAGTGCCTGGATTCCAACAGAATAAAAGGTTTTGTCTTGTCCTCTAAACCACTCGTGCACCCGGGTTATTGTCAAACACTACATGCTGAGGGGTACTACAGTCTCTAGTGCAAGTTACCGTGAATTGCTGGAGACTAATGTGAAGCATGCTATTCGATCCAAGCAGGGGAGAGGTATTGCCAAATCCTCCTTATTTGCCATTGTACATTGTAATCTAGCTCCAGCCTCAGTTGGCCACATGTTCTGAAAGTACACCAAATTAACATAATTTTGGACAAAAATCTTTGAATGCCTATCAGACAGCTTTGGTGTTACAATCACTCCAAATCCATTAATAGCTGTGTTCAGTGTACTCTGAGATGGCTTAAAAGGGAGAAGGACAATTTGATTGCAATTACTTGTACCACACTACTTGCACATAGATTTATCTTGCTCAATTATAAGTCAGTGGGTAACTGATGTTCTGTACTATTTGAAATTGGGAAAAATCAAATTCTTGCTTGTAAGATCTGTTCAAAATGTTTGTAAAATATAGCAAGATCTATTTAATAATATTTTAAATTAAGCATTAATATCAGAGAAAATGACATTCTCCCTTTTTTGTTTGTTTTTTTTTTTACATTTTTGCCGCCATTTCTCCTCTCTTTCTATCGGAGGGGTTTGAATTTTGTTTAGTTAAGGTCGACTTGATTGTATACACTGTTATTTTGTTCACTGTATAAGTTCGACTTGAGTGTATGCAATGTTATTAAAAAAAGATTTCTTTAATTGCTTAAATAGATAAGTACTGTAATTAATCACTTTTGTAAGTACTGTCCATACCGATCATTATTATAATGTACTGCATGTCGTTAATTATTTCCTGCTTTATGCAGTCTGGTTTGAAACAGACCCCATTGAAGTTTATAATTCAAGGTGTGTCATCTATACATATAAAGGAGAGTTGGGATCCGAGAGACTGTGTTTGTGTGTTTGTGGAGGGATTGAGAGTTAAGGCGGGTGGGGGAGTCACGTGATCATCTCCCCTCCCATTCACGTCATTTCATTCACTTCATTTCGCTCCGAGCTGAGCTCCGCAGCTGACGCAGTCTTGTCATTCTTTTTCCTTAGTGTTTAGTCCTCTCTCCTTTACTGATTTACTGTTTACTAGACGCAGTACTTACTGAATAGTATTTTTTCCTTTAGTGTTTCTACTTAGTGTTTCTTAGTGTTTAGTAGATGCGGTGTGCCGGTGTTCTGACGATTTGTCCTACTTTGTTGAAGTATCCTACCGTAGTTTATTGTAAGTCATAACATTAAACTTATAACGTTATACCATTTCATCATTTAACATGTTGTATTTAGAAGTTGTCTATCAATTTATGGAAATGTTAACATTTCTCAATTTATTATATATGCATCATTTAATGCCCAAAAGAGACACAGCCTGATGCAAAGATTTCACAAGACGGTCATTACTCGTGCATGGATACAATGGCCTGTACAAGATTAAAAGTCACACATGCAAAATATACAACTTATAAAATGTTGACAATAAGTACCTATGCAGTAAACCGTAATAAATGCATTAATGTAGTAAGGCTAAGTTGCGTAATTTTGGTCTGCGCATGCGTAGTATGAGTAGATCAGTGGGTAGGATGTTTCGTTAGAACACCGGTGTTCCCGGCGGTGTTGCGGTTTACTGTTACTTTCTACTTCATTTTTGTACTTTAGTGTTTAGTAGACTTTTACTTTATCTCATTTACTGTTGTATTTTACTGTTGTTCCCGGCGCTGTTGCCCCTTTTTATTTATCTTATTTAGTGTTTGGTAGACTTTTACTTTATCTCATTTACTGTTTTTCCCGGCGGTGTTGCTGTTTTTCTTGTTCTATTTTTTATGTAGCATGTTCACAAATTAGTCATAGAGAAAATTTATATATTTTGGCTCCAGGAGGACAAACCAAAAATGTTGTATATAAGGAAGCTCTATAAGTCGCATGTAGATACATAATTATTCCAACTACAGTGACTGCAGCAAAGCGCACGTGGTCTGCTAGTAAAGGATAAAGGGCTACTTCCAACAAATCATTAGCTGCCCTACATAATGATGTCTTGTGACTGCTATAATTATTTTTAACATTATTATTTGAATGTTGTGTTCCATAAAATACTTTCCATTAATACAATGGATATAAAAAGTCTAAGCACCCCTGCCAAAATTGCAGAAACCAAGATAAATCCTGTCAGAACTTATTCCACTTTTATTGCATAGTTGCAATCTATACAAAAAAGGTGAGAATAAAACAGAAACTGTTTAGTGAAAAAAGGGGGAAAAATCATATAAAAACAGATAATAGTTAGCTGAAGCACCTTTTAATTTTATTAAAGCCCAGCGGAGTAGGATCCCCTTTGTCAGTAACAGGGATTCAACCTGGCAACCTTCTGGATACCAGTCCAGATTCTTTGCCGCAGAGCCACCTCTCCACCTATATTATTGTATATTTTACATTTCAGAATAGCAGCTTGGCATGATTCAAAATCTTTAGCCTAAAATTCTCTATGTGCTTCGAGAGAATAGAGACACTTTAACAACCTGTGTTTATAAGTACTTATTTTTTAAGAATTTTACTGCCATTCAAATGGTAAGAATGCAGTGTTGTCAATTGGTAGGATTTTTTTTCATAGTTTCTTAAGCAAGATGTAATTCCCAACTAGGACAATGGTGTTGCAGTTCACACAGCTTCCTGACATCCCCAAATCCTGGAACAGTGACCATTGCTGTTGGATTTAAACCTATGTTAGCATGAGTTGCTCTTTTAGTACTGCTCCCATTGAACATCTGAAATATAAGTAACATGAGATAACTACTGACTCTAAATAGGTGCATGATGAGTTAGGTTACTTGAACACACCCTGTAACAGACTGGCACCCTATCTACGGATTGAGTCTTGCCTTTTGCCCAGTGCTGACATAATAGATTTTTGTGACTCTGAATTGAATTAGGCAGATATAGAAAATGAATAGATGCATTGTATTAGTTTAGATGAACCTAGTCTTTCCATTAAAGACTTAC
This sequence comes from Polypterus senegalus, assembly GCF_016835505.1. Classification (NCBI taxonomy): domain Eukaryota; kingdom Metazoa; phylum Chordata; class Cladistia; order Polypteriformes; family Polypteridae; genus Polypterus; species Polypterus senegalus. The sequence continues at coordinate 126,656,455 of NC_053164.1, read as the reverse complement.
AAGGAGTTAGAGCCCATACCAAGGGCAGTAGAGTCCAGACAGGAGCCAAAACTACATTTAAGTCACCAATCCACCACTGGGCACACTCATACCCACACATATTTTAAATTCACTTATATATCTGTAAGGAAAGTTTAGAAGCAACCTAAATTAGAGTGCATACATAATGAATACATGAGAAAGCCACAAAAGGGGAGAAATTGAGCCCGGAACTAAATCAACATACCTGGGCTTAAGAGACAGCTGATTTTAAGAATATGTTACACAAAATATTTTCAAGCTTTTCTTAAAGAGATATTTATAATTACTATTTATTCAGCTCTACATTTGTATCCATGTCTTTATATCTTCTTTGTAATTATACCTTTAACATGTTAACAAAACAAATTCCACTCAGATATTAACTCATCTCTCACACATCTCCATCAATTATGCTTGCTCAAATGTTCTCTGTTGAAGTGAAAATTGCCCACCCATCCATATAAATCCTGTACCTGCTTCTTTTTTTTTTTGCTGAGGCACATATGAAATCCACGATTGAATGCCTTTTCACTACAGGGCATCAATCAGCACTCAGCTTAACAACATGTCTTTGCTCCATGAAAAGAAACTTCAGTGAAAATTGACATAAATCTGACATTAATGGGAGAAAAAAATCAAAATTCCACTCAGAAAGCAATTCAACCAGAAATCTAATTGGGACCCAAGAACTATGATGCATCAGTACTGTCCACTGTGCTCTTAATAACCATAAACTTACAATGTATTGTAATTATTTACAGACTTTAAAAAAGAATGTAGTTAAAATGTTGTTTGAAATAAATATGAAACTATAAAATAATTATTATATCCATCCATTTTCCAAACCCAGACTTAAATCAGCATAAATACAGTACAGTATATAAAAGGCAGGATGGGCTGTCAGCCAGAAATGACTATTAAATATGCAACATTGAATATTTAATTTTGTATAGCTTTCCAGGTAATATTTTATGGTATAGACAATTAAATGTAAAACTATCCAATAGCATAAATATTTATTATATTATATGGCATCTTCCTACAGCAAATACTATTTCAAAATAATGTGATAGAGGCAAAATATTTGGCATTTTCATGACCACCACCGTCAAATGCTAATGCATTAAGTTTGCTAGGCCACTCTGCCCAACGTGCACTGCACGTACCTCACCCTCGCTTATCATTGTGGCATGTAAGAAAGTACAGCATGTGCCCTGTCCAGCTCTGGGATCAAACCGGTAAACATTTTACGGACTGTCCATTTCAATGCCAAAAGCAAAAAGTCAACCACAGAGACAATAAACAAAGTTTACAGCATTCCATGCAGTGCATGGTCATCAGTATACGTGGGACAAACATCTAAAAGACTTGCAACGTGCATACAGAAAAATTCCAGTGCTGTCAGAGGCAAAGACCTACAGTCTCTGATTTACATACCAACAAGTTCCACTGGATACAAGTTTAACTGGGACACTGTGAAAATAAAATTCATGGCCAATATTAAAGTGCCAGAGAGCTGGATGAATTGTGGCTTTCTAAGGAAAATGCCATTAACAGACACTTGGACTTGTACCCAGCATATGCAGGTTTAAATAAGAACATCTAAATAATAAAATAGACTTTATGACCAGCACCTTCCGAACCCCACCTTATTAATTCCCCCCACCCTATAACCTACTCCTCCATCTCCACCAGCTTTATATTGCCTTTGATTCCTGTATGTCTAATCATTTTCCTCTGATGATGACACCTGGCAGGTTGTCAAAAGCTTAGGAATAAAAAACTAGTTTAAGATACATGACCCATTTTCTTCTTTTGTGGATGTCTAGCTACATTTTATTTATAATATATATCGTATATTCTAATAATAAGGAGAAAGGGCTGATGTGGTGACCAAGAAACCAAGAAAAAAAGACATTTATTTAAATAAAAAGGCATTACACATCATCTCCACATCAGACCTCAAAAAGGTACTGTATGTCATGGAAAAATAAACACTCTTCGGCCTATTTTAAATTGGTTAACACTCCAATAATAATGGTATCAGCTGATTTCAGTAAAGTTAAAATTTCATAGTCTTCAAAACTTTATTAAAGATCTTGTGTAATACCCATTCTGGATTTGCTCTTCCCACAGGTTTTTTCAAGAAAATGGTAATTAGCTGCATTTACACTATTTCATTCTTAACACTGCATCCAGTTTAGTACCATCCACAGACTTAATAGTGTTTATTTGAAAGTTCAGTTGAGGCAAATCTCAACACTGTTATCTATCTATCTATCTATCTATCTATCTATCTATCTATCTATCTATCTATCTATCTATCTATCTATCTATCTATCTATCTATCTATCTATATTTAATGCTCTGCTACCTACAGTACACTATTAATTAACTATTATGTTAATTATGAATTAGATGAGAATATCTATGGTTTGTTTTGCAACACAATGGCAATAAATACAGTAATGTTACAGCAATGTGCATTACCATCTTCCTTGCACCATATAGGAAGCTTAGACTATTTTTTTCCTTATTCCTGAATGCTTTGGCTACCATCTTGCAAAGGAAATATATCCTAGTAGTTAAGGAATTTGTCTGTAAACAAAAAAAATGTTAGTTCCCTTCCGAGTTTTAAATAAATTGGTCCTAAGTAAGTGTCTCAAGGTTGCCAATGTTTCATATGTATGAATGAAAAAAAAAATGTCTCCGTGCTGTATCTGTAAAAAAAAAAAAAAAGTGTGCTCTCCACAGAAGAAAATATAACACAAAATGAAGTTTGTTACTTACCATTAGATCATACTAAATTACTTACAATATTGACCTTCTGCTATGTTAGTAATCTCTCCTTATTTAATTTCAAAGTGTTACTTACATACTCCACCACAGACAGTTGAAATAGAACAGACTACCTTTGTATGGTACAAAAAATATTAAATAAAACAAAAAAAAAACTTTGTGTATATGTACATGTAGATCTAATATTTCTAAATACAGGAAATGTGAGAAAACTTGCTTAATATTCTGATATGAATTCTCTGTGGCTGTCCCTGACAGATGAAGACTTCTCAGCTGCAGCCATAAACTGTTAGTTCAGCTGGGCTCTATTTGAAGTTTTTTTCCCCAATACCTGTAGAGAATACACTGAGGAAAGCACTGTATCATTTTTTTAATTTACATAGCAGTGTTACCTTATGGTAGCTGTCATTACAAACACTGAAAAATTAATTCTTACAGAAAATATAGCTCACCCTGCATATCCAAACTCCGTGTTTCTACCACTGTACCTTAGTGCAATATTTGGATGTGTTACTTATCTCTAAATGGAACCTATATACTTCACCATATCCTACATTTTCACATTTGCTTAATTTTGTAATGTGTTCTTAGCATGTTATTTTCATTGTAAAAAGCATATTAAATAAGCTTGGCCAGGTACAGTTTACAGATTAGTTTGCATGATAACTACGAGACTCAAAACCATCATGAGAGAACCACACATTAGGCTCACTGCACAAACATGAAAAACAGGATTGGACCAAGATGCCTCTGGTATACTTACTGCACCTTCATAATATAAAGAATGTCTCCAAGATTTCTTTTGTCAGTCCTATAAACAGTTTAGGGATTTTGAAAGGCGCCAGGTCTGTGGTTTTTTTTTTAAGTATAGTTGACCAGATTAATGTATTGTCTCTCTTGCTTACCATATGGATATGACAGCTGGTAGGTTCTGGTAGTGATAACTGCCTACCATTGATTGTGAGACTATATGAAATACCTCCAGACTGGTATCAGGTTTTTACAGCTAGAACTGCCGCAGACTGACATCTGGTCTACTGCAGAAATAATGTCCACAAGGCTGATGGCCACTGGAATTTCAGGACAGCAAGAAATGAACCATTTAAAAAGCAAATAAAAAGAAAAAGATGTTGCAATAGGGACATAAAGTCCTAATTAATATATATTGTTTGCTACATACTGTAGCAAATCTTAAATATTTTTGTCATGAGTAGTGACATTATATCTCTGTTAACAGTTTTGGATCTAGAGAAAGCAAATACAATTCATCAGTCTATATCCTGTGACTATTTACCAAGCTCTATTTGGTTCCATGCAATCACTCAGGCTCTTGAGATACAAATCATGAAATTACAGGCATTACAGTGAACAGTTTTTTGACATTTCAATATTTTTATAACAGATATCATAAAATGTAACTTAAAAGAAGATATTAGATTAGATTACTAGAAAGGCCTTAGATTGACATAACACATAAGGCCCAAAAATGTGGTATCTACAGCAGATACATGATTTAACTCTCCAATACTGTTTTAATATCATTTACAAAGTACACCTAATGCACTTCCCCTTAATTTCCACTGGTGTCCTTGTGTACACAGTTTGATATTTACTCAAAAGAATTAATCTGGATTTTCATTTTTTGAAGAATTGTCTTAGATCCCCACGTAGCCTCATTTTAATTTTTTGAGTAGGACATGTCATTATGTCCTGGGTTGCTTGCCACTATATAGCTTCAAGTTCTGCTATGTCTGTTTTGTAGCATGGTGACCAGAACTGCACACAGTACTCCAGATACAGTCTCACTAGTGCATTATATAGAATAAGCATAATCTCCCTTAATTTGCACTTAAAAGTTTTTGTGATATAACTTAACATTTTATTTGACTTTTATATTGAATGTGCACATTGCTTAGACAATGTGAGCATTGTGAATATGTGTCAGTGCAAACCCCTAAATCCTTTACAGAGGTTGCTTCCTATAGAACAGTGTCTCCCATTTTGTATTTTAAATTCCTTTTGCCCATGTGTAGCACTTTTCTACATTAAACTGCATTTTTAAGTGTTTGCCCAGTTCTGAAAATTGTCTTAGTCTTTTTGAATTATTTTTGCTCTAATTTTTGTTTTATCTGCAAATTTCATGAGTTTGCTAAATATGCCAAAATTTATGTATTTAATTTAAGTTATAAAAATTCCAAGGACAGACCACTGAGGAACGCCACTGGTTACCTTCTCCTTTTACTTTGTCTCCTGCCAGTTAATCAACTTGATATCCAATTTTGTGATTATCTCTGATTCCAACAACTTCTAACGTCAAAATTAATCTTCTGTGAGGAACTGTATCACAGGCTTTTTGAAAGTCTGAGCAAATTCTCTTGCATTTTTCTGCATTTATCAACGATTTGAATAGCCTGTTCAAATATATATATATATATATATATATATATATATATATATATATATATATATATATAATAAAGTGGTGTAAAAGAATCTTCACTTCATAAATACTGCTTGTATTTAGTATGCTGTTTTCATACAGGTATTTTTCTAGTTTATATCTTATTATGGTTTCCATAATTTTGCATGTTATAGAAGTAAGAATTCATTGTAATTATCTGGATTAATTTTGTCTCTTTGTAGATTTGAGTCGCATTTGCAATCTTCTGGTACGTCTCCTATTTGAAGTAACTGCTCAAATATGCCTGATAAATTAAATCTTTTATTCTTTCAGTATAACTAGTAAAATCATATTAGGTGCAGGGGCTTTATTAGTCTTCATTGTATCAAGGGCTTGAAGGTTATCTGACTCTTCTAATTTAAAATCTTTGAACTCACAGCTTGTTTTTACTTCTGCATTCCATTTGTTTTTTCCTTCACAAATACATGAATGAAATATTTATTTAGTTCATTTGATATTTACTTCTCACTTTCATTGATTTCTTCTTGTGTATTTCTGAGGATTCTTAATTTATCTTTTACTATCTATATACTGAAATAGTACTCAAAAAACTGCTTGCTGTTTGTCTACATTTCACTACCATTTTTTTTTATTTCTCTTTAGACCTTTTCAATGGGTTTTTGAACTTTTACTGCAATGTCTGGTATTACTCATAGTCAGAATTATTTGGCTATTTATTAAATTTTTCTTGAGCTGTGATCTTGTCAGTTTTACATCTTAACAATGCCCTTATTAATCCATCTTGGAAATTTCTTTACTCTTTCCACTTTATTGGTTTTTGGAATGTACTTACTGTACTTACTGGAGACAGTCTGGTTTTAGAATGTCTCTGAAATGACACGACTAGCCACTTATAGTTGATGAGTTATTACTTTCCCATTTTATGGTTTTTAAATAATTCTTTATCCCCATAGAGTCTTTGCTTTTTGTTTACATGTGTGAGATTTCAAAGACGATTTCAAATTTTACCATGTTGGGATCACTGTTGCTTAAAGTATCAATAACTTCTGTTTGTATTATTCTGTGTTTATTAAACAAAAAGTTAAGATCTAGACAAACGCCTGTGTTTTATATTTGTCCTCCAATTTTCAACCCATTTTTTTATTAGCGAAGTATGATCTTTGCATTAAAACCCAAATGTGGTGCTATGTCTTCAGTCATATTCTTTTAGTGAAAAGTCAAGCAAAATGACACCTTTTATTGGCTAACTAAAAGCTTGCATATTGTAACCTTTTTATTTAGCCAATACAAGGTGTCATTTTGCTTGACTTTTCAGTACATTCATAATGGCTAACACGGTAAAACACCCTAGTACTACAGTTATATTCTTTTGTAATTGATTCTTTTAATTTCTCTGTGATGCATGTTAAGGTTACATGTCTATAGCAACCCAGATCATTTCAATTATTATTATTTTTTATATATGGTATTTTGTTAGAAAGGCTCCAGTCCTCAAGAATTATATCCAGTAAGCTGTGATTTCTAAAAACACATATTAGAGATATATAATCTATCATCAAAAGCTCCACTAGAATATATAATTAATAATATCTACTATATACTGTACTGTATAATCAAAAGTGTGGCTAAAAACTCTTGAATAAATGTTGTCAAGTCTTAGCAGGTTATTTATTCATCTACATGTTACTGAAAACTATGAGTAAAATTTCAGAAAAAAAAAAAATTAAAAGTATTTAGTCTATTTTTTCTTGATCTCCCATTTCACCTTTGTTCTTAATACACTTCACTTTCTTCTAATTTGAAAAAAAAAATGAACAAATTCTTAGGTTTGACATCACGAAAATTATTTATTCCTGGTGCTTTTTATCATTTCTAATTTCTTGGTTAACTGTTGCTCTTGTGCTTATGGACATAAATATGCAAATGAAGATGTGGTTTCTTTTATTATTTATTTATTATTTTGACACTGTTTCAGTAATGTAAGTTTGTCACAATTTTGAATAATAATTTTTATGTCACGCCATTTTGTGTATTGCTTTGTATTGGTGCAGTGATTTTGTTGTTTTTAGTTTTAAGGGGCACTAGTAATTAGTGTCTGGTCACTATAATACCGTGTGTTTGTTAAACATGTAATGTAGGTTCCCAACCTGTGACATCATGTTGGCCTTGTTATAAAAGATGGCTGCTCTAATTAAATAGAGTCCAAACTTTATTACAAAATATCTAAACAACTAAGCAAGAAAGCTTAGTTTTTGAGACATTTGCAAGTTAAAATAGGTTGGTTGCATATTCAGCGGCACTGAGTTTAGCAACATTGGTTTAAATTTGATGAACAGTATACTGGCCTTTAGTGCATCAACTCTGGATAAATCAGACTCCCATTCTGTAAAATTCCTAGTAATATCTGCTACTTGATTTAAAAATTTGATCTGTCTGGACTTTAATGAAATCTTGTGATGGTTACCACACTTAAACACAAATAACTAGTACTGTGGTTATTTTGCTTATATTCGCTATAGAATTGACTGTTCTTCATTAACTTCTTTTTTATCACAATACTCAACCACTGAAATGTTCTATTAGGCACTCTTTACTATTTACCAAGAAATTATTCTGTATTTTATGTTCTTCACTACTAAATATACTCTGAGGATTCTTATGTAGAACATTAACCTATTGTATTCCTAGGAGGATTTATATTATGTGTTGGAAATTCACCTTTCTAAAATTAAACTTTAAAGCTTTACCTTTATATTTTCAATTTTGTAATTATTATAGTGGAACATTAGGTCTATTGTTGATTACCAATACTACTGTCTAACTTTGGTGGATGGTGCCTTCCATCTGTCAGTGACTCACCTGTCTTTGTTTGACTTATTTATAGTCTCCTCTTTTCCTACATTATTAAAGGTGTCTCCCTAGCTGACATCGAAAACATATTTTACTGCAGTTAAGGCTAGCTACTTCACCTCCTTGACAAGACAAGGAGCCGTGACCTCAAGGCACTGACCTGTTGCAGAGTTAGCCTTCCAAAACATGAGATTCTACTAATAAGTATCACCTTAATGTCATTTTTAGTGAAATTCTATCTACAGTGGATATCAGATGCCTTGAGGACTTACATTTACCTTTTAAATAACCTATTTTTCTCCATCTAGATAAGACATTATAGCAATGTTTCAAAAAAAGTTTCTTGTCTGCTTAATTTACAATTCCTTCATTCTTGCAGGATGTCTTTGATTGATGTGTTTTGAGTATATATACTCATGCAAACTTTCAATGGATTGCTTTCCAGGAAGAATGGCATACAATTATTTTAAGTGTTTCAAACACCTTCTTTGAAAACCTATTATTTGCACCACAGTGCCCACAACTAATGCAGAACCTTCACTAAATTATTAAATGCAAAATTATGATATAGTGTATAATAATAATAATACACATTCTTGTACTCTTACAGTATTGAAAGTAATAATAAAAATCTTTTATTCTGCACCCTGTAATATGATCTGTACTATAATTATAATAATTCAATCATGTTTTTCAGACGGTATGGTCTCCACTGAATCTTTCTTCCAGCTTTCTAACTCCTAAACTAAAATCTTATAAAAATCACTATACTCACTGTAAGTGTATGTGTTCTGAGGCACTCATTACAGACTCTAAGGACATTCGTGACCTGTTATACAAAGTGCCCAATGACATGGACTTAAGATTGCTTGTCATTATAACTGCAGTACTAAAACACATATGATGAGGCCGACATACAACCCTGAACTTCACAGCAGTTCAAGTCTCAACCTAAATACTGTATGACCTCTAGTTAGGAATTTAGCTTGCCTGTACTCCATTTAGAGAAATACAGAAACTGTTTTTGTTGCTAAGTATAACTATAGAAGAACTCTATATGTACTTAGTATTTTCTTTAATCAAATAAACAGCCATAAATGCATGCTCAGTTTGCTGTCAATGCATTTACTACAATATTAAAAATATAAATAAGTGTTTTTAGGGGTTCTCTAGCAGATAAATATACTTGTCAACTAAACAAATTGTGGCTCATGTTCAGCACCATGTCATGCCATCATTTTCAGTCCTTGCTTGGTTCCTTTAACTACATATTGTGTATATATCTTGTATATATATATTATATATATGCCCCTGTGATGGAATGACCGGGGAAAGGACATATTCACACTAATACCTCCCCTGGAACACGAGAGGGCAAACCCCCTGGATTACATTGCACTATGGGTTTGGAGCTTAGAAGCTCAACCCTGCTGGTGCCAGTAGCCACCGCCAGGGGTCGCCTGGACAGTTCCGGAGCCCTGGAAGGCAACACTTCTGCAACAACTGCAAGTGCTGCCAAAAGACGATCAGAGAGCACCTGGAGCACTTCCAGGTGCACTATAAAAGAGGCTGCCTCACTCTGTTCGAGGAGCCATATTTGGGAGGTGGAGGATAAAGCTTGCTAGGAGAGGAGTGGAGGCTGCATAAACGAGAAAGAGACAGAGAAAGAAAGAAGGAAAAGAGAAGGGACTGAGAAGTGTTGCACTGGGAATTGTGTACATAGCATCTAAAAGGAGATCGGAAAACAGAGCTGCCCCAGGAAGAAGGAAACTGTGTGGTGTTTTGCACTTGTATTTGTCTGTGCCTGTCTGTGTCCGGGTATGGGGAGCTCTACGTCCCCATGGCTTTCACTATATATATATATATATATATATATATATATTAGCCATGTGTGCCCAACTACGTTGCGCGTGTTAAAGTTGTCTGTGAAGGGCTACCTGTTTAAACGCGGCTGCCAGTCATGAACTGGGCCCTTCGTTGCACAGCATTATGATTTTTTATAAAGGAAACAAAATTGAAAAAGAAAACCCTTGGATATTGATTCGATAGGAACGGCCTACTCGGAATCACTATCCGAATCGTAATTATGTGGTGGTGTAGGAGCATTTCTGCTTCTGTCCGTTCACAGTCTGTCTTGTTTTCAGGACACTGTCGTTTTCTCTCACGATGTCTTCTCAACCTTTCTCCAATCTCGCCGGTTGCTTTGTGGCAATCCAAAGAGTAAGGCAATATACACGGAGCAATGGTTATAAAAGGGGGACACATAGGTATCCAGGCTCTTTAAAGCATAAATAGAGATCACTTCACTGACATGTGAGCAAGCCACGGTACAACTGTGAGACGCGCAGCACTCGCCGGCTACAACATAACAATAATAATTTCCGGAACATGCTGTTATGTTGTCATTCATTTTACCCACTGTCTTTCTTTCATCCATATGTTACGTAGGCACGTACCTTTTATCTTCGGCAATCTCATTCTCTAGCCAGGCCTCATGAGCTAACCAGTGTAACACTGTCCACCACCCCTTTCGTTATTCCGGCACATTGTTGACATCCGTGAGTAACAACAGCGTACTAAACTGGAAGGTGGTCTACGCATGCATGGAATTCGCAGACAAAGATCAAGATCTAAATGAAGATCTCTTTAGTTAATTTAAAGCACAACAATTTGTTTAGTTGGAATGTCTGCGTTTTGAGGTGTGACTGGAGTACTACAGTCTTCAGTAGTATAAGCCTAGAGGAGATTCTTAATGCAATGCCTATGTTTTAGCTGTCTCTCTACTGCCATCTAGTGCTTCTTCTAATTCATTCGCGGACAAACAAAGATCAAGACCCAAATTAAGATTATATATAGAGACTAGCAAAATACCCGCGCTTCGCAGCGGAGAAGTAGTGTGTCAAAGGAGCAATGAAAAAGAAAAGGAAACATTTTGAAAATAAAGTAACATGATTGTCAATGTAATTGTTTTGTCACTGTTGTGAGTGAGGAGTGTTGTTGTCATATATATATATATATATACAGTATATATATATATTTATATATTTACACACACACACATAAACATATATATATATACATATCTATACATATACACATATATACATACATATATATATCTACATATATACACTTACATATACACACACACATAAATACATACACACATACATACATACATACACACACATATATACACACAAATACATATATATATATACATACATACACACACACATATATAAACATATATATACATATACATACATATCTACATATATACACACACAGCTATTTCAGATCAGTGCAATACGCTGCTTGTTAAAACGGATGACTCCCGCTCTTACGCAAGTCTGCGTGGATATTATGAACTATCGTATTTGTTCAAGTTCTATTTAAATTTTAAATAGAAGGAATTTTTATTTAGTCGACAGAAATATCTTTGGTAGGAATGGTAAAAACAGACAGGAATATTATTCGTGAATAAATCAACTCAAACCTTAAACAACTTATAATATTTTGCTCTCCATAAAAATATATCCTGTCTAAATTATACAAGTTAGAAATAAAGTAAACGTTAAAAGAACAAACATTCAAATTTCTTTACTCTTATGTAATTTTATATACAAAATAAACTTAGATTTTAAATATCCCAAAAGATTTTGCTCTCCATAAAAATATATCCTGTCAAAATTATACAAATTCAAATATGAACATGCTGCATAACAAAACCTGGAAATATAAATAAAATGTGTTCCTTTCAGCAATAACAAATCAAATCATTCAGTTGTCTTTGCTCATATGTCATTTTAGAGCTGGACGCCTGGCATCTTTTTTTGGCAACAAGTTCGTTTCTGTTTGCTGTGAGGTTCTGTGTTGTGGAGATTCTCAGGATGGATTGCAGGTGCTCATCAGTGAGGCGACTCCTGTGTGCTGTTTTGTTAGTCTTTATCACTGAGAAGAGCTTCTCACACAGATATGTGCTACCAAACATGCACAAGGTTCGAGCCGCATGTAGACGGACTTTTTGTTCTTCAAAGTCACCAAAGCGCCGTGCAAACTCAGTGCGCCAGTTTATCAGCAAAGTGCGATTTGGGAACACCGTAGTGACGACTTGGTTTAACATTACTTGGCAACAGGGAAAGTGGGGCAAGGTGAACTGGTGCATTTGTGTCTCCCATAAAAGCAGCTTCACTTGAAATCACTTTGTGATTGTGCACGGGTTAAAACGTCCGCTGAAGTGTCAGATTCTTATTTAATTATGCTGCTTTCTGTATCTTCTGCATTGCATTCAGGTTACCCTGATGTTTTGTCTCATAGTGCCGTCTTAGATTAAATTCTGTAATTACAGCCACATTAGCTCCACAAATGAGACACACGGGTTCAGTAAACATATACTCAGCCTCCCATCGGTTTTAAAGGCTCTATTTTCAGAATCAACTTTTCTCTTCAGCATCGTGTGAGCTAGCTTCGCAATAACTTGCAGCATCATAAGGTAGACTTGATTAACGCGTAAGTGTTCGGCAAGGCAGCTGAAGCGCTGCATTATGGGATCTGTAGTTTATTGTGTTACCAGCGCTTCATATACCCGGCTTTAATAACAATAATACAGTATATAAAATGATCTCGGGCGGATATAATTACACGCCGGGCCGGATGTGGCCCACTGCCCTTGAATTTGACACATATGGACTAAATAGAACTTGAAAAGATATATTTTTTCAAATGTGATCGCAATTCAGATAGAGTTGACGCAAGACTACAGCCTGCATGCCTCAATAAGTCATCCTCCCTCGCTCTTACTTTTTACCGCTCATCTAATGAATACACTGAGTATGGCTTTACCAAAACAATCATTGATGGCTAATAAAGTATCCATTATTCGAGTATGTAGATCGGGATATATATATATATATATACCCGCGTATCGCAGCGGAGAAGTAGTGTGTTAAAAAAGCTAGAAAAAGAAAAGGGAACATTTTAAAAATAACGTAACATGACTGTCAATATACAGTATTTGTTTTGTGAGTGTTACTGAGTGTTGCTGTCATCAAGGATTTGATTATCATTATTTCTTTCAATCAGGTTCGTATTTGTAGGATGTGTTGTGTTCAAGTTACATTCCGTGTTTGTCAATCGTTGTAAAGATGACAGGTTTCATTCATCGATTCCTTTCTTACTGCATCAATAAACAGCTCGTCTTCTTCTTTATCTGAGACCTGACACACTGCATGCACGGGTTTTTTTTACACTGTCTTCCTTTAGCGGGACATTGACTTTTTCCAACGTGTGCTTTGTTTCCGCAGTAGTTGGATTTATGAATATGCTTATATGTATCAGACGCTTCATATTTTTTGCTGCCTTTTCAATTGTGTAATTCGTTTTTGTTCAGCTCTTTGGAACTGTTGCTTTTTATCTGTGCACTGCGTCAGTTCACGTGAGCCGCTCGGTGTACATGCATCGAAGGTTCCCAGCTGTGCTGGTGCCATCTCGTGCTATGTCCATGGCTGTATTTAATGTTACCTTAGTCCTGGCACTTAAAACTTTCTCTCGCAGTTTGCTGAGTTTGTGTCAAACACCACCCTGACCATCTCATCTTCCTCTGCATAAGCACAGTCCTTCACCCGTGAATATTTACCCGTGGCAGTTTGCTATTGGATTGCCGCTGACGGATGGCCTTATATGGGCAGGCACTAAATTACAAACGCCAGCGGCAGCCTGTCTATGAACTTAATTTAAAGTGTAGGTTTACATCGTGCTTTGTTTCCGAAGTAGCAGAACTCATGAATATGGCTGTATATGTCACTCGCCGCTTCTTATTGTTTCGCTGCCTTCTCAATTATATAATGCATGTTTTCTTAAGCGCTTTTTTGAGCTGTTCCTGGTTTTCTATGTACTGCGTGATTACGTGGGAGGCGTGATGATGTCACACGAAACTCCGCCCCCACGGCGTTGAAGCTCATCTCCATTACAGTAAATGGAGAAAAACTGCTTCCAGTTATGACCATTACGCGTAGAATTTCGATATAAAACCTGCCCAACTTTTGTAAGGAAGCTGTAAGGAATGAACCTGCCAAATTTCAGCCTTCCACCCACACGGGAAGTTGGAGAATTAGTGATGAGTGAGTGAGTGAGTGAGTGAGGGCTTTGCCTTTTATTAGTATAGATATATATACACACACTATATACTGTACATATACAGTCAAAGTAAAAGTATGTGAACCCTTTGGAATTATCTGGTTCACTGCATGAATTGGTCATAAAAAGTGATCTGATTTTCATCTAAGTCACAGCTATTGATATACACAATGAGCTTAAGCCAATGACACACAAAAAAATTCTACTCTTTTATGTCTTTATTTTACAGACGCATTCAACGTTCACAGTGGTAGTGGAACAAATAAGTGAACCTTGGGATTTAATAACTGGTTGACCCTCCTTTGGCAGCAATGACCTCAACCAGGCGCTTCCTGTAACTGCAGATCAGACCTGCACATCGTGTGGGGGGAATTTTAGCCAATTCTTCCCTGCAGAACTGCCTTAACTCTTCCATATTCTTTGGTTGTCTTCTGTGTATGGCTCTCTTCAAGTCATTCCACAGCATCTCAATAGGACTGAGATCTGGGCTGTGATTGGGCCACTCCAAAAGGTGGAGTTTGTTCTTCTGACGCCATTGTGCTGTGAATTTGTTGCAATGTTTGGGGTCATTGTCCTGTTTCATCACCCTGCCCCTTCTGAGCTCAGTTGACAGACAGACACCCTCACATTATCCTGGAAAATTTGTTGATAAACTTGTGAATTCATTTTCCCCTCAATGATGGCAAGCTGTCCAAGCCCTGATGCAGCAAAGCAGGCTCAAATCATGATGTTCTCTCCACCATACTTTACTGTGGGGATGATGTTTTGATTGTTTGATGTTGATACACCAAATGAAGTTCTGCTTGTTTCTCCCAAATAGTTCAATTTTGGTTTCATCACTCCACAAAACATTTTCCCAGTGCTGTCGTGGAGTGTCCAATTGCTCTTTTGCAAACTTCAGGTGTTCAGCAATGTTCTTTTTTGATAGCAGTGGCTTCCTTCTTGGTGTCCTGCCATGGACTCCTTTCTTGTTCAATGTCTTGCATATAGTTGACTCATGAACAGAGATATTAGCCAGTTCTATTTATTTCAAGTCCTTTGCTGTCACTGTAGGGTTCTTCTTTACCTCATTGCTGACTTTGTGTTGTGCTCTTGTGATCTTATAAAATCACAGAAGACACTTAAAAGACCCGCAAGACTAAAGAGATTGGCTATGGAGCGCCTTGAGATGATGTAGAACATGAGATTCTTGCAAGACACACCCTACTTACAACCAAATAACAGCACGGGAAGGAACAAACACACTCAGTCGTGTTTTGGCTTTGAGCACACACAGACCCAGGGTTCTCAGTGCTTATAAAGTGTATATGGACAATACATTATAAATGAAACATAGACGACTAAGCGAAGAAGAAAGCAGCTCGGAGAAAACAGACTCAAAAGCATTGGAGAGACAAAAAAGAAAAAGAATAATCTAGGTGCAAATTCAGAAAATAAGGAAAGTAATTATAAGCCCGGAACAAGTGGGATTGAAAAAAAAGCACGTCCAATACGGATGTTGGGGCTATACACACGCAGAGCAGGTTAGAGATTATGAAAGCAGTGTAATTCGAAAGGCTCAAAAAAAAAAGTTGTCGCGATACACATGTGGAGAAAGTTAAAGAATATGAAAGTAGGAAAATTAGAAATTATAAAAAAAAGAAAGTAAAATTGCAGTAGCGCAAACAAACAGAAATTATTACTCGAAAAAGGGAAAGTAATCACCACAGACCATGAGTCATTGAAACAAAAGCAGGATAAAGTGAGGTCAGAAATAAAACACAGAGTAGAAAACAAAGATAAACGTCATAAAGAGCTTAAAAAATAAGGGGCCCAACACATGCAGAACAGATTAGAGATAACGAAAACTGGAATTCAGAAGACTCGTAGAAACACATGCAGAGCAAGATACAGAATATGAAAGCAGAAAAAAACGACAGTGTCAGACCAAAGAAAGTAAACATCACATTAGTGCAAAGAAAGAGAAATTATTAATCGGAGAAATAATGAAAAGGTGAATAAAGATTGAATATATGGACATAGGTGATATGTCAGAAGTATGTAAATATTGTAAGGCTTTAAAGTTTAAGTCAAGAGAATTTCAAAAACAGAGTTTACCTCACATGCATTTATTGGTTACTTTGCAAAAAAAATTATTAACTGCTGATGATGTAGATCGCTTTGTCTGTGCTGAAATTCCAAACAGAGATACTGTATATACAGGTATATATGAAAAGCAGAGCATGCCATCAATCCCAACATTCTGCTGCTTGTGTGAAGATAGATAATGTGTAGTATGAAAATCAGGGGGTACGATTACATGCCACTCTAATCTCTTTGATCTGTTATATACTAATGTACTTCACCCTTGGCTAACCGGTTTATGCCACTATGGAAAGCGGCCTTATTATAAAACTATTATATCTGTGTGGATCAAATTACGTAACTAAAATTACAAGCAATATTTTTTTAAATTGTCAACAACAAAAAAGACTATCCAAAGAATATTCAGTGCCCTCCACTATTATTGGCACTCTTTGTAAAAATGAGTAAGAAGGGTTAGAAAAAAATCACTGTCTGCTGAAGAACCATCATCTTACACTGAAAAAATGAGACACATCTGACTTTTAATTGAAAGAAGTTCATTCAAAGAAAATCCTCATCAAGAAACACATATTTTTAACAAACACACATGTGCCACAATTGTTGGCAGCCCTGCATTTAATACTTCTGCAACTTCCCTTTGCCAATATAACAGCACAGGGTCTTCTATTGTAACCTTTTATAAGGTTGGAGAATACAAAGCATGGTACAGTGGGTACGGAAAGTATTCAGACCCCCTTCAATTTTTCACTCTTTGTTATATTGCAGCCATTTGCTAAAATCATTTAAATTAATTTTTTCCCTCATTAATGTACATACAGCACCCCATATTGACAGACAAAAAAAAGATTTTTTGAAATTGTTGCAGATTTATTAAAAAAGAAAAACTGAAATATCACATGGTCCTAAGTATTCAGACCCTTTGCTCAGTATTTAGTAGAAGCACCCTTTTGAGCTAATACAGCCATGAGTCTTCTTGGGAAAGATGCAACAAGTTTTTCACACCTGGATTTTGGGGATCTTCTGCCATTCCTCCTTGCAGATCCTCTCCAGTTCTGTCAGGTTGGATGGTAAACATTGGTGGACAGCCATTTTTAGGTCTCTCCAGAGATGCTCAATTGGATTTAAGTCAGGGCTCTGGCTGGGCCATTCAAGAACAGTCATAGCGTTGTTATGAAGCCACTCCTTCGTTATTTTAGCTGTGTGCTTAGGGTCATTGTCTTGTTGGAAGGTAAACCTTCGGCCCAGTCTGAGGTCCTTAGCACTCTGGAGAAGGTTTTTGTACAGGATATCCCTGTACTTGGCCGCATTCATCTTTCCCTCGATTGCAACCAGTCGTCCTGTCCCTGCAGCTGAAAAACAACCCCACAGCATGATGCTGCCACCGCTATGCTTCACTGTGGGGAACTGTATTGGACAAGTGATGAGCAGTACCTGGTTGTCTCCACACATACCGCTTAGAATTAAGGCCAAAAAGTTCTATCTTGGTCCCATCAGACCACAGAATCTTATTTCTCACCATCTCAGAGTCCTTCAGGTGGTTTTATAATCAAGGGCAGCATGGTGGTGCAGTGGTAGTGCTGCTATTTAACAACAAGGAGACCTGGGTGCTCAGCGCATGGAGTTTGGGTGTGGGTTTCCTCCACATCCTCCAGTTTCCTCCCACTGTTCAAAGATTTTCAGGTTAAGAGATTGATGATTCTTGTGTCCCTGCTATGGATATATGAAGGTATGTTTTTAGGTGGTTATTGACAAAAAGAAAAACTTAAAGTACAAGGCTGTTTCTAATAATAGAATAATCTTAATAAATGTTTCTTTTTTTT
The DNA here is from genome assembly GCF_016835505.1 of Polypterus senegalus. Classification (NCBI taxonomy): domain Eukaryota; kingdom Metazoa; phylum Chordata; class Cladistia; order Polypteriformes; family Polypteridae; genus Polypterus; species Polypterus senegalus. The sequence continues at coordinate 126,638,320 of NC_053164.1, read as the reverse complement.
GGAATATGTTTATAGTCTGTTGTATATACATACATACTGAAAGGATGCAACATATTGTTCTGTTAGTTGCTGTAATACAAGGCCAGCCACAGCAATCATGGACTGACCCTTTCAGAAGTGGGAGAAAAGCCGAGTACTGTACCTCCACAAATCAAGCAAATTGTACACTGAGCGCTAATGGGTCAAGGCTGCTAACCACTGCACCACAACACAATACTGTTCTACTCTGATTATTTTCCTCTAATACAAGTTTCAGCCTTCAATTATTTAATCGGAGAATTCCTGTACAGTGCTAAATTGGAATTGAGCAAAGGCAAGATAAGTTTTATATATATATATGGGTTCGATTACCGCGAGGGGTGCAGTGGAGTGTGTACGCCTGATGAGCCCAAATAAGGGCGAAAAACGTGTCGCGTACTCTGCATTATTTGACAGTAAACTAGGTTATAAATATATATATATAAGAGATATGGATATCTCTCTACAATGACTGAACAACCACTGATTATGGTTACTTGTGACTTCTAAAATTTCATTTATTATTATATCGTGTGCAATTTCATAATGCGGTAAAGTGGAATTCATTGCAAATTATTTCTGAAATCCCGTATCTGTTTCATGTTTGTTTAATGCTCATCTAAGCCTTCTCTTCATCTTCCGACTCTCTAGCACGTCATTGCCTCTTCCTCATTGTGGATGCTGCAGCATGCCGCGGTCAGAGCTTTAATGTGCACCTCGCGTAAACATCTCACACCACTTGCTAAGGCTCATGGCACTCTCGGGGGACGGCACGCCTCGCGCGTCATCCTCTGTTTTTCAAGAACCTGCCTCGTTCTTTAGTTAGGCTGCTCGAGGGCGCGCTGTAGCGAGGAGACAATCAACAGCCACGCGCTGCTGTCTCCCGTCTACTTTTATCAAGTCCTCCCGCACTGGAATGGCAGCGTTTGCAGCCAATCAGCGTGTGATTCTCAGTGTACGGGGGCGGGTTAATTAGTTTTTTTTTATGAATGAATGAAGAACTGGTCGGCTGTCGAAGGACGTCAAAAATCTGTTAACAGAGGGGCGTTGTGACGGAGAGAGACTAAGTGCGGGGGCTGCGTTGCTGCTGCTGCTGCTGCTGCTTTCGCTGTTACTGGCTCCTAAAGCGGATACTGGAGTTGCCAGGACTGGCATTCACTCTGCCATGGCTACCATTTCACAAGCCAGGCGGCTGGCTGTTGCGAGAGTGCAGAGAATCAGCCTTCTCATGCATTTTTGGATATTTGACCGCTGATTAAAATAACATCGCCGACAGTGCGTGTTAGGCATATTTCCGACTGCATTATTGCTTCCGCTACATATACATACACACATATATATATATTTAGTTACATTACTCTTGTTGATTTTCTTTAGAACGATTTTTGTGCTTGTGATTTTTGTAAATCGGAACACTTGATATTCTCGGCATCCATCGGCATCTTACAAAACAGACTGAAGCGTGCCAGTGTTGTGTCTTTGTACTCCAGGCAGAAGAGGCTCGTGCTTGTGTAATGCTGGAATACTCTTTCACCATGTTGTACCCTCTAAAGTCGTGCGTTTATTGCGTGCCATCGTAGAGGCCATCCAGGTGGAACTGATTCTTGTTACCTCGGCAACCGCGGTTTTTGTTAAATAACCGAATTGACGGCCATATCATCTCTACACGGGAAGGTGAGCAAGTATTATTTTATTTTAACGTTCCTCTCGCGTAAAGTAAGTAAAAACAGCTTGAAATTATTTCAGTATTCATAACATGCTATGCATACGGTGCCATTTATTCAATTATTCGTCATCATGCCGTATTTAGTTATTTGCTGTGTGTTAAATAATATTGTTTCGATTCCTATGACAGTGTTAAGTAACTCAAAACTGTCCTTTTTAATGCTAAAATCATTTTACTGGTAACATATTCGTAGTCATTCATTATCGTTTATCCCCCAAATAATTTTTATTTTTGCATATATTATGAAAGCGTTTTTTCTTCTGCTATACAAACTTTATATACCTGCAAATTTTGACAATATCTGCTGAGGCAAAACATTTGTTCCCAGTGTAATCTATTTATTCTTATTCCTTCACTACTGATTCTTATTCTGCCATGTTCATCAGCAAAGTAGTTTACCTGTTACTATGCAGTGCAGATTGTACCCTTTATTCCTAATAAACATCAAATTTACTTAATCTGACAAGCCACCTAAACACTACAGGAATGTGCTTATTCATTTTTTTACAATCCTTTATGTGGATTTGGAGGTGAACTTTTACCAAATTATGGTACATCTCTATTTAAATATTAAAAGCAGTTAATCTACTTTCTCTCCACTATATCATCTTCTGGTTGACTCTGCCATGAAGTTTATGGAGTTCTTGTTATTCCCATTCACATTTTCATGTCTTCCGTTCTTGTGTCCTGGCGCTTTATCTTGATGTAATTTGGTCACCGTGTGAGTCATGGTGGCATGAAATTTTATGCAAACAGATTTGCATTGGAAATGCCAAACCTTAGGTGACCCTAATCAGAATTCAAAGTGCCAGGTTTTGTTTTCACTTTCCTTCAGGACGTGTGGTTTCAGGTGTGTTTATGTTAATAAAACTGATTGCAAAAGCATAGAGTTCATATTTATAGCAATGAAATATTTTATTAGCTATTTTTTAAAACAAATTGTTTGTGGCTACAGTTTTACTACCAAGTCTTCACTCAACATTTTATTTTCTTTTAAGCTGTGAATTTTAGGATATGTTCAAACGGGTGTCCCAAAAATGTATGCACACTTTTGCATGATTATAAATACAATGTTTATTAAGATACGTCTAAGTTTTATAATTCAAATTAAACAGACAAATGTGGAATCAGTTAACTACTGCTGCTCTGGTCCAGGGACTACTGATAACATGGACCAATGGATTTGCAAACATCACAGATTTTTTCATTTGGTATTTGGGCACATTCTTTTTCATTGACTGTTTTTTAAATTATCAAATGTTTCGGTTTTGTTAGATAAACCACATCTTTGACACGATCCCAAAAAAGACCATTGCCATGAGATCTGGTGAACATGAGGGCTTCTTTTCGCCCAATCCATTTTTTTGGCAGATTTTTGTCAGGGAAGGCCCTCACATCATTATGGTAGTGGGAAGGTGCACCATCCTGCTAGAAGTAACACTGGTCCTCATCCCTAAACTCCTCTCCTTGTTTTGGGACTCCCTATATTATAAATGTTTGTGTGTATTTTTATTTTTCCTGGCAGATGCATTCCCAGTTAAGTTATGTATAATATGTGTCTGTATGTATATAACATTTCCTGTTTTTTTATTTTAATAAACAGATCACTGGGCAGCATGGTGGTGCAGTGGTAGCGCTGCTGCCTCGCAGTTAGGAGACCTGGGTTCGCTTTCCGGGTCCTCCCTGCGTGTAGTTTGCATGTTCTCCCCGTGTCTGCGTGGGATTCCTCCGGGGGCTCAGGTTTCCTCCCACAGTCCAAAGACATGCAGGTTAGGTGGATTGGCGATTCTAAATTGGCCCTAGTGTGTGCTTGGTGTGTGGATGTGTTTGTGTGTGTCCTGCGGTGGGTTGGCACCCTGCCCAGGATTGGTTCCTGCCTTGTGCCCTGTGTTGGCTGGGATTGGCTCCAGCAGACCCCCGTGACCCTGTATTCGGATTGACATTCAGGTTAGGTGCATTGGCGATCCTAAATTGGTTCTAGTGTGTGCTTGGTGTGTGTGTGTGTGCCCTGCAGTGGGCTGGCACCCTACCTGGGGTTTGATCCTGCCTTGCGCCCTGTGTTGCCTGGGCAGACCGTGCATGTCACCTGGGCAGACCCCCGTGACCCTGTAGTTAGGATATAGCGGATTGGATAATGACTGACAGATCAGTTTTGAAGAAGAGCTCAGTTACCCAAAATTAGCAATGTTTCCTTGCAGGTTTAGAGATTGTAACTCAAACTGCAATCCGTTTACTGTAACTGTATGTTCACTTGGAATTTTCAATGCTTTTCTCTAGATACTCCAGTTTATTCACATCCTCAAATAGGTTATTGGTAGGTTAATTGGTTACTTTAGCATAAGTAAGCATGGAAAGTTGTTTCCTATATTCATTTACAGTATAGTAATGGATTATATCCTATTGCTGCCAGGATAGGCTGTGGACTGAAAACTAACATATATTTCAAGATACTGTATTAAAATATTTTATCAGTGGTACAAAGTGAGAATCGTTAAGGATAAGCAAGTTAACAACAATGCCTTAAATACAGGACAGTCATATATGTTGTGACCGTTATACAGTTAGTATCTACTTCATCACTTGCAGAAGTGGCTGCTAAGTTAATGATGGTATCATAGTGTAGACTATGCTTTTTAAAGGAGTTAGACAGTATGACCATCCATATGTATTAATTGATAGGGAGAATGGCCAAGACTTAATTAGCTTTGCATGCTTCATGATAGCTGGGCTGGCTCAAGAGGCATTACTTTGACTTAATCAGTGCTGCAGGGATTTTTATGCAAGGCTGTATCTCCACTGGCTAAAAAAACATTGAACCAAAGGTAGTCTTGATCAGAAAAAAGATCCCTGATTAAAAGGGCTTATGAAGACTGACATGACTTGAACAAAGTATTTGATAAGAAATAAATCTGCTGTCCGCTAATTACAAAAGCAGTGTCAAAAGAGACTAAAAACTTAACTCTTTGAATATTGTCATGCATAATTTATTGCAGTCAATAAACCAACCAAGATCCACTTGTGTGTAGGAAACCATATGAGTGGTTTCAGTTGTGCTATAGGATTAGGAACGTATTTCTTAGAACTTGACAGTGAACTTGGATTAATGTACTGGCCTCCACATTCATAATATGTCAGACAATGAATTTTGACTGGGGAAAATGGAACATCCTTGTTAGGGTTGAAGCCCCCATAGACTTACAGTATATGAAATTACATTGGTATAAATTAATGTTTATACAAAAACAATGTGTCAAAACCTTTAAAATACAGGTTTGAACAAAGTTGTACTTTCTGAGGGCAACTGGAAGACCAAAATCCTTTTGATACCAGGTAGGAGTATCAAATAAAGTCATTTAATATATTATATTGAACCTTTTTAAGAAATAAAAGTTTATCAATGAAACATTAAATGGCAAGTGTGTTCAGATGTTTGCTTATACAGAAAACACCATTTGTTAGCAAGAATAATGATAAAGATTACAAGTAAATAAATTTAAAGAAATAAAAAAGCAAATCCACATCACATTGTAAAAACAAATACCATCCATTCATTTTCCAAACACACTTTCCTCGGGCAGTTGGAGCCTACCCCAGCAATCACACGGTGCAAGACAGGAACAAGACCTAGACAGAAAACAAAAACCAACAATTTATAAAATCTATGCATGACATAATATTCAGGTGAATTTGATGATTGTGCTGGCATTGTAGTTTTCAATGGACTGAGTTTAATAGCTAAGCTCTAGAACCTTCTTGGTGCATTTGAGGGTTTTCGGGGCCAAAAACCATCAAACCTCAATTTGGAAAAACAGGCCTGGATAGGATTCTAGTCCATTGGGACCAATCTCACTCACATACAAACACAACAGATTTACACACAGTGACAAATTGTAATTGCCAAAAAACATACCCAAAAAGATCTTTTGTAATCAATTCATTCTTTGCTTGAGCATGTCTGGTAATTGTAATTTTCATGAATTTGGAGTTGCAACTATTCAGTTATGACAAATAATAGTGAAGAGCAGAAGTAAAGGGCAAACATTATTATTTAATGCATCATTTACCTCATCAAAGGAGGATTATGGCAGGAAAAAAGGGCATGGGAAAAATTAAAATACTTTCACAAATGAACACCTATGATTCCACACAGTGGTTGATGTGGAAAGAAATGTAGCAGTAGTCTGATTTTGTCAGCTTCTTGGTCCACCTCACAATTCTGTTCTATTTAACAAAGTTTTTCATCAAGCTTTCCCTGTCAGATTTTTGACCATGTTGTTATTGCAGCAAAGGTAGACCCCTGTGGAGCTTTGTGAACGCTGTTCTGAATATATTGTGACAGGACATATTGGTATTCCTCAGTTATTTTACATTAGAACAGTCTAGGTGAGAACAGACCATTCATCCCAACAAAACTCAACTGTCCAATCCACTTGCCATATATATTTACGGATAAGTTCTCCCACGTATAAGTTGAGACTTGATTTTACCGTATAATTTCTGGTATTTTATAATGTAGGTCGTATAAGATGAATTGGTCCAAGAGATTATGATATGCTTACACCCACCTAAGAGAGTAACCACGGAGCATGTATTGTGCCTACGTGACCACACGTTAATACCCGAATTATTCCGAAGCAACGTTTGCACTGATTTGTGTATTTTGTATCTCACACCCTCATACACCTTTATCGTAAGAGCATCCCTTATCTACGATGGAGCGTTTGATCAGAAGAAAATATGAAGGTGGTTTTAAATTAAAAGTCATTGAAGTAGCAAAAGAAATTGGTAACTGTGATGCTTCAGCAAAATTCAATATATCTGAGAAACTGATGTGAGATTGGAAGAGGCAAGATGTAAAAAAAATAAAAAATTAAGTGTCGCGTTTTTGAATGGGAGTATAAGTTGGGGTCTGATTTTATGATCAATTTTTTTGGGGTTTCAAGACCCAACTTATATGTAAGTATATACAGTAATTTTTCTAAAAAAACATCAAGTCGAATTTTAAGAGTCCCTAAAGTTCTAATGTCTACCACACTACTTGGTAGCTTATTCCTAGTGTCTGTGGTTCCTAATGTTTGTGCAAAATTTACACTTAACAAGTATCCAACTCTGTCCCTGTGTTCTTAAAGAGACACAAATTTTGAAATCAAGACTGTCCCTGTCACCAAGATGTCTCATCACCCTAGTAAATTATAGTCACAGTAAAACAGTAAATTATTATAATCTACAGATTTTGGAGCCATGAGGTTGGTTTAGTGTAAGGTTAATACTGAGTAAATATTTATTTGCTTTGTGCACAATGGCTGACACACTACATACAGTTTTTTTCATTCATATCTAATTAATGCTTTGTTGTACTTGCTTGCATTTTATACTTTTATGGTTAGGAAGATCATTTAATTTACTCTCGGTTATTTAAAGCATTGAGAGGTATGAGTTGCTGATGTACTGGTTCTCTTCTGCTCTATTCATGCTTAGGCTGCTGGGAACACTTCATAAAGCAGAAACAACTTGTTGATTCAGATGTTTCCATGCATGTACATCTGGACTTGCTGATAGAAGGTTGCAGTCTTGCTCACACACAAGAAGCAAGTGAGAGCAACATCCTACCCATGTATTTTGTCTGCTGGTGTTTCATTAACTTGTAGTTTGAATCTGTTTCTCTTCAATAGTGGCTATTGAAGTTGAAAAAGAGGAAAACCTACAAAATATACAAGTTGCTGTAACTGTTGTCACTGTACTTATGGAATGGTAAACTAATTTGGAGTTTAAGTCATACAGAAAATTTATTTTTTTATGATAGACAAGTTCGCAAATTCGCCTTTGCCTTTCAATAGGAGATTTAGAAATTTTAAAACAGTGTACAGCACACTCTGTCCAAGATATCTCAATGAAAATGGAACTGTCTCAACAAAGGTTCTTGAAAAATAAGCATACCAAATTTCAACAGAATTGGTTCCCGGGGGGGACCAAGTTGTTTTAAATAGACTGACAGACAGACATGGCTATCGCAATAGGTCTTTTGGGTACTATATACAAGTGAACCTAAAAACTGATAATCCCTCTTATGCATACTTGCCACACTCCACTGTTTATCAGGCATGTACAGGTACTTAAAGACACATGCATAAAATACACCTAAACTACCTCATCAAATATAAGATATGCTGCTCTTAAAAAAAAAAAAAAAATTCAAATGAGCAATTGTAACAAGAGTGTTCATACTTGTTTCTATTAAGATCTAATTAATACAGTTAACTGCGGTGGGCTGGCACCCTGCCCGGGGTTTGTTTCCTGCCTTGCGCCCTATTTTGACTGGGATTGGCTCCAGCAGACCCCCGTGACCCTGTGTTAGGATATAGTGGGTTGGATAATGGATGGATGGATGGATGGATAATACAATTAAGTATTTGTTATAAAATATCCATTCTACACATATAAACATCTTCAGAATGGTTAAAATTAGATTTGCTAGATTATCTCAACTGCATTTTGTTTCACTAACCAAGTTTTTTTCCTTCAGTTTTGATGATCCTGCTGCTGGTTCATTGTAAGTGATGAACTTGAAAGGCTATGATCGATATAACAGAATAAACAGTGGAAAAGAAAACCTTATAGTAATTATAGGGGAGCATGCACATGTAAACATGTACATTGTTTTTCAGTAGGAATTGGATTGCAATTATGATTGGATACTGCTATACTTAACATGACATTATAGTGCATTTTAATGTAAATGTGGGACAGACAAACCTCAGTTTCTGTGTTGGAAAAATGACTTTTTTTACAGTATGTTAGTGGTAATTACCTTAAATCTTAACCAAGTTGAGGTTCTTGTTCTGGCTACTACATTGTTTTGCTAATTTATACTGATTATTGCTTTGACCTTTAGCATTTTTCTTGTGTTAAGTGTTAACTTTGTTTCAGTCCAGTTTCTGGATTGTCTTTGAGTTCAAGATGTAGTTTGCCATATTTCCATTTCATCCTTTGATTTAGTCTTGTCCACTTTCTTGTGTTCCAGTTTAGGAATAGCTTAATTCACGATCATAGGGAATATTTGTTGAAAAGCCATTCTTTTTTAATTTGACTACAGTGTTTGTAATTTCTTTGAGAGGAAAAGCTGGCTGGCAAATGGTTGACATTACATTTCCAGTTTTGATTTTTAACTTGTTTGTCTTCTATATTTTTTCTTTGCTTTGAGGCTTAATGTTTCTGCTATGCCTCTCTCCTATGTTTCTTGCCCATGAAGATTTTAATCCTCTAGGGTAGAGTTTCTTAAAATATGGTTTACCACTGTTGGGTTGTATAGGATTGCGAGATTTTATTTATTAGGAATGGGTTGTGTATGGTTTTTGTTGTGTCACAGTGGGTTGCCATGGTTTGATTAAGTAATTGGCATTGCTCTGCTATAACAATAGGTGGTGATTCTCAATCAGGACACCCCCGCTATGTCGATTATCTGCGATTCTCCACAATTAGATAATCGTTATGGAATTGGTCTCGAAGACACTTAGAAGGGAAAGATTGGGTCACAAGAAAAAAAAAAGTTTATGAAACCCTGTACTAGGCGATTTCTTTTACAGGGTAGTTTTTGTCATGTAGTTTTTATTTTATTCTGTCACCTTTTTCCATGATTATAATGTTTGATTTTTATATCCACTTTCACGGTTGATGACAACTAGGTAATAGTTAAGGATTATTGATTAATTATGTTATTGTATTGGTTAGTTTTATTAATTAGACATTAATGGCTTCAAGTTTGTATCCATGTGGTGCAGTGGGACCAAGTACAAGACCATGGTTCAAGTCCCAGGTGCTTCCTGTGTTGAGCTTGCCCTGTGTCTGTTTGGTTTTCCTCTGGGTATTTCTGTTTTCTCCCACAGTCAAAGGCATACAGGTTAGGAGGACTGCTAAAATGCTAAATTGGCTCCTGATGTGTTTATTCAATCCATTGCAGAGCTCTTTTATTCACAAATGAACACTCGCATAAGGTCAATTTGGAACAGGCAGCTAATCCTTCATGTATTTGGTGATATGTGAGGTAACTGGAGTACCTGGAGAAAAACTCATTCAAATATGGGGAGAATGTGCAAAGTCCTCACTGGCAACCAATGAGTGTGAAATTCAAACCAAGGACATTATATCTGTGAGGAAGCAGTACTACCTACTGTACCACAAACAAAACAAAAAGAGGCCATAGTCATTATACTTTAGGTAATCTTAAGGCCTCGTCACATTGAAAACTTTACCAGTAATTTTTCAATATAGCCTTTGTCTACATAATCTTAGTGAGTTGGAACCAGCTGGCAACACACACCCGTGAAGTTAGTCATGTAATTTGACATGCTCTGTGACTTGTTCAAACTAGTCCACAACGCACTGTTACAAAATCAAAAGATTTTTTTTTCTTTAGTTAAATGGACATTTTCTGTGTGCATGAGAGCTGACAACCAATGCATGACCATCTGAAAGTACCATTCATGTAATGTAGCTATGAGGAATGAAGAATGTGAGTATTTTGGATGTCACAAATGGAAGAGAAGCTTGTCTGTCTAATATCTAGTGTTTTATGAAAAAATAAAAAGGGAAGAGATTTTGGCTAAACTCGCTGTGTTAAGCCTTCATCCAGTACCAGCTCTGTCAGGAAGCCCGTTATTAGCCATCACAAAAAGGATTAAGCACGAAGGTAGGCATGCATTTGCTAAATGCAATATGCCCAAGAAATTCAGCCGATTAAACTGACATGATCCAGCAGCGAGATCATCAACTACACTTGGCAATTGTGACATACCCAAAGGCTAGAATTCATGTACTATGACATCAACATTAGGGAAATACATGTATTTTGCATCATTTTAAAGGTACTTTATGGTTGAGATTATTCATTTATCAGGGTTTTCTTCATATATTTCTAGTTATACTCATATATCCCAAAGATATGCATATTAGCCTAATAAATGGCATTACACTGGCCCTGAGAGAAGTGTGGTTTGCATGAGTATACCTTGTTACAGATGGGCTCCCTGTTTAAGGCTGGCTCTGATTTGCATTGGATATAACTGGGATAGACTACAATTGGGTTTTGTAGGTTTGAAAAATGACGGTTTATTTCTTCTAATACATATCTGTAACCAGTCAAGATACAGTATATAAAATCAATTGTAAGAAATGCAAATGAGTTTACTGCTGAAGTGGATATATTACTTTAAACTACATAGTTTGGTTAGGATTTTAAAGAGTTGATGCATTTTTAATTTACACTACTTCTTCTGGTTTACCATTCATGGATCAAATGGATGCAGGGTCATTTAACAAGAGATTTTAATTTTGTGATCATCTAGTAGTGCCTGTATGCTTTATATTAAAAGTATTCTTTTCTGAAATTAAACCTGGATCCATGAAGTTGAGAGGCATGTCTGCTAAATATTAAAACTAAAGCATACATTTCAAAAGCATTACCCTTTTCTTAGTTTTTGTTTAATATGATTTTGTGATTATTTGTTCCTTTGCTAATTTCAGCATTTGGATAACTATGTAGTCTTTGGCAGTTTGAATGTAATAAATCTGTGGGCAGAATTAAACTATGTCATTTTAGAACAGTCTTTTATGTGGGGTTTAGAAAAAATCTCTTTGTGCACTAGTACTAATGAACTTATCTTCAGGTATACATGGTTCTTTATACAGATATAAAACATTTTTTATTACAGCTTTGCACTTGATATCTATATAGAATACATATTACTTTGTGTGCAGCTTGTTTTCCTTTATTGAACAGCCTGAGACATTACAGCCATGTTTAAAGTGTTCTTTTTACATCCATTTTATTATTGATTTTAACTGCCATATACTGTACAAATACTCTATCATCATTTCGCCAAAGAGTGAAAACATGGGAAGGGAGCAAAATTAATGAATCATTCATAAATAGCCTACTGACAAATTCAAATGGTTAGCAATGGATTAACATGTTCAGTTAGTGACTTATGACATTATTAAGGCCCTGACATATTTTAAAAAATACTGAGTTGTTCTACATAATGTGCATTTCATTTTTTTCTACTTTCACATGAAAAAAAAAATATATATCTGTCAATTTTATTATGGCAAGTGTTTTTGGATTTTTCCAGTTGAGAAAATTCAGCATAAGTTATCACAATGGGTCGTCATTAAACAATTTCACTCCATTGGGCATTGGTCCAAACAGAGTGGTTAAAGAGTTAGGAAAAGAGTTAGCTGATTGAAAAATAGGAGACAATTTCATTCCAGTAGGGTTTAACCCAGGGCACATCCTCTAAACAAGTGATCCAGGGAAGAGTGTACAAGTGCTGTCTTTTCCTAGGTATAGTTTCGACAGTCTAATTGTAATCTAATAAACGGAGATATGTACAATTTTGAACTGAATTAAACCAAAATTTCCACAGACTGGAGAATATTGTATTTTATTTTAGGTTGATTTCTATTCTTTGCCTGAACGTCAAAATAAAGGGCTGTCTTCCTAACACTATTTCAGATTGCCTAAAAGTGCATTGCTTTGAAAGAACTGGTATTGTTTGGAAATGCTTCCTTTGTCTTTGTTGTAGCTATAGACTAAAACTATCTCAAGAGAGCTTGAATATTAGAAATGTTTGCAAGATGATAATGAAAGATTTTATTTTCCAAAACTTAGTTGAATGATTACAATATATTATGAATATGCTAGACTATGAAATGTCTCCATACCAAGCATATTTTATATAATATATATACAGTAGAATATTGTAGTGATGCATAATCTCTTAAATATATTTCTCTTCTGGTTCATCCTGCTTCCTCTTCAAACCCGTTCCTGCCCACACACAACCCACACGGCATTTCTCGATTCCTATGCTGCCTACGGCCTCCCATACACCCCCACGCCACTTTTCTCAATTCCTATTCCTCCTTTGGATTACCGCGTTCCACGCTCCTCTCTCATGACTCCATTGGTGTCACGTCACCGCCCTATATCTAGCCTGACTGCGTGACCTTTCACTTCGGCCATGTGTGTGCCTTGGAGTCTTTTCCGTAGCCTACTACAGGAAGGTACTCTCTCGACCATTGGCATTGGTTTCACTTCTTGCTATTGGTTTCGCTCCTTGCTATTTTAGTTATACTGTGACGGTTGTTTCCTAAGCCTTTGTTATAAAATGAATGACAGTATCTTCTCCTTCGATGGGTTTTTGTACAACCTTATCTGTATTCCGGGATACGGCAACTGCCTGTTCCTATCAGTTGGTTATTTCTTGACACAAACGGTTGACGAAGGCAATGCACCATTTTCTGTTATTCTTACACCGCCGTAAGAGTGTAATTGACTGTAACATCTCTTTACATCATACCATATTCTGTGTAAAAGTTGAACCATCAGATTACTGCTTTGTTCATGACAGTTACTGATATATAGAGCAGAACCTAAAATGAAGATACTGTACATTTTTGGAGTTTTTGTCCTTGGCTAAGCAAGTTTATTGCTATATGAATTCTTCTTTAATCTCAAAATACAGTAGAAACCCAATTTATATAAAATAATCTTTTGCTAATTCAGCTTTATGTAAATTGGCAATGAAATATCAAAATAGAGGAAAATTTGACAAAAAATTAAATTGGTATAGTACACAGTGGTATACTTTTTTCTTGTGTGGCACAAGCAGATGTAAAATTTTTCTTTTTTCGTCTCTCATTTACTGTGGCATATGTTAGCATGAGAAAAAGTGTGAGATGTCTTAGATTCTCACTCCATATCATCTACAACAGCACAAAAAGAAGCAAGGTACTCTCCTTCCATATTTTCACACTGTCTCACTCATAGCAATGGCAGGAGATGATCTCCAATTGTACTCTTGCTTTGACTCACATTCAGTGTGTAGTACAGGATAATGGAACGGTGACGTGCTCGCCCTGCAAACTTGCTCTGCCTAAGATCATGGCTGCTTAACTGTAATTTTTTAAAATGGCACTCTATTGCAACTCTGTCTATACTGAATGTATAGAATTAGGTATGTGTGCCCCTACTGTAGCCTGGATTTCAGTGCTTGAGTCACGTTAGACATTTGAAACATATACTGTAATTTGATATACACTCACCTAAAGGATTATTAGGAACACCTGTTCAATTTCTCATTAATGCAATTATCTAATCAACCAATCACATGGCAGTTGCTTCAATGCATTTAGGGGTGTGGTCCTGGTCAAGACAATCTCCTGAACTCCAAACTGAATGTCAGAATGGGAAAGAAAGGTGATTTAAGCAATTTTGAGCGTGGCATGGTTGTTGGTGCCAGACGGGCCGGTCTGAGTATTTCACAATCTGCTCAGTTACTGGGATTTTGACGCACAACCATTTCTAGGGTTTACAAAGAATGGTGTGAAAAGGGAAAAACATCCAGTATGCGGCAGTCCTGTGGGCAAAAATGCCTTGTTGATGCTAGAGGTCAGAGGAGAATGGGTCGACTGATTCAAGCTGATAGAAGAGCAACTTTGACTGAAATAACCACTCGTTACAACCAAGGTACGCAGCAAAGCATTTGTGAAGCCACAACACGCACAAACTTGAGGCGGATGGGCTACAACAGCAGAAGACCCCACCGGGTACCACTCATCTCCACTACAAATAGGAAAAAGAGGCTACAATTTGCACAAGCTCACCAAAATTGGACAGTTGAAGACTGGAAAAATGTTGCCTGGTCTGATGAGTCTCGATTTCTGTTGAGACATTCAAATGGTAGAGTCAGAATTTGGCGTAAACAGAATGAGAACATGGATCCATCATGCCTTGTTACCACTGTGCAGGCTGGTGGTGGTGGTGTAATGGTGTGGGGGATGTTTTCTTGGCACACTTTAGGCCCCTTAGTGCCAATTGGGCATTGTTTAAATGCCACGGGCTACCTGAGCATTGTTTCTGACCATGTCCATCCCTTCATGACCACCATGTACCCATCCTCTGAGATCTACTTCCAGCAGGATAATGCACCATGTCACAAAGCTCGAATCATTTCAAATTGGTTTCTTGAACATGACAATGAGTTCACTGTACTAAAATGGCCCCCACAGTCACCAGATCTCAACCCAATAGAGCATCTTTGGGATGTGGTGGAACGGGAGCTTCGTGCCCTGGATGTGCATCCCACAAATCTCCATCAACTGCAAGATGCTATCCTATCAATATGGGCCAACATTTCTAAAGAATGCTTTCAGCACCTTGTTGAATCAATGCCACGTAGAATTAAGGCAGTTCTGAAGGCGAATGGGGGTCAAACACCGTATTAGTATGGTGTTCCTAATAATCCTTTAGGTTAGTGTATACCTTTAAACCCTTTGAAAATTTTAAATGTCTGAAAGCAAAGCTGCCTAAGCAGTGTTTAAATTTGTTATGGCTTAATTAGTAGGACAACTAGGGTTATCTTTGCTCATATATGTTTACATTTTTTTAATTGCTGATAATTCTACTTTAGATTTCTAAAATTGTGATGTGAATACTGATATGTTTATTCAAAGGCTTCAATTTTTTTTTTACTTTTAGTGTGCTTAAAACACCTCTATATTAACAAATCTGTTCCCTTTTTAGTTACATTTAACTTGTAAATGATTCAAGCTGCAGATGTTTTCATTTTAGCAATACAATCCAAAGCATGCAATGACTATACTAATTATTCCTAAGCAAAATCCACTAAATATCTATCCTCCTACATTAATATGTGTGCTGGTTTCCTACTCCAAAACTTTTTATCTTAAAAACACAATGCTAAAGTGTCCTTAATCACAATATACTGTCACTGTCCTTGTAGATTCATTGCATTCCAAAAGAGGGATACAGTTGAGACGCTGTTATTTTAGAACCACACAGCTGAATCTAGAAACAGGTAAAATGGCATCATTTAAATGTAAGTTTTAAATTAAAAAAAAATATATTAATTTTTCCATAATTAGTATAGTTACTTTATCATTGTAAATTAGTGACCTTCAATATCAGAAACTACCTCACCGGAGCTAAATTAATTCATGTTTAAATTAGTTTTATTTCCATATTTGGAGTTAAACAGCTGTGATGTTTAAACACTTTTTGCCTTTTAGGCTAGTGGTTTAGGCCAGCACTATTCCAGTTAAAGATATTTAATAAGCAATCACTGCTTTCTGCTTGGTTCCATCAATTTTAATTTTTTTTAATAATATGATCATTTGTTGTTATCATATCTTAGTTTAGTCTTTCAGTTTTCCTTGAAAATTACTATTATGTATAATGGAAAAAAGTATTAGCCACAATATGTGTTGCGTATACCAAAGTAGGAATGTGTACAGTCTTTGTATATAAAACGTGTGTTTGTGTGTGTGTGTGTGTGTATATATTATATGTGGAGTTGAAATGAAGAACTAATTGCAGTAAAACCTCAATTATTCGTCATACTGTAGATTAGTGAATAGTGATATTTATTTACAGAACAAAATATAGTATTAATAAAATTAATTCATATAATATTGCAATTACCAGCATAATATGAAATCACAACTCGGATGTACTGGAATTTTCTACATTTTTTCTACGTGCCCTGTCTTATACTCCATTATCTAGGTTAGGGAGCACATCTCCAAAGCAATAAAATAAAGCTTCCTCTACCAATCAGTTTATCTCCTAACACTCACATTCCTGTTTGGTCTATACCACAAACACTCCTGCTTATTGACTCCTGACTCTATGCTAAAAACTTCCTTCTGCTGCACCTTCCTTTTTCTCCTAACTTCTCCTGTCACTCATCTTCTAGCAGATGTGTCCGCCCCTTACCGAACAGAAGCCCTTTACCCAGTCCCATTACTTGAAGCATTCATTACACACGTTCTGCTCCCCCAACAGTGCATCACAAGTTGCCTGCATGTCACAATATATTAACAAAACATAATATAATAGAATTTAAAAAGAAAATTACAGTTCAGGTGAACATTAACATTAATACATTAACATTACCATCACTGGTTTTCATTTTCTACATGTTTTTCAATTTGTCGGCATCATGCTTTATATCATTCACTGTTGTTTTCCCACTATGTAAATTGAAGCAAGGTCCCTCATTATTTCATTAACTATTAAGCAAGTAGAATATCTGAGTTGATTTCACATGTGGAATTTGCATTTGGAAGCTGTTGCTGTGAACTCTCAATATGAGATCCAAAGAGCAGTCCATGCAAGTTCAAACAGGCAATCATTATGTAGAGAAAACAAACCAAACTCATCTGAGAGAAAGCAGAAACACCAAGAGTGGTCAAATTAACCATATGGTACATTCTGAAAGAAAAGCAACGCACTGGTGAGCTTGGCAATACTAGAAGGCCTGGACAACTATAGAAGACAACTGTTCTAAGTGATCGCAGAATTCTTTCCTTGGTGAAGAAGAAACAATTCACCACATTGAGCCAAACCAAGAACACTCTCTGGGAGGTAGGCCTATCATTGCCAAAAACTACAATCAAGAGAAGACTTTACCAAAGTAAAACAAGGTGCAAACTATTGATAATCCTCAAGCATAGCAAAGACAGATTAGACTTTGCCAGAAAATGTTTTAAAAAAAACAGTTTTCTTTGGGCAAATGAAATTAAGATCCGTATGTACCAAAATGATGGATAGAGAAGAACATGGTGAAGAGAAGGAATGACTCTTGATCTGTTGCATACCATATAATCTGTGAAACATGGCAGAGGCAGTGTTATAGGCATGTGTTACTGTCAATGGCTCTACACTCAACTGGTGTTTATTGATGGTATAACTACTGAAAAAAGTTGCAGGATGATTTCTAAAGTGTACAGGGCTATACTCTCTGCTCAGATTCAGACAAATGCTGCAAAACGACGCTTCACAGTACAGGTGGAAAATGAGCCAAAACATACTGTGACAACAAACCAAATGCTTTTCAAGGCAAAGAAGTAGAATATTCTTCAACTGGACCTGTATTTCACTTGCTGAAGTCAAAACTGAAGGCAGATAGGCCAATGAGCAAGCAGTACCTGAAGACAGCTTAAGAAAAAAGCCTGGCAAAGCATCAGTAAGGTTGAAAGCTAGCACTTGGAGAAGGCAGTGGGTTCCAGACTTTTCAGAATTTTCAACCAAGTATTGAAAATGATTCTTATCTTCATTGTTATGTTAGTTGACTGCAAAGAATTTTCAACCAAATATTGATAATGATTCTTATCTTCATGATTATGTTAGTTTGTCCAAAGACTTTTGAGCCCCTGAAAATGTGGGGACCATATAAAAAATGTCTGTCTTTCCTAAATGGCTCATGCAATGTGTTGATTAAATGCCTTAATGTAAAACTACAAGTCTACACTTCAGTGACATCTTGAATGCTTTCCAAATTCATAATGTATGCATAATATGTGTGTGTGTGTGTGTGTGTATGCATGTAAGTACAGTATGTATATAAAATTAGATATAGTAATTGCCCAAAAAACTGGAGGGGTCCATGGAAGTAGTTGGGACACCAACTGTGTGACCCCTGTTTAATCGTAAACTCAAAAAAACAAACCAGTGCATGAGGGCACAACTGAAACACAGTTAAACACTGGCAACAATATCCATAAGTAAGTCAATGTCCTGCACATCCTTGCCAGTCAAAGCCTTTTCCTTCAGGTCTTCTTTTGCTTTGGCCTCCCTCACTTTCTCTTTCTCTGTACTTCTCTTCCTGTTACTTTTTTGTCCACATATTCATTGTTCATCCTTGTCACATGTCAATTCCACTTCAACCTACTTTCTTGGACTTTCTTAGGTATCTCTCCCACTTTTGTTGAACCTCTGATTTTCTCATATCTTATTCTGTCCTTTTTTGTCACTCCATATATTATTCTCAATATTCTCATTTTGGACACATCTAACTTTTTCTCTCTGCTCCATTTACTGGCCTTGTCTCCACTCCATACATCATTGCTGGTCTTATGACTGTCTTAAAAGCCTTACTTTTAACAATCCCCTTAGTTCTTCCATCACACAATACTCCTTCTTGATGCCTTCTTCCAATGATTCCATCCTCACTGTACTAGGTTATCTCTGCATCTAGTTTTCCATCTCAGGCTACCACTGATCTTAGATATTTAAATTTATCTACACTTTTCAATAAATGTCCTAGCATTCTAACATCTAAATTCTGATCATCATTAAACCTCATATATTCTGTCTTCATTCTACGTATCTTTATCCCTCTGTTTTCCAAAGCCCTTCTCCATTCTTACAACTTCCTCTCCACTTTCTTTGTTCTAGTGCTAAATATCACAATGTCATCAGCAAAATGCATGCACCAAGGGGAATGGTCTTTAATCCCAGCACTTTCTCTTTCTTTTCTCTGGTGCTGCCCTGTTTTATTTATGGCTCTCTTTGAGCCTCCAAGTCAGGTGGTCCCTCCAAAGCAGTCCATAGGTTTGAAAACCCCTTGAGTATGTATTGTATGTATGCATTGTTTGTATGCATTGTAAGTATTGTATGTATTGTTATAAAACAATGAAAGGTACAAACAGTCACTGACAGCAAATACATCTGACAACTGTTACAAAAGAGGTAAAGGCTTCAAGAATATCCATAGTGCAGACGTACTGTAACTGGGATATTGTCTGTTACCCAAATACTACTTTTAACCTGAGTCCTCACGCCCTCATACATAACCTGGACAATCCTCACATACTTCTCTGGTACCACCAGACCTCTTGACTTGATACTGTGTCATAAGCCTTCTCCAAATCAATAAACACCATATGCAAACCCTTCCATTTTTCTCGATGCTTCTTTATGAGCTGTCTCAATGCAGACGGCATCAGTTGTTCCTCACCCTGGCATAAAACTAAACTGTGCCTCCCCTATGGTGATCTCTTCCCTAAGCCTTCACTCTGTAACCATATCCCAAATTGTCATTATGATATCAGATTTATCCCTGTATAGTTTCCAAAGTCCTGAATATCACCTTTCTTTTATTAAGTGGGTACAATCACACTGTTCCTCCACCTCTCTGGTATTCTGTCCTGATCATAGATTTTCTGTATTAAATCGTGCTGTATTCCTCCCAACCTGATTGGTATTTCTTTGCCTCCTTTGCTTTCCTTCTCAGCCTTTATCACATCCTGCACCTCTCTGTTCCACCACCATGTCTGTTTTTCCTAGGTGGGCTACGTCCTGTTGTCCTACCCAACACCTCTTCACCTGCTGTTAATACGATTTTGCTGTTCTTCTCCCACCATTTCACCACACTTCATTTACAACTTTCTCCCTAAACCTGTTTTAAGCAGTTTCTTTTATAATCTCCACCACTTTACCCTTGGTGCCGCTTGCTCTGGTTTTATTCTCCTAATTCTAATCTTCCTGTCTGTCACCATTACTTTATGCTGCACTGTTCACAGTTTCTCCCTTTATGATCTTAAAAGTTCTTACCTCTTTCAAATGAGATCTTCTACACATTAGAAAGCTTATCCATTTGTACTCAGAAAACATCCTTCTTCTCTTCCTCACAGCCCACATAAGGAGTATATGCACAAATGAAGTTAACTGCAGCTTGACACTCGTATACAGTATATATGCATTATACAAAACTGCTCATCTTCTTTTTGTTAAATGGTTTCAATACATGTTGATATTCAAATGACTGGATACAGAAGCAGGTGTTGAATACCTCTTTAAAGTTATTTTTTCCTAATATTGCTAAAGAGTGGCATTTACTTGGAGTGATTTACTTTTGTATCCTCAGGACTTCCAGTGCCCTGTAAAATACATATACATTTTCCATATTTTCAGGATTTGTTGCTTTATTTAATAGAGACTTATCTTGGTCAAACAGAACTCAGGTTAAGGACTCCACTTCAGTGGTGCAATTACTAACATCCAGAACTCCAGAATTTCAACTGTTTAATGCAAAAAAAAAATATATATATCCTATCATTTTTTTCACTATGTAGTCTAATGTTTTTTTATTTGATAATGTTTTTATGAATACTTCTTGTTCCTTATGTCTTTCTACTGCCATCATGACAAGTTTCCTTTCTATCAGTTTTTCCATCTGTCTTTTAAGTTGTTCATTATGTTTCTCCAGTGTACTGTTTTGTTTCTTCAGTTTTTTCTTTAGCTGACCCTTCAAACATTTTTTCAGCTGAGTGTAGAGCCAGCGTAAAAGTTTTTTTTAAAAAAAGTGAATGTGTATGCTGTAAGATATGAGTGAAAATGATGAGTGGCTTTCATCTGATATTTTGTCTGGAATTGGGTCGGCCATGGTTGCACTTCCATGTTCTAGTACAAGTCCTGGCTTCTGGAGGTTTGTATCAACTCTTGCAAAGCCTTCTCTTCTGTGCTGTCCTGTCAGTTAGCCCACAGTTTGAATTTGTCTTATCTGCTAATCTTTTGCTTGTGTCTGTGTTAGGCCTTGACTTAATGAGTTACTTGTGATTACTTCTAATTCTTCTTCTTACCGAGTCTTACTAAAAAATTAACATTAACATTGTTGGACAGTGTGTCTTTTTTACACATTTATCCATTACATCAGGATAATTCCAGGTTTCTGACTTGACATGAAACACACAAAAATATCTTCAAACTGTGGTGATGATTAACAATTAAACCCATTTTCCAAACATTCCACTTCATCCACAGACATTTTTTGTGTTAGGTAATTTCATTATAGCAGCATGAAGAAGAACCTGAACCAGAAAATTATGAACTGGAAACTGTAAGTAAATTGCTTAATGGATAGCTGATGCTGTATATGGTTGCTTTAGATGGTTTCCACATTGACTACAGAGAACCTACCCAAAACTCCCAAAGACTATTTCTCTGACTATTTCACTGATGCCTCATGGATCCAGTGCCCTGGTTATGAATCCTGGATATTGTCTGTGTGAAGCCTGTTCAATTTTCCCATGCTGGTGCTACTTAGATTAATTGTCGAATTCAGATTGGTTCTGTGTGAGTGTGAGTGCAGGTTTGTGTAAGAGTGGGTCCTGCTTTCTTTCTTTGTTGGATGTAATTCTGCCCCATGTGTGTGTGGGTTTCCCTCCAGGTACTCCTGTTTTCCTCAAACATTCTCAAAGATGGTTAGATTAACTAGTGATTCTGTATTGGCCCTGTGTGAGTGTGAGTGCGGGTACAAGCAGGAGAGGGCCCTGTGATGGATTGGAGCTTTGACTTGGAACCTTTGTGCTTGACAGTTCTGGGATAAGCTGTGACCATTCACAGTTCTGACTTGGGTTAAGCAGGTTTAATATGTTATGTTTATTTCTTGTACAAATCTATGTTTTGTTCTGGCTGTAGTTTTTGCGCCCGTGTAGGGAGGCTAGATGCAATGCAAGTTGCATGCATAAAGCCTTTTCCACCACAGATTTTCCAGCTATTAAATACTGAGTCTTCTCAGTAGACACATTGTTGCAGAGACAAATGATCCTGTTAGAAATAGGCACTATTACCGCCTTTCGCCCTGATCTGGAAAACGGTAGGAAGTGAACTGATGTGTTGTTGGAATAAATGCTGTTTATTACCTGTTTGATGAAATTTCCCAGTTTCAAACTACAGATCGTTGTCATCATTTTTTTTTCAAAGTACAGTAGTTAGTTCAAATTCAAAAGAACAAAATCAACTTTTTACTCTATAGTTTGTGAAAGATTCATTCACTCTGAAAGACAGCTGCCTCACAAAAAGCTATGCAATTTAAAACATTTTACAGTTTACACTTATTTGTACAGGCTGAATTTGCAATGAATGAATATGCAGTAATAATATTTTTAAATGTTGATTCAGCCCCATTATTGCTAACATTAGACTTAAAGAAACATACTAGATTATTGCTGATTAATTTCAATTCTTATTTTTGTTATAGTGGATGGTAATTCTGCCCCAGGTATTCTTTTTACAATTAACTCGCAACATTCTGCTTTTCTCCAATTGGAAGGCAGCCAAGGGTGCTGTGTACTTCCAAACTCCTTGATTTCAAACTCCACTTTGCAGAAAAGTGTGCTTTAAGAGTAATGCATATATTTTTGCAGTGTAGTAATTGTCACTTTATGCATTTAAGCATATTTACATGGGATCAAACTTGTTGCCTAAACATGATAAGGTTTGAGTTTATCAATTTTATTAATTCATACTTTGTCATAA
The DNA here is from genome assembly GCF_016835505.1 of Polypterus senegalus. Taxonomy (NCBI): domain Eukaryota; kingdom Metazoa; phylum Chordata; class Cladistia; order Polypteriformes; family Polypteridae; genus Polypterus; species Polypterus senegalus. Next base: position 126,615,455 of record NC_053164.1, on the reverse strand, counting down.
GGTGTTTTTTTTAAAACTTCTAGTTCCCAGTTGATGGATTCTGATATGGATTACGAGAGGCCAAACGTTGAAACCATCAAATGTGTGGTAGTAGGAGACAATGCTGTGGGAAAGACTCGCCTCATTTGTGCCAGGGCATGCAATGCCACCTTAACACAATACCAGCTTCTGGCTACCCATGTACCAACTGTCTGGGCAATTGACCAATATCGTGTATGCCAAGAGGTTAGTAAAATTACAGCAATTTGATTGTATTTTCTTATTACCAACTGTTTAAAGTTCTTTAACTTATTTTACACAAATACTTAGTTACAATAACTGAATTCTTTAAAAACATTCTTCTCTTCACAACTTCTCTTAGGTGCTAGAACGATCACGTGATGTAGTGGATGATGTTAGTGTATCACTTCGTCTATGGGATACTTTTGGTGATCATCACAAGGATCGTCGTTTTGCCTATGGAAGGTGAAGTCACTTTTTCAATGATGCTTTTAAGAAATAAAATATACTTTGTATTTTACTAATTGGGTCTTCATCCAAATCATTGTCACCTGTTATGCCATTAGATAGCTAAGAGAGAATTTAGAAACCTTAAACCATGATTAGGCTGAATTGCTAAAAATGGATGGATAAAATTGTTTTAATATTTATGAATTTAAGAACAGCTGAAAACATACATTTTTCTTAAATTTATCACTATTTTTATCAAAAAATAGCTGTACGCTTTTGTTTTTTCTTTATTTTATTTGAGGATGGCTAGTACTTCTGCCTTTTAGTTCCATTGTTTCTGAATTTGAATCACTCATCATTTCATTGATTGCTTGTTGTTTGGATATTTTACACATGTTTTGGTTCCACTGGGTACCCCCAAATTATTATGTATTAAGTTGAGCATTGATACCAAATTGGCTGAATTGAGGATTGGTGTGTGTGCAAGGGTGGCTTGTTAAATCAGTTTGGTTTGGATGAAGTAATTTATGAATAACTTGCAACCAAGGAACAATGACTTTAGCCAGAAGTTTAGTATCTGAGTTCATGAGTGAGAAGAGACTGGTGTTTTGACAGTGTGTGGGGTCGTGGTCTTGTTTTAGGAGCAGCATAATGGCTGTTATATTAATGTTTGGATTCAGACGACTTGAAGAGGTGGCTTCCTTAATCATGTTAAAGAAGGTGTAGATAACTGTTTCCAAATAAGAGCGATTAACTCAGAAGGAAGCCTTTACAGAAGCAGTCTTTTCCACACTCATGGAGTGTAAATATTAATATCAAGTAATATCCAGAAAATGGGATGACAAAGACATAACAAAAACAATGTTAAAATGTAATACTGTAAGAAAATAATTTTAATAACAAAATTCAGTGCATCCGGAAAGTATTCACAGCGCATCAGGGTACAAAATGGATTAAATTCATTTTTTTCTTCAGAATTCTACACACAACACCCCATAATGACAACGTGAAAAAAGTTTACTTGAGGTTTTTGCAAATTTATTAAAAGTAACAAAACTGAGAAATCCCATGTACATAAGTATTCACAGACTTTGCTCAATACTTTGTCGATGCACCTTTGGCAGCAATTACAGCCTCAAGTCTTTTTGAATATGATGCCACAAGCTTGGCACACCTATTCTTGGCCAGTTTCGCCCATTCCTCTTTGCAGCACCTCTCAAGCTCCATCAGGTTGGATAGGAAGTGTCGGTGCACAGCCATTTTAAGATCTCTCCAGAGATGTTCAATCGGATTCAAGTCTGGGCTCTGGCTGGGCCACTCAAGGACATTCACAGAGTTGTCCTGAAGCCACTCCTTTGATATCTTGGCTGTGTGCTTAGGGTCGTTGTCCTGCTGAAAGATGAACCGTCGCCCCAGTCTGAGGTCAAGAGCGCTCTGGAGCAGGTTTTCATCTAGGATGTCTCTGTACATTGCTGCAGTCATCTTTCCCTTTATCCTGATTAGTCTCCCAGTTCCTGCTGCTGAAAAACGTCCCCATAGCATGATGCTGCCACCACCATGCGTCACGAATAGGGATGGTATTGGCCTGGTGATGAGCGGTGCCTGGTTTCCTCCAAACGTGACGCCTGGCATTCACACCAAAGGATTCAATCTTTGTCTCATCAGACCGGAGAATTTTGTTTCTCATGGTCTGAGAGTCCTTCAGGTGCCTTTTGGCAAACTCCAGACGGGCTGCCATGTGCCTTTTACTAAGGAGTGGCTTCTATCTGGCCACTCTACCATACAGGCCTGATTGGTGGATTGCTGCAGAGATGGTTGTCCTTCTGGAAGGTTCTCCTCTCTCCACAGAGGACCTCTGGAGCTCTGACAGAGTGACCATCGGGTTCTTGGTCGCCTCCCTGACTAAGGCCCTTCTCCCCCGATTACTCAGGTAAGATGGACAGCCAGCTCTAGGAAGAGTCCTGGAGGTTTCGAACTTCTTCCACTTACAGATGATGGAGGCCACTGTGCTCATTGGGACAGCAGAAATTCTTCTGTAACTTTCTCCAGATTTGTGCCTCGAGACAATCCTGTCTCGGAGGTCTACAGACAATTCCTTTGACTTCATGCTTGGTTTGTGCTCTGACATGAACTGTCAACTGTGGGACCTTATATAGACAGGTGTGTGCCTTTCCAAATCATGTCCAATCAACTGAATTTATCACAGGCGGACTCCAATTAAGCTGCAGAAACATCTCAAGGATGATCAGGGGAAACAGGATGCACCTGAGCTCAATTTGGAGCTTCATGGCAAAGGATGTGAATACTTATGCACATGTGCTTTCTCAATTTTTTTTTTATTTTTAATAGATTTGCAAAAACCTCAAGTAAACTTTTTTCACGTTGTCATTATGGGGTGTTGTGTGTAGAATTCTGAGGAAAAAAATGAATTTAATCCATTTTGGAATAAGGCTGTAACATAACAAAATGTGAAAAAATGCGCTGTGAATACTTTCCGGATGCACTGCAGATCATCTAGAATGAACTAGTAGAGGTTTAAATTTGTCATAACAATGCTGTGTGAAATTGTCACACAGAGGGCAGATAATTATTTTTGAAGTGTCTATTAATTATTTAATTTATTAAATAAATTTATAAATGAAACTAACAATCGAATTCAAAACAAGAGGATATGCAGTTTGCTCCTCAGAAGAATGAGCACACCACATTTCTTACAATGAGCAGAAGAAGAAACCATGATTTAATAGTATTTGTTTTCACAGTGATGGTCAAAAATAACTACAAATACAACATGCAGTGCCCAGCAGTTATCAAAAAGCCATTGATTTAAAGTAAACCTTACTAACTCAGTGTCTCCATTACTATACTCTCTCCATCTTCACAATCCACATCCCAGTATATGTAGAATAAAGCAGTAATGATAAGAATAGACAAAAGCTGAAGGCATCACATAAGATAAGATCATATATGAAGTTAACAGTACTAAAAAGGAATAAATTATCTTTATAAGAGTAGTCCAAAACTATCACTGAACTATAAAGAGAAACAAGTTAAGAAACTAGAATAAAGTACAGAGTGTCCAGAAAAGAAAATATTGTGCATTAGTGAAGGAAAGAATTCATGGCCATGGACTTATGTCTCTGTAAGAATGTCTCCTGGAGAGCACCATATGAAATTAAACAAAATTAGGTTTCAGCTTTGTGAGGTAGAGCAGGAACAGCTGAAGACTGACTTGTTCATAGTCAGAATATTAATGTGCCCCATCAGGACATTCTTCATGGCATTCCAGTAGGAGTTGTTAATTTTTGCAGTCTCCATGGCAGGGATTTGCACCGTATTCTATGATTTAACAAAAGCTGAATGGGTTCTGCATCTAGGAAGAGACATCACCATTGCTGTAAAGTATGCAGAAGGTATCCTTATTGTAAATAGATGTGGGGATTAATAATCAAAGAGGGTGCTGTGGTAAAAGTAGAGAGATGGAACTCAAGTTTTAAGCAGCAATTACTACGAAGTATCACAACCCTTTTATCTGTAGTTAATATATATATATTTTTTTTTGGTCAGGATATTTCTTAAGTTAAAAGTGACCAATTGCAGAACACTTATGACCTAATTCTTCCTTTAGCTTTCTAATACTGTGGGCATTGCACTTAAGCTACTGGAAAGGGTAGTTTCCGTTTCAAATATTGATCATTACTCAAAAAGTGTTATGTACATTTCAGTTGTAAAATTTTCATGCATTCCAGTGAATGTTCAGAGGCCAAAGGTCTCTTGATAAATGTTTATATGAACTTACAGCATTTCATAGGGATGACTTTTTAGTGGTTATTTCTGTTACACAAAACTATTAGTTTCCCATCAGAATGCTTTTGTAAATGTGCTGTTCTCATAATGTATTATTGTCAATCTTTCTCTTCCATCAGGTCAGATGTGGTTGTTCTTTGTTTCTCTATTGCCAACCCTAACTCTCTCCATCATGTTAAAACAATGTGGTATCCAGAGATCAAGCATTTCTGCCCACGGGCACCTGTTATTCTTGTTGGTTGTCAGCTGGATCTTCGCTATGCTGATTTGGAAGCTGTTAATCGGGCAAGACGTCCCCTTGCCAGGTACACTAAACACTAAAAAAATTAAAGAGTAATGAATAATCCAGTAAAACTGAAATATGTTTAATTTTTTAGTGCTGTGAAAATGTATTTGACTCCTTCCTGATTTTCATATCTTATTGCATATTTTTGATGTGAATTGTTTTCAAGTCTCTAGTCAAAATCTAACATTAAATAAAGGACTTCTGAGTTTTTTGTAATTATGACTATTATAAAATGAACAATTTTATGCAGCACCTACTGGCAATATGTCAAAAAGTAATTACACAGTACATTTGATAAACCACATGAGAAAAAGCCTTATTTACCTACAGTAACTTCAACCAAACTATTTCTGTAAATCAGTATTATACTGATTTTTTGAGTAGTTTTAGCCTACTCTTCCTTGTAGAACTGCTTAAATTAAGCACTATCGACAAGTTTTAAACATGAATTTCTCATTTCATCTCCTATTACCGCATCCATGTTGGATTTAGTTTTGCACTTTGTCTAGGCCAGTACATAACATTAATTTTGCTTCTTTTCAGCTATTCTTATTTATATTTCCTTTGACTATTGATTTGATGTTCTTAGTAAGAAATGCAGTGTTCCCTTTAGATATAACATTTAAATTATGTTGTCCAAAATTTTCCACTTTTCTCTCATCTATCTATACATTATTCTCCTAAAAGATTAAAAAGATTAGCCAGGTGCTTCTTGAAAATTCACGATAAGCAATAATGTTCTTCTTGTTTAGCAGTGGTTTCCACTTGCTAATCTTTAAAAAAGCCCATTATTGTCAAGTGTCAATCAGGTTGTGGAATTTTGAACAGTTATCTTTGCTAACGCAAGAGAAACATGCAGTTTTTAGTTATTTTTTATTATGCTTAAAGTAATTTTGGCATTCTGTCTACTCAGGAGAAGATTCAGTACTGTTGCCAGTGTTTTCCATTTGGAGATTTTTGTTCTTATTGTGGTTCACTGGAGTCCCAGCGTTTTAGAAATGGGTTTGTAGCCCTTCATGTAGATGCCAGCAACCTTTTTTTGTGATCTCTACAGGGATTACTTTTGATTGTGGCATCATGTGCTCAGTTAATTTTTGTGTTGATAACTTGACTCTGGTTTTAAGAGTTAAAATTATATACATTGATTATATACATTTTCAGTAAGGCAGAAATACCACATGATTTGAAATTGTAAACAAATGTCACACAGACCTAAAAAGCTAAAAAGTACTCATCTTATCCATATTTTCTAAATTTCCGTAGGCAAGTTTTTTGGATTATATGTACAGGTGTGTATGTGTATGTGTGTATATATATATATATATATATATATATATATATATATATATATATATATATATATATATATATATATGTGTGTATGTGTGTGTGTGTGTGTGTGTATTACATTCTTGGGTCTGAAACACAATCTGATTAATTGGGTGGTTACCTACCAAGTAACACTTATGGTCGCAAACGTCTGCCACATCCTCTCAGTTGAGAAAAGCAGATCATAGATATGTTATACAATATCTGCCAAATAATTCAAAGAGTACATGACACGTGTTTCGACCTTACTGGGGCTCGTCAGGTATATGCACTTTTGTATTCCCTTGTGCATCTGACATTGCACCACATTGGCTGGTTCGCTTATTTTACAGGGTGAAGATCCGAGTATTACATTCCTAGGTCTAAGTCGCAGTCTGGTTATTTGGGTGGTTGGGTGGTTGGGTGGTAAAGTGACAGAAATGTTTAATTGTGTACAAGCTTAAAGATTTCTGCCCATTTTAAAGGTCTGAGCAGACAAAAGCTGTAAATTGAGAAGAATATCTGCATACCAGCCATCATTTGCAAACCTGTTAGTCATGTGAAGAAAAGAAACAAAGTATCTGTGTAATAGCAGTTATTCTGAGTTGAATCATGTAAGAAGTGTAAATGTAGATTTCTGGATTGACAATGTATAATAACGCTCATATTTTTATTTAGGTGCACTGCTAAAAAAAAAATGCATTTTTAAAATTTGTTTAATATTGCTTGGTGTCACTTCTAAATATATCTCCATATCAGCAGTTAATTGCAACTTTGCTCACAGTGACATTGATAAAGCTCTTGCACAATATCTCACCAAAAGCAATAAAGAAGGTTGGTCACAGTAACATGTTTCCCATATTTAAATATTTTTTTGTGAAGTGAGTCGTAAAAAAGGGTTGAAGGAGTAGCAATGCCACTTTTTATTAATCAACATATATGGCCTCACATTGAGATATTATGGTATGATATTAAATGATGATCTTCTACATGCTATATATCAGTGATGGCGAACCATTTAGAAACCAAGTGCCCAAACTGCAATCCAAAACCCACTTATTTATCGCAAAGTGCCAACATGGCAATTTAACCTGAATACCACCTAAAACTGAACACCAGCATAACCAAGGAGCTGGTGGTGGATTTTAGGAGGCCCAGGCCCATCATGGACCCCGTGATCATCAGAGGTGAGTGTGTGCAGAGGGTGCAGACCTATAAATACCTGGGAGTGCAGCTGGATGATAAATTGGACTGAACTGCCAATACTGATGCTCTGTCTGTCTATCTATCTACTGAGCTTTTAGTTTAGAAAAGCAACTCATACATTAACATCTTTTGTCTTAAAAGAAAAACATAATAACAGAGCTTTCAATGATACAAACAACTTTTTGTTGAAAGGTAAAAGTTTGCATTCGGTATGCTTTTGAACAATTAATGTGCTTTTTGCTGTTGTATGCATGCTGATAATTTGTCTAACCTTGGCTCATACTTTGTAAGTTTGAGAGCAACACATGCAGCACTCAGGTCATCTGTTAGTCTGTTTCTGGTGTCAGATTTGATTTAATTCAAAGCTGAAAACAGCTGCGCACAAGCATAAGATGTTCCAAACAAAGTAAGGAAAGCAATCTCAAGTGCCTTCATTGACTTAAGATTATTTGGCAGAGAATTCCACACTTTAAGAATTTCATTTTCATAACTAACTGTGCTGTCCTTTGTCAGCCCTTCGATCCTCTTAAGTGTTTCACGCAGGTCTTCCCTATTAAGCTCCGCCCCCAAAGCTTCCATTATATATTACGGGGTCGTGGATCAGGTGTGGCGATTAGCAACTCCGGCAATAATTACAGATGCGGACGACTCCTCACCTGTGCGCTTAAGCGAGGACTGCCGCATCACAAAGCGGAAACCGCCCGCCACTCTACCATAACCTCTTTAAGCGCGAAAGCGGCAATTATCTGTTAAAACTGGCCTTTTCAATTTTGAGCTGTGGACCCGCTATACCACATCCCCTCCAACCCTACCATGGGAATCACAGACTCAAAAGGCTGCAGTCCGTGCCGCACCCTCAAGCAGCATGTGTGCCGCCCGCCTTACCCCAGACAGGAAAGGAAGGAAGCGCTCCCATTGGGCTGCTGGGCAGAGGGGTGGGTGATGTGAGAAAAGTCCTCCGGCGCGCGTGAAGAGGGGGAGCGGTGAGGGGAGCGGTGAGGGGAGCAGCCCGGCCCCGCATTCCTCTGGCTTTATAGTAACGAACTCTGTGCTCGGGCGACGGCGTGCGTGCCCACTGAGAGGGCTCTGAGCCCCCTTTGGCACGCGTGCCATAGGTTTGCCACCACTGCTATATATATATTTATTATAGAGATAGCCAAGTTTTATTCTGCATGATGTTGAATGATAGAAATCCTCTTTGGTGACCTCATAAACTAACCCAATAAAAACAAACATCAATGTATGCTATTGTAATAGATGCATACAAAAAAGGTCAGATATAATGACCAAATATGAAGGTCAAAATCGACAGTGTTAAAAAAAGGCATTGCTAGTTAGGACAGGTAAGATAGTTATACTCACTAATCATGGCTCATGTGAATAATAACCCTTCAAACCAATAATTGGATGCTGTCATTTTTTTAAGGCTATCCATAGCAACTGTTTTTTATGTTTTTTTCTTTGACATTTTTAAATATTACATTTATTTCACATAGAGAACTGATTCGTATTATATTAAGCTATATGCCCCTCTTTCTTGCATGAATGTATCTAGCACTGATTATTTTTTTTTCATATTTGTCAATTACTAAACTTTATTAAAGCAGGATTGAAGTTGTTTTAACAATTTCAAAACTCAAATATTAACTTAATGCTCTTTTACTTGGTGCTTGTGTCATTCTGCTTAAGTACTTGGCTTACAATATTTACAGTTTAAAGATTTTTTTTTTTCACAGACCTATAAAGCCCAATGAAATTCTGGCCCCAGAAAAGGGTAGAGAAGTGGCAAAAGAGTTGGGAGTACCTTACTATGAGACAAGTGTTGTGGCACAGTTTGGAGTAAAGGATGTCTTTGACAATGCAATTCGAGCTGCACTTATCTCAAGGCGCCACTTACAGTTCTGGAAATCACATCTGCGCAATGTGCAGCGGCCTCTGCTCCAGGCACCATTCCTTCCTCCCAAGCCACCACCACCTATGATCTTAGTACCTGATCCACCTTCTACAATTGAGGAGCACCCTGGGCGACTTCTTGAAGACCCTCTTTGTGCGGATGTAATTCTCATCCTGCAGGAGCGCCTACGAATCTTTGCACACAAAATCTACCTCTCCACCTCCTCCTCTAAATTTTATGATCTCTTTCTTATGGATTTGAGCCCTGAGAACTGTGACTCTGACAGGACAGCTGGCTATCTCCATACCCAGTGTCAGCCACTAGGGGGTCGTGACCTCCTTATGCGGGCTGCTAGTTTTGATGTGTCTGAGAGCAGTGATGAAGGAGATAGGTCAAATCTGAGGACCTCCACTAGTGATGGAACATTAAAAGGTGATAATTATGAGAATTCCAGGAGAGGTCGATTATTGTATACCTGGAGTCGGGCTTTTGTGAGTATTCAGGAGGAAATGGTGGAAGATCCAGTTACTTACAATTTACGGCCTATGACTGTAGTTCGAATGGATCCATCAGTGCAACCAGGGCCTTTCCGTGCTGTTCTACGATATCTTTACACAGGACAGCTGGATGAACATGAGAAGGAGCTCATGCACATTGCTCACATTGCGGAGCTGCTAGAGGTGTTTGATCTGCGAATGATGGTGGCCAACATTCTCAACAATGAAGCGTTCATGAATCAGGAAATTACCAAGGCTTTCCATGTGCGTCGTACCAATCGTGTCAAAGAGTGCTTGGCCAAAGGAAACTTCTCAGGTGAGATGTTATATGTTGTTCTTGAAGATGTAATAAAAATAAATGATCTAGAAGTCAGTAGCACAAGAGAACGGGAGGACAGCTGTTTATTAAAATAGGAAGCAGATCCATAAAGGAAGAAAGTCATTGGTTAGGACCACATAAGAAGTCAACCATGCTATCAGGGTACTACAGCAAATATTTTGTTTCTAAATCATCTAGACTTCTTATTGAGCTAGTACTTGCAATAGTTTCTCTCCTCCCTCAATCTATAAGAATTGGTTATTTTCATCATAAACACATGTCTATAATTTCAACCAGTATTACACCAATATTTATTTGTAAAATTCTTGCCTCATGCAGTGACATTGTACATACTGTATTAGATATTTATGGCCTTTGATGTTTCAGGTAAAATGCAAAGGCATCTTGAAGGGTGGTGTGTCATAGGTGTGCCTAGCTCTTACAGTAATTAACGTTTAGTAACATATGGTATCTTAGAAGAACAATAGACATAGCAAAATTGTCATGGCAACTTCCTGGCTTAGAATATTACAAAGTAGCAAGCGCATTTTAGCTGAGTTAAATGTAAGATATAAAGGTTTTGTTGGAAGGTACTTTTTCTTTTATAACCACACTGACCAGCATAGCCACAGATGTGAGTATGTGCTTAACCTTCCTCCTTCACTTCTTAGTTTTTATTTTACCAGCATATTGGAGCATTAGAACACATTTTACAAGAACAGGTTATTCAGCTGAACAAGTTCTCTGATCCTATTCACATTGTTTTTCATAAATGACATCAAATCGAGAGTTAGAAATGTGAACATAATGTATCATTAATGATTCCTAGCTAAAACTTATTTATACAGTTAAAGGCAGACATTTATAGACTTTTTTTTAATTCCTTGAAACCATAGCATTATGTAAGTCTTAAACTAAATTAGTTGAATTATTATAGGTTGACATAATTATCAATAATATTAATCAAAATAAGTAAATCAATAAAAAAAGTAATCAATAATAATCAAATGTTTAAGGTCATTTGTATTTTTTCAGGCTGCCATATGCATTATACAACAAATTGTTTATAGACTATAATCTGGATAATAGTATACTTTTTTTGGTGAGCACATCCTGGGAAGTTACAGCTTATGCAATGTGTACACCTCAATAAGGAAAGCCAAATGTATAAAGTACACAACTTACACCTTTTGCTTTCTGGTTGTCCCTTTCATCTGCAAGGGGAATAAGTACCCCATAGCCTCTAATAAAACTGAATTTAGTTTTTGTTATTTATGCCCCCATGTTAATCATACAGTCCTAATTTGAGAGGTTCTGCTTATTTGTGTTGACCTTTCAAAAGGCTTTACTTAACACTTCATTTGACATCTAGACTTTTAAATGTGCAGTGCACTTTGACATATTCTTGGTTCCCTCTTCCCTGGGCATGCTTGCTGAACATAAAATCACATGGTGTATAATTACTCTACAAAATACATAAAAAGAACTGATATTTGGAGGGGCATTACATGAGGGTTAGATTTGTTAGGGTCGTAAAAATGTTTGAAACATTAGCTTGAATGCCTTTAGCATGGATTTTGCTATTAGTTTGGATTTATTTCAAAAGACCCTCATAGGTTGAGTATTGCTTTTATCTGCCCTCATATCTATAAGTCATTAGAGCATTTTAGACAAGAACAAGCCAATTGACCCAGCATAGTCCACCAACTGGAGTTCAGAGAGTTTTTGCATGTGTGTGCCTGGTGATAGACTAGCATCGCAGGGCTGACTCCTGTTTCCGGCTGACTAGATAGACTCCGGCTCCAGTTGGACAAAGCAAAATTTGAAAATAGATGAAGTTGATGAAGTCTGCAATATCTAACTTTTATTTTATATTTTACATGTAGATGGGTAATTTTATTTATTTAATTTTTGGTTCACTGCATAAATGGTTGTTTGAATTTATGGCTTTATTCATAACTTTTTTACAATTTTCCTAGATGTTGTATTTAAGCTGGATGATGGGACAATTATGGCCCATAAACCTTTATTAATCTCTAGCTGTGACTGGATGGCAGCCATGTTTGGAGGGCCTTTTGTTGAGAGCTCTACCAAAGAGGTAAGTTGGGCAGGGTAGAGGAATCCTAGTACAGTTGTTTGTGTCAACACGTAGAACCAAGAATTCTTTAAGACAATTGCAGTGAAATTTAGTCAAGGCAAAAAAATGAATGCACAAAAAATGAATACACAATTTAGAAGCATGTTAAAAAATGTCTCAGATTTCATTTTTTCCCCCTCTCAGAAAACAATATTATCTGGCTTTTTTTTCAATTTCTTGCCTTTTGCAATGCTTTTGGAACATTCGTAACACTAAAAGGACCATATTTAAAAATATGTGCATTTTTGAGTCTCTTTAATATGTGTCTTGTATCGAAATAATTATTCAAGGCTAATTAGTTTCAGTATCAAGCAAAACAATAAATATGTTTCTTATAAATGTGTTAATTAGTAATGAATAGGATGTTGCTTCAGTGCTGCTATCTTTTAAATAATTAATATTAACTCTTTATGAGTATATCATTTGCAGTGCATTGAAATTCTAGCCTTATGAATGCCATTTAAACAGCATAGCGACTAGGCTGAATTTTCTAAAGATGAAAGATTGAGATGACTTATTCAATCACAACATGACATGCCCAGGTTTTTTTTTTTGTTTTTCTAGTGTACTTATTTTAAGATGCATAAGCATTGTAACACAGAAATAAAAAAATATTTTCAATTCCGCTTAATCTAACTCGGAGACCAGAGCCTATCCCAGCAGCAGTGGGTGCAATACAGGAAAAAGCTCTAGTCAGGCTGCCAGTCCATTGGCATGCACAGAATTAAAGAAAAACATTTTTTTTTTGTTTCTTTATTTTTTTATAGAGTCATGTTGAGAAGTCCTATAACTATATACTGTACATGTACAGGATAACGTTTCATTTATATTTTGGTATCTGGTACACTGCATTGCTGTGCATTGCAAGTTATGTGATTGAATGAATTAATTAGGCAAATAGTTAACTAAATCACTACCAATAAAGTATTGACAAAAAATTAACATGGACTGAAAAAGAGCACATCAAGTTCATGGTAAATACTTTGTATACAGCATATATATTTATGCTAATATCAGTGCAGTGGATAGTGAGGCAGTTGGGTTTCCTCTCACTCCAGGTAACTAGAGTGCAGCAGAGCAGGGCAGCATTCATGTGTGCCAACTGGGGGGATGAAGCAGCTGCAACCCAGGGGAGGGAAAGTTATCCATTATTTGCTTCTGTATCATTTTAGTACTGGCACTGAAGTGTGAAAGGTGGTATTGATACCAAAGACAAAATTTTAGTATCGATCCAATACTACTGTGCACCCAAATAGGAGATGCATCTGATTTATAAGCCACTAAAATTTAAAAAGAGCTGATGGAACTCCCTGTGTTTACAACATTCAAATATCAGATGCTATATTGTTAAGCAATTTATAAATTATAAAATTTTTATTAATACAGTATATAATACAGTTGATCTTTATATAATTTGCCATTGCTGCTATGCCTTATTTACAGAACTCTGACCCTAAACATAGGTATCAGACTGGTTACAGGCTCTTCATACCAAAACTTGTAGCAAGACTCAAATGTGTAGTCAAAAAGTAAATATACCATTATAATTAAAATAAATGAAAGAGATGCACATACTATTTTTCATACTGATTTCCAATAAGATGAGAAATATAGGGATCAAAACTAAAGAGTCTTTTTGATGCTGATGGCCAGTTTATTAGAAAATAAATCATTGTATGAAAAGTAAACTGCAGTTAAATATATTGTTCTAGTTTTAGAAATCTAGTGTGAAACTAGCTGCTCACTAGGTCAAAACAGAATTAAAAGCATCCCAAATTACAATCATAAATACATCATATTTCTTGTTTGGTGTTACTCTTTTTTTCTTCCCCAGGTATTGCTGCCTAATACTACCCGTAGCTGCATGCGTGCTGTACTTGAGTACCTTTATACGGGACAGTTCTGCTCACGTCCAGACCTTGATGCCATGGAGCTTATTGTGTTGTCAAATCGACTGTGCCTACCACATTTGGTGGCATTAACTGGTGAGAAGATTATTCTTAATTTGCAGTTTACTGTACTATAAGTCATTTTATTTAGTCATCAGGGCAAATGAGATGAAGTTGTTTTAATAATAGTATTTTATTAATGACTTAGATCAACAAATAGAACCATTTAGTTATAGTACCTATAAAAAGAAAGTATTAACCACCATATATATATATATATATATATATATATATATATATATATATATATATATATATATAATATATATATATATTACAGTATATTCATATTTTTTGCTTCACAACACTCAACTACATTGGATTTTTTTCTAATTACTACTATTTGATATCTTAGAAGCAGAAGCTCTAAATTCATAATTTTCATTTGAGTCTCTTTATTTACTAGCACAAACAAACAAATGAGCAATGTGATGTTGGCAATTGTGCTTAACTTGTATCTTTTAAGCATTGCATTTCTTGTTTCTCTTTTGGATGTAAAAGGTAGTACTGCTGAAAAAAATATATGGTAGCATTTTCAGGGCTATAAAATTGGTTCAGCAATACAGAATCAAGCATTTGTCAGGCCTTTTTAGTAAATGCATTGGCAGAGTATAGTACACATTTTTAAAATATCAAAAACTGGTATTTTGAAAAGAATAGTGAATTTTGAAAACTGTTTATCTTAAAACAGAGAGACATTCCATACAACCTCAGTTACAATTTATTTACTACTAGCCAACCCGCGGCGTAGCATACGGCGCATAATCAGGCCGCTTTTTAAATGATTTTTAAGCACAGAGGAAAAACTAAACATTTGAAAAATCTGTAATTTAATAAACCACCAAGAAAAGTAACATTGCAACAATGCACGCTACGAACCAACATACAATTGTCCGTGACTGAAAACCGGAGGAGCGCCGTCTCGCTTTCTCCTTCCAAAGCGAAGGATGGGGTTGAACGGCGCTCGTTCAGTACGCACTGCCCGCTTATGTGCCTGCCCCCAACTCCCTACCTGAGTCGCTTTCGTCTGTGTACAGTCCACACGCACCTGTGAGTCACGTTGACTGTTAATTTTCCAAACACCGCCTCAGTCGGTTTCCACGTTGATTTTTCATTGTTCTTTGCGGTTCCGGCTGCTTTTTTATATATAATCCACCAAGTCACCCGACCATGGGGGTTTACAAAGGGTAGGGACGTAATCAGTGCGAGCGTATGACCCGCACGTACTGGGAATTTCGTTCGTGGGGAACAATTGGAAGCCACGGTCTCCATCACGAATGGGGTTCAACGGCTTCCCACGCCGGGTAGACACACGTTGATCCATTCAGTGTACCGCGCGTGCAGTACCGGACATACAAGTGCATCACAGACCTGTTAATGCTCAATCTCACGTGGCTGAAAGCCACTTGTCCCTCTAAGAATTTGGACGCCGACTGCTGTTGGGTCGTGTAACTATTTAGCAGGCGGGAGTCTCGTTCGTTTTCGGAAATAACCAGCCAAATCGCTCCACCAACTAAGAACTGCCATGCACCACCACCCACAGAATCGAGAAAGAGCTATCAATCTGTCAATCCTGTCCGTGTCCGGGCTGGGTGAGGTTTCCTGCGTTGAGTCAAATGAAGCAAAAGGCTCCACACCTGGTGGTGCCCTTCCATCAATTCCTTTAAGTTTCAGCTTTGTAACCATACTCCCCCCTGAACCCAAAGACTTTGGTTACCTGGTTGGCTGCCCCGCCTGTTGCGGGGCCTGCATTGGTGAAGCAGGTGAGACGGTAATGAAACAGAGGCACAGGGCTTATTTGTTTTTAAAGACTGCTTCCTTCATTGGGTTTTAACCAATGCACGGAACGAACCAACACACAATCGTCCGTGTGGCGCTCAGGGTGGAACGGGAGGAGAGGAGAAGGACATCCACTCCGCTCCCCCCGTCATGTTAGTCTGCTGGTTTCTCGTTCAGTATACACTGCCTGCTCATGTGCCCACCTTCAACTCGTCACTCGAGTCTTTGTACAGTCCAGATGTACCTGTGACTCACGTAGACTTTTCATTGCTCTGTGCGATTTTGGCTGCCTTTCTATATATAATCCACCAGGACACCTGACCATGGTGGGAGGGGGGTGTGTACAAAGTGCAGGAGCATCTAAGAAGACGCATGTTTGTCACGGATGCGAATTGCTGTATGTAGCGTGTAAAACAGTTTGCCAGGGTGCACGCGGTCGTGCGTCGTAACCGAAAACTCGTTTTTTAAAGACTGCTTACTTCATTGTGTTCTAACCTCAGTTGTAAAGGAATGTTTTAAGGATCCCATGGGACCGTTTTACACGCCGCATATGGCGATTCACTTCCGCGAGACACATGCCTCTATGAACAGTCAGCGTGGGTCGGAGCTGCATGTTGCCTCTACGACAGACGAATATAAATGACGCCATTTTTTCCGTGTCGTCGCGTCTGAGTTGGTGGGCGTGGCTCTGCGAGTTGTCGTCGTATCCAATGGTCTTGGAGTTGGTGGGCGTGGCTCCTTCCTACTTGCGCCATAGGTGTCTCACTTGTCGGCGGCTTAGTGAATCCACGCCCCTTCCGGTGTGCTTTCTATGGTCATCTTGCCTTAGTGAATTATATATATAGATTTCAAGTTGAAGGGCGGCATGGTGGCGCAGTGGGTAGCCCTGCTGCCTTGCAGTTAGGCGACCCGGGTTTGCTTTCCGGGTCCTCCCTGCATTGAGTTTGCATGTTCTCCCCGTGTCTGCGTGGGTTTCCTCCGGGCGCTCCGGTTTCCTTTCACAGTCCAAAGACATGCAGGTTATGTGCATTGGTGATTTTAAATTTTCCCTAGTGTGTGATTGGTGTGTGTGTGTGCCCTGTGGTTGGCTGGTGCCCTGCCCGGGGTTTGTTTCCTGCCTTGTGCCCTTTGTTGGCTGAGATTGGCTCCAGCAGACCCCTGTGACCCTGTCGTTAGGATATAGCGGGTTGGATAATGGATGGATTTCAAGTTGAAACTTTATTTCAGCTTAGTATATTCACCCATTTTACATGGCCAATAGCCAACCCTGATGGCAAAACAAGTGCCAAATACAAGTTATTGAAACGGCCACTGGATCAGGAACATGGCCTTGAACTCATCACCATGTTAACTGCCTACACATGTGTGGGAAGACCTCAAGATAGATTATAACTGTCCATTGGGTATCTCTTTCAAAATACTTTTGTTTAAGTAATTCTAACTACAATTACTGTAGTCATAGACCTTCTAGAACTAACAGTAGAACAGCCATCAACGCAATTTTTACATCACTTGAATGTTCATCTAGTGTCTGTGAAAGTTATTTCAGCCACTACAATTTGTCCGGACTCAGTCGGTAAAATGCTATTAAAAATGTGTTTTATGTACTCTACTAATACACTTATTTCTTATATTTTATTTTTAAAATGACATTCTCTGTTTCTCTCTGTAATGGTTTAACATATGACTTATTGTTACCAAGTATTTTAATAAGCAATAATGTGATATCTCAGTCTTTGATTTAGTAAATTAACAAAAATGAACACAGTCAACACAGTTAACTAAGCTCCCAAACATATCTGCATGTTGTACAATGCGTAGTCTAACTTGTTAATAGTTTAAAAAGTAAAAAAAAAATCTGTGTATATTCTACATGTAATTTCAAATTCTGAAAGAACTGATATGCTTTTAAAGGCAACAGAAAGCTACTAAGTTCTCATGGGATCTTTTGCTTTGTCTATGCTATTTCTTTCTAGTTATATTTTAATAGTGTTTTAATTGTAATAGAGTTTGCTTAAGGTTTCTTAATTTTATATTACAGAACAGTACACTGTCAATTTATTGATGGAAGCAACCCTAATGGGAGCTGACATTGATGGGGACGTGCTGGTTTATTTAGAGATGGCACAGGTACTGTGTAAAGGCACACTGCCTTCTTATGAAAAGAGATTAGATTGTATGAGAATACTTTCATGAAGTTATTCATGATTTGTTCCCTTGATCTTTGCACATATCTTTTGCTCATGATAAGTAACATAAACTTCACCTTCTACTTTCATGCCTTTTTTATGTTATGACAGTTTTTGTCATAAAAATGCTTTGGTTTTCCACATCAATAAATATCCTACTCTGGCTATGGTAGGAATATGAATTCTAGGCTTAAAATCCTTGTGAATTTGGATTTATACTGCAGAATAATTATGAATTTTACCTTCTATAATATTTACTTTGCTCAGAGATTCTTCTGAACGAAACCCATAATGTCCAAGTATACAAATATGCAAGTCTAAACATGCATTTGCAAGCTTAGGTTCAGCTTAGATATTATATGTGCCTAATTTTTCTACTATGGTTCTTGTATAAATATTTATAAATAGCACCTTTTACCTCCTAAATCAACCCCATCTACCTCTTGTATCTTGTGAGTAGAATTCTGCCAGTTTGAAACTTCATGAGAGAAAGACAGTCCTCACACTACAGTTTACAACTCAGTTATTTTTCACTGGAATCATTCCCAGATAGACACCATCTGGCAAACAATTGTTTTATTGTCCTAGTTATAAAGCATCACCTGAAGCATCTTTCTTTTCTTTCCCTTGTCTTCAGTTTCACTGTGCCCTTCAGCTTGGCAGCTGGTGCCTGCATCACATCTGTACCAACTATAACAATGTGTGTCGTAAGTTTCCAAGAGACATGAGGGCCAAATCAGCAGGTATGACAGAAGCTAAAGGTGTGACTGTGGTGCGGCCAGTAAGTTAATAAAAACACCTGACCAGATCTAAATATCAGTTTGTTAATAGGTTTAGCTCTGTAAAAAAATGTGGATACTATTCCTGAGATGGCACTAATTTAAATTAAAATGATAAAAATGCCAATATATAAGTAATTCAATCTTAAGATTTTTTAGATGTTTCATCAAAGGTAATGCTGTTAGTGCAAGTTGGTGCAAAACCTATTATTACCCTTTTTGTAGTGTTATATGAAAGTATCATTTTTAATGTACAGCAATACATATGACACTTTAATAGTTTTATTTTAATAAAAAAAGGTGAGAATACACTTTCAGAATTACTATAGAAAGGCACTCATTATCAGAATCCTGTTACCTTATCACAACAAGGTTGATCACAAGGTTTATATAATTACGTCAGAGTTCTGTCGGTCTCTATCCTGAAGATAAAATGAATTTTACATAATCCATTTGGGCCATTTCCAAAAATCTATGTAAACGACCACTACAAGAAAATAAATTTTGTTTTATAGGTTTTCTCAGTCACTCAACCGTATTGATCATCACAGAACCACATTGTCAAAACAGCTGTCACCATCCACAAAACAATAATACATTTAGCAAAACTCCTTATTCTCACTTGAAAACTCACTCAACCTATCAAAAAAATAGATACTTGCAGGAAAGTGAATTATCCAATGAAAATATGCAGCATTATGTTACTAATACAAACAAGAAGTCACTGGCTGATCACTGGCAAAACAATGAAAACATTTTTCACTGAAGCATAATATGGGTAGTGTAATCAGGTGTATGGTATGTTACTTTTTGCTAACTGTGTGTAATGCCAGAGTTCCGGACAACTACTCCATTATGTAATATGCATATTGATTGCAACTCCAAAAGGTCAAAATTCAGTAGTCTTATCACTTCAGTTCAGCTAAGTAGGTAAACATGTACAGTTTCTATCTTGTGAAAAAGTAGGTATAATCTGTTAAATGGTCTCCATGAAATTTCTGTTTCAACAACACCCCTACTTCACTTATATTGTATTTATGGAAAAATCTTTTGTTTAGAGGATGCACGTCCTCACCTTTTTTGTGTTTGAAGTTCTGTTAACACAGTCAAAAAGGAAAGGCATATAAATATTTAGTGATCACAATAGTTAATACCTCTTATTGTCATTTTCAACTATTATACGACAATTGCGTCTCAGGGCGGTTATGTAGCGATAGGGTATGATACTTCTTATACTGTGTGTGTTAATGAGCTTGCTGACTGTGTTTTCAGAAAATCAGGAGTATTTTGAGAAACATCGTTGGCCGCCTGTGTGGTATCTGAAGGAAGATGACCATTATCAACGGGCACGTAAAGAGCGGGAAAAGGAGGACTATCTTTATCAAAAACGCCAGTCCAAACGCAAGTGGCTCTTTTGGAACTCACTCTCATCATCTTCCTCTGCTTCATCCTCTTCTTCTTCTAGCTCCTCTGCTGTTGTCTGATTTGTTCACTGGGATCTTGCCTGATTGAATGAATACCTCTTCCCGCATCTTCAGATTCAGATGGGGAGTAAATGTTGGGTAAGATTTGATTGAGCCAAGGCAGTGCTTAGTCATACTAGATGCCTGCTTGCTCTTCAGAGATGTCCAGGTAAAATTATCAGTGGCATGAGTTGTAGCTTTTCTCATTGGCTGCCAGTGCCAGGTTATGTACAGACCAATGAGTGCAGACACATATGAGTATGCCGCACTTAATGTGAGGTACTGCTTTTAATAATTCTTCTTAATGCTCAGGCACTTCATCACTTAACAAGAAGTTGTTTTGTGAGCTCTGTCACTCTGTGCTTTCCGAAAAGGGTTGGATTTCTCCAATTCCTATCAGTTTGTTCTGTTTACAACAGTGAAGTGGAACCACAACAATGACAAAAAAGCAAAAATGAGAACTATTCCAGTATTTTTTTTTTATCTTATTCCTTTTCACTCTTTTGCTGCAATGGTATCAAGCCTACAGGTGTTCAAAATGCTTTGTGTGCTATTTTATTTAAAAAAATCCTATGGCGCATTCAAAGATTTCCTGAGGTCATGCTTTAGCTCAGCGGGTGCCATTAGGATTGAGTTAGGATGATTTTTGGATACATTGTTACACACTCTGTATAGCCGGTAATTATTTGTGAGATTGTTTTGTCTTTCTGCACCTGAGATAGATGATCCACAAATTATAAAATCCTTTGAGGAATAAGAGCCTATTCCTCCAACTTCCAGTACCTGTCTTGTGCAATACTCCTGAGCCTCGAATCATTTGTCTGTTTTAGATAATACTTCAAAAGTGTGCATTGACCTTGTTTATACACTTACACATTTAGATGGAAATAGTATCCATATTGCAACAGATTATTTATATTTTTTATTTTTTCCCATATGGTATGTCAGTACCTCATTTGGAGAAGATATTTTTGCTTTTTCCATATGGTATCTTCAGTACTACATCGGAGCAGGATCAGTTTACACTGGACTTCACTTGCAATTGGATTATTATAGCTTTTGGTTACAATCTACAATCTATTTATCTACACTGGATTTCATCGTCATTAAAATGGATTCTCATTTTTACCAAAGGTTTGATCTCCTGAAAACATAACCTTCCTCCTTGGAACTGAGCTCCTTAATTGAGCTTTGAACTACAGTTAAACTGGACTAAAATAAGTGTAAAATTGAGATTTATACTGGTTCAATATCAACATAGTATTTTCATTTTACACTTGTATTTGACAAACATTTTAAGCTTAAGTTTCTCTGTTGAAACTCGCTTGCACTGGATGTGATTATAGTTTTTTTTTTTCTGTTTATTCTAAATTTCAATGTTTTTACATATCACAGTTGTAATTACAAAATGCCGTTTTCATCAAAAAAGGGTAATCTGGGATTTCAAAATTTATTATCTGTTTTAGTTCAGACCAAAACTCAGGTATCATTTCTTAAATATATATGTAATGTCTCAAGGTGTAAAGTTATACTTTAATGGATCTCAATTTGAGCACTATTTGTAATTCAATAGATATTTCCATCCAAAAGTGTATCTGAAATAACAGTTACTAAATCTGTTTTTAATCTGTTATATATGTGGACACATCAGATGATTTATCCAGCATAGGCAAGGAATTTCTTATACCCCCAACATGCTGTTGGCTTCCACTCATATGAAACATGGTATTTATAGCATGACAAACTTGTAGACTGGTACTGTCTGTTGAATAAATTGCACCAGCTAGAACTGTTTTAGGTAATTATGCATTATATTCCATATACTAATCTTATTTATAAGCTACAATGAAGGACGTTTTTTTTTTTTCTGAGCTGCATTTGCATGACAGTATGAAACATTACACACTTCCATTGGATAATCAGGCAATTAATATGACTACATGTGACTAAAAGTATGCATTAACAATCACTGTGACAGTAGTGTTTTCATTCGTTACATCCTACATATCTTTTGCCGTATTTTATGATATATTACGCTTTGAAATCCTAGAATTCTTCTTAGACGACTTGGTACTGAAAGAGGAATCTTTGTTTACATTCAACTTTGGGATCTGTAATACAGCAAATGCATTATACAGTATTTCTAATTTTCTTCTGAAATCGTCACATCTCACATTTAATATTGGATGAGCATATATGACTACACACTACATGTCTATTTTTATATCTCAGTGCACCTTCTTTCACGGCTTGCTGTTTTATTACATTAATGAAAAGTTGATTTGCCAGTTAATGTGATTTTTGTGTAATACATGCAGTAAAATGAACAGTATTTCTAAAAATGAAAATTTTCAGCTATTTAACAAATGCAAAATATTTTTCAATTGGAAGAGCATGAAAGAAACTCTTGGATGCCACATCTTGGCAGTGTTTAAATATTTGATACACCTTTTAACATTTTCCTCAGGAAACTGGCAGAGACTTGATGTAGTGTAATGTGCTCTTCATTATACCTGCCACTGCACTGAATGAAACCCTCTGAGAACCAGCATCAACACAACAAGATACTTTGTGGTTTAAAACAAATGAAACATTGTGTGAAAAAAGGGGATCCAAACTATTAATGCAAAAGGAAAAATTGTGGTGAGGTATAAGGCAAAAAAAAATCTAAACTGAAAATAAAAAGAAGCCTTCTGCTTAAGAGGGTCAGTGCGGAAATCTTCTTTCTTGCAAATGCTAAAGGAAGCTGCAGTTATATAATAACACCAACCTTCACTTCTGAAGATCTTACAAGATCTATTAAGAATACTTATTGTGGTTACTCTGTCTATAATGAACAATCCACTTTTCATGCTGAAAATTCTTTGGACGCAAACTATAATTTTTATCTGAAGAGCTGGTCTATTCTTCCTAGCCATATATTCCCTTTGTGTTCAGGTGTGCATTTAAAAGTAGACATTGTAAGTTTGGGTGTTATAAGCAGTGATTTGTATAAAAGTATTAAAAAAAACATCAACTTCACCGAAAATATGCTACATTCAAAAACCAAAGAAAACATACCACAAATACTGTAGCACCCAGAACATCCAGCAAAAAATACTTACCACATTCATTTTCATTTTAAATGTTCTTCTTTAAAGAACTTCAGATTATACTTGCATTACAAAGAAACAGGAATCTTTTTGACATTACTTCTCTTTTAACAATGACAGCATGACAAATATGAAGAAAGCATAGCTAGAAACCATTGTATCATTTCTTTTTCCATAAACTTTTGTGGAAATGAAAGTTGCAGTCAAAACTGAACATTGGCATTATCTTCACAAAGCCTTTGTATCATGTTATTTGAAACTACATACAAAATATATGTTATTACATTTGGCAAAAGACAAACTGCATGGCATATAACATTTTTACCTTTTAGTGTTGATCAGTTGTGTTTGACTATGTAGAGATCAATTTAGGGATCACTGTAATAGATAAAGTGAACTAGCACCTTAATAACACTAAAAGACAAAACTAAACTAAAATAATAACACAAAATAACACTTAATAAACACTTAACACACTAAAAGACAAAACTAAACTAAAATAATAACACAAAATAACACTTAATAAACACTTAACACTAAAAGACAAAAAGGCACACTAAACAAAAAAATCATAGGCAATGTATGACAGTAGGCCTTAAAAATATGAATTGTGGCATATTTCTACAAAAAAAGCTTTCAAATAGTGTCATATTACTATATAAATGGAGAATTAACTTTCGAATGAATTCATTAATACAATAAATTGAGTCTCTAAGTCGTGCAGTGTGGGTATCAGGTTGTGTGCACTATGATGGATATCCAACATGTTTTGGTTTCTACCTTGTGCCCGATATGGTAGACAAAGCTTTTGGCTCTCCTTTAATAGATAAACATGATCCAGAAAAGTGATGCAAAGATAACAAAAATTGATCTAATGTAGTCTTTTCTTTTTGTCATTTTTGAGCCCTCATTTTTTCAATACAGGATCATTCAGAGAGATGATTATATCACAAAAGTGCAAAAAATCTCAAAATTCGAGCAGCAAACTTCAGTGTTGTTTCATATGTAACACACAGTATAAAATCACACCTATAAGTCATTCTGCTGCAGTTTATTTAAATATGTATCATATTTATATATAAAGACACACACACAAACACAGTGTCTGCAACATGTCAACTTTGTGTTATGTCTGACATGTACAGCTTGAATCGAGTAATGAGCCTTGGAACATTATAAACCTGTGCAAACATCTATATATATAATTCAATAGGGCAGGACACCCATGGAAAGCATGCCAGAATGGGCGTGGATTCACTAAGCCGCCAACAAGTAAGACACCTATGGCGCACGCAGGAAGGAGCCACGCCGGAGGTGAATCGCCATATGCGGCGTGTAAAACGGTTTGCGAGGGGTATCCCATGGGATCCTTAAAACAATCCTTTACAACTGAGGTTAAAACACAATGAAGTAAACAGTCTTTAAAACGAGTTTTCGGTTACGACCTTGCGACGCGTGCACCATAGCAAACTGTTTTACACGCTACATACAGCAATTCGCATCCGTGACAAACATGCGTCTTCTTAGATGCTCCTGCAGGAACACGGAAAGTCTTCGTGAGTCACAGGTGCATCTGGACTGTGCAAAGACGACAACGACTCAAGTGACGAGTTGGAGGTGGGCACATGAGTGATGGCGGTCCGCCAGTTTTCAGTCACGGACGATTGTGTGTTGCTTTGTTCCGTGCATTGTTACAATGTTGCTTTTCTTGCTGATTTATTACATTACCGATTTTTCAAATGTTAATTTTCTCACTGTGCTTAAAAATCATTAAAAAACCGGTCTGATTATGTGGCGTATGGTACGCCACGGGTTGGCAAGTAATAGATAATACAAGAGAACTGTACATGATATGGGTTGCCTTCTCAGTTGAACCAATACAATAAATAGTTAATGCATACAAATGTTTAAAAAAATACAACACATTGAAACTGACAGCTGTGAGTTTAAGGATCAGCAATTTTCTCCTTTCAGCTGAAGGGGCTGCTCTGGAAATTTCAGACTCACTTTTCATTGTCTTTTTTTAAGTGAAAAGAAGGAACTGTCTAGGAGAATGACACTGGCTACTGATCTTGTTTATACTGATATTTGACCTTCATGTTGCTGACTTTTTTTCTACATCACATACAGTAAACCACCAAGGCTCTCCAGTTGGCCCTGTCATTCTTGTGGTCATTCATCCACCCGAACTTGTGTTAATACACAGATAAAAATTTTCATTCGACTCAGCTGAATAAGAAAGCTGGCCTCCTTTGGCCCACAAAATACAGTAGCAAAACTTTTTGTATTAAGTAATTTTTACCATGTTTGTTAGAGCATCAGCATGCACTGGAATCATGTACTGTAGTTATGCACATAAAATTGACCAGCCTGCTATGGGCAAACCTGATTGTACATAGCTGGTTTGGGCAGTGCATGCTAGAACAAAACCAGTTAATCCTTAAGACCTTACAAAGCCCTTACTACAGCTACTTTTTTGTACCTAAATCCTTGTGTGCATTTTATTAGGACTAAGTAACGTTTGCTATTCACACACATTTCAGCTTGACATGATCACTCTGAAACTATTTCAAAAGCCGTGGCTAACAGAAAAAAATGTTTGAATATAAGGTCCATTTTCAAAAGGCTTTTAATCAGAGCATATTTGTAAATGTGTTGCAAAAATAAATGAATAACTGGTTGGATACAGTATTGATTAATTATAGACTTATGTATGTTTCAAATTACTTAGAATGAAAAATATCTTTAATGAAATTACTCGGGACTGTGCACTTGGAGAGGTATTTGCATGTTTACAAATTTTGTTAGTTATGTGGACTTGGTCGTCTGATTTGTATTTATTGATCGATCCATTTTTACAGAGGATCCACAGCTGCTTAGACTCTAGCTTGAAATCAAGAGGGAGATAGCCTGCAGATTTCCTTGCTTCTATGAGTATTCACTTACTGACACCTTATCGTTATGCTCCAGTACCACTGAAATGGCATGAGGCCTTCCAAAAAGCTTACAGAGTTCCAGAATCACTCAAAATATCCACTAGAGGGGGAAGAAACCATCAAACCACAAATAATCATGAAAGTGCAAACAAAGAATATTTATAAATAACAATATTTATTTTCCAAAAACACTGTAAAACAGTCAAAGCTCCAAAGAGCACAAAAAGGCCCCAGAAGGAGCTGCCTGAAACTGGTAATCCAGTAACACGTCCCAAAAAACGCAAAAACAAAGAGAAGTTGAAAACACAGACCAATAGGTTAAGATCTAGTAAATCAACAAACGTTTAATAATTAAAATATCACTAACTCACCAACACCACAAGTACACCCAGTGAACCACACAGGGATTTCTTGTTTCCTCAGCCTTTATAGGGTTGAGGACAGTCCATTGATGATGATGGACAGGTGGCCCCACCTCTTTGGGAGCCACCTACAACATACATGGAACATGATAGGGAAAGCATAGACACATAGAAATTAAATAATACAGAAAATTAATTAAAAAAAAAACACAGAGTAAGGTAACTAATTAACATTCTTTTTACCAACAAATTGCACAAGTCTTCTATAAAGTCATAGTTAGTCTTAAGCACCCTGGTTTTCAGAACCCTTGTATTAATGTCTGACTGAAATATTGAATTGATCTTAAACTTACAATTTGTTTTCTTTTTTGAGAATGACCACAGCAGCATCTCTTTGAAATGCAGAATATCTGTTTCTTTTCTGTTTTTTATTTTGCCTCTAACCTAGCTTTTGGACTATGTGAGCCTCAGTTGCACAAGCTAGATAGCTTCATACTTTTCATATGACCCTCCAGCTTGATTTTTTTTTATTTGCATTACCATTTGACCCTCATTATTTATTTTTACAGAGATGAGCTGTTTTTTATTTTAAAGAATTAAATAAAATATCAATAAAATGTAAAATAAATATCACAAAATGAAGTATATGATTGCAAAATTACCAGTACTTGCAAAACATACAGACCTACTATCCAAAAATAAAATGCTGCAAAAGGCTAAATATAAACAACAGTAAGCTCTTCGCCTGTTGTTTGCAAATGTAAGAACTTGTACTTGATTATGAATTCCGAACATGGATATACTGCGTCCTGTAGGGATGGGCTTGTGGAGGCCATGCTTTAATTACAATACACTTTTTTGTGCCCACCAGGTTGATACTACCTAAATTTCCAGAACATATCAGGTCACAAACATTTGATTAAAAACCAAGATCAGCATTCAAGCCCAGGGGTCCCCAACCCCCGGTCCGAGGCCCGCCGCCTGACAGCCGGGCCGCGAGACTCACTCAGTGAAGGGCTACAGCAAAAAGGCTGCCCTCTTCACTGAGGACACTTTTCAGAACGCTAGATGGGCAGGGCTTTGCAGCGGTGCAGAGAGGGGAGAGTGGCCGAGGTGAGAGATCAGTATTACAATGAAGTATTTTTGTTTCAGACAGTTTCTCCATATGACACGAGTCTATAGAAATCTCGTTACTACGAAGTACATTCAGCAGCAGATACTTTCATTACAACGAAGTGATCTTGAAATGCTTGAATGAATCATCCACAGAGCAGTTAGTTCTATGGTCGCAGCTCAGTTGTGCACATTTGAACAACGATCCCCAAACAGAAACATTGTAAAAAAAATGTCTTTCTTTGAACTTTCCTCGTACTGTTTTTTTGCGGTTTTTATTTTCTGTGGTTTTCAGTGATACCTTTTGCTTATTGCTCGTCAACATTTGAAAAACATCCATCGAAATTTAACTCATTGTCACCCTTCTATAGAAACGGAAGACACGAAAAAATGATAACAGAGTTAATGTTTGTGATGTGCAATCTGTTGGAATGACAAATGCAATGCATATGTCTTTGTTATATGCAAAAAAGAAGAAAAATCTCGGGTTGCAAATGTATGCGAACTGCTGCATTTGAAGACGGTGAAAAAGCCGTTTTTATGTGGTTCAGTGATGCTCGTTCAAGAAACAGCACGCTGTGATCCTGCTGTTTCCCTGCCCAGCAATGGACAAACAATCTTACATTGATGCTGCAATCGTGCTTCGGGATGCACTTCAGTGTGACGTTCCCGTTGGGTGGGTAGGATCCCAAAATAGTTTAGAAACCTCACAATATGAAGAAGAAGAAGAGGATTATTCGGCTTCTGATTGATAAATGTGCTGCCCACAACATACTTTCCCATTCAGATAATGTTCGTGTTGAATTCCTCCCACCCAATTGCACAGCAGTGTTTCAGCCATTGGGTTTGGGCATCATTTGCACCTTGAAAGTGTATTATTACAAGGAAATGCTGAGAAAAATTGTAGGCAGGAAGAGATTAAAATTAACATGAAAGAAACTATCAAAGCTGCTTCCATTTCCAACATCCTATCTTTGTGAGGCAGCGTTTTCTGCAGTGACAGCAACCAAAACGAGACTACGGAGTAGACTGAATATAAGCAACACACTTCGCGTGTCACTGTCTTCCATCATCCCCAGATGGGATCTTCTGGTTGCAGGAAGATTCTGCATTATGTTAAGCTGTATAATTTCTGTTACGATATTATAACTTAATAATAATAGAAATGTAATGTAAATCGTGTATAAAACTCCCCTAAAAATCCACATCCACCCCCACCCCCAGTATTCGAACAGACATTATTATTGCAGAACTACAAATTGCAAAATAACATGGAAAGAAAAATCTACTATAATTGACTCCAAAAAATATCTTGTAACATGAGGGCCAAGGTGAAAAAAAACCCCAAAGATTAACACTTAGAACAATGAGAAAACTTGAGGGCAAAATTAATAATCTTCTTGTAAATATTAAGAAAAGGTGATAACACCATGAAGCCCAAAATACAAATCTGCAAGCAAGAATTCACAATACAATTTCACTGAGCTAACATGAAAATCTGAGTACCGATTACTGATAAAGTGTGGAATAGCTTAAGGTTCAAAATGGTAATCCTGTCATAAAATGTGCTCCAGGGGCGCTGTACAATGGCAGACCCTGCGCTCTGACCCCAAGGGGTATGCGAAAACCAAGTAATTTCCTTCGGGATCAATAAAGTATAATAAAAATAAAAAAATAAAGGCCTGAAATTAAAAAAATTGCTTGCAATGTTTTGTAATGAAATATAAGATAATGCCCAGAATAAATGGGAAAGATTCTATATATAAAAATCTATTTAACATGAGACCAAAACTGAACATCTGCCTGTACAAATAAAAAATGTGATAAAACAATGGCAGTGATATAAATAAATAAATCTGACTAGAACTCCTCTTAGAAACGAAAATCTGTACACAATAGTCACCAGACAAATGTGTTAATTCATCTATTGCAGCCATTATTAAAGTTCATTTTAGCTCCCAGAGGTTTATTCTTGTCTTCTGAAAGTCTTCTTCAATTTGAGCTCCACTCCTTTTTTCTCATACTCCCCTGAGATACAAAAGTGTGGAGCTTTATTATGAGAACTGGATTAACACCTTAGTGCCTATACAATATGAAACTAGGATCACCGACTTACACTGAGCTACAGGAAATCTTTTTATGTGCAGTTCATTACGTAGCTGAAAGCAAACATATTTGTCCTCTTTTCAGCAAAGTTCCTCCTGGTTTGTCTGGTTTTTTTTTTTTTGGCTGTTCAAACCCAAAGCTGTACAAATGACTGCTTGCTGAACACAGTCTGTCTTCATCTTCCTGTTCAGATGCACAACATCTCAGTCTTATGTCAAAGCCTTAACAAATTATTAATACACTGTATGCATATATATATTTTGTGAGTGCATCTACTTTTGAAATAGTAAACTTTTCCTTGGTAAACACTCTAAAATGTGAATCTCATTACAAAATGCAGCACATACTCAAAGTCCAACAGTAGAGAGAAGGGATGGTATGCAGTATGGCCTTGTTTAACAGTGTGGGACTGTGGATTTCAAAAATATCTTTGTGGCTTGTAAAGTCTTCTTTGTGTTTTGGTTAAGGATTAAAGTTTCTTTTTTTATAATACCTTCCTGTTTGGTGGAAAAAGTATTAGTGTCTAGTACCAAAAAAACAAAAAACAAAACGAAAACAACTCAATGTCAGTCTGCTAGTTGAGAGACGTCGGTACTGCAAATGCCATTTAGGATAAATTATACAAAGACATTTAGACATGTTTGGCTTGACACATTCATTGTGCTGTTGGCTTTTATTAAAAAGAGGTAATCCATCAAATGGAAAATATTCCAGATGAGAAAGATCAAAAAGCCTTAAACAAAGAACTACTTCTGCTTTTTTCA
The DNA here is from genome assembly GCF_016835505.1 of Polypterus senegalus. Classification (NCBI taxonomy): domain Eukaryota; kingdom Metazoa; phylum Chordata; class Cladistia; order Polypteriformes; family Polypteridae; genus Polypterus; species Polypterus senegalus. Next base: position 126,585,019 of record NC_053164.1, on the reverse strand, counting down.
AATGTTGTATTGAACAGTGTGGCACAATCATTATTAATTTTGTTTTTTTGGCCTATCTTCATTTCAGCTGTAATCGCAGTCTAGTGTCCTCATTGCGTTAGCTGGAAGGTAGTTGACGTTGCTTCATTTGGCATCTTTTTGAGTGATTATACTTAGTGTGCAGCTCATCAACTTTAAAACATGGTCGCATGTTTAAGTGGTTTGCTCTCACCTCCATCCCTATTTTCCCTCCACTATCTTCATTCACTTTTGGTTGGATTTATTATTGTCCTTTTTCAAATATAGCTTCAACATGCAAGGTGAGTGTCAGTAATCTTGCGTGGTGTGAATTACGTACATTTTTTTTTCTCCTTGTGACACAGTTGTTCGTGCTGCTCCCTCACAGATCTAGCATCATGGATTTGAGTGGAGCAGCACCTCATCCTCCAGGCTTGGTTCTTGCTTTGGGATTGCCACTGACCCCTGCAGATTAAGCAGATATGAAAATGTTCTATTACACATAGTGCACGATAAAAGGCCAGCACAATGCATGCCACCTGCTATGATGCACCGTAGGTGGGGCTGGTTTTGTAGCTATATCACTCCATGGCTGAATGAGGTTCGAGTTTTTAACTGTTCAACATTTTCAGAGGGTTATTTCTGTTAAGATGGTGTCACTATACGGCTCGACACAGGAGTGCATGTCAAATTTAATGACTGCAGTTGCTGAATCTTATTGCTGACTAGGAATTGCAGGGTGTCATTCATTAATGTCATTCCATCGCTGTCCATCAAAGATTCTAAGTTTCCATTTACTCTTCAAAAGTAGTGTGATATCACCTCATTTTGAGAGCCAGATTTTGTGAACTTGCATGGTTAGTGACTGAAAAAGCAGCTATGAACAGGCAGGCAGCTGTGCTGTCTTCAGAGTTTGACAAGCGTCCCCTCTGTGTGCACAAAACACCCCATTTCCTTCTTTCCCTTCAGCTGCCATGGTTCCTTTTTGTGTCTGGGGGAATTTTATGCATTGAGGTTGAGTGCTTATTTGCTGTCACTCTCACACACACACACACACACACACACACAGGTCCCCCAACTTCTTCATGTAACCTGCTTAATTTTCTCTTAGCGAGCCACAGAGCGCCTTATGACCAAGTCGTTGGGCATGTCCTACTGTTTGACTACATGTAAAGGAAGGCTGTGATTGAAGATGGCGGGAAAGTCACGTCGTCCGACATCGGCTTTAGGTGCAGGTGGCTTTGAGCTTCACCTTAGATTTGGCCTCTGAAAGAAAAACACATTTCTATCCTTGCACTTCTTTGCTAATTATTACTACTATACAATATAAACAGGAAATAATGGAGGAATAACCTACTGCATGTCATGGTTTATGTTAGGCAGAAGAGGGACTGGAATATTTTCCTGAAGGATATTCTTCACAAGAAAACTACTAGAAAACATTTCTTCAAGTCATTTACTTGTGAATTTAGCTTTCGTTGGTATTGTGTGTTAATAAAGACTGACATTGTGTTCAGGTGCTGGTCAAATGGCTCCAATAAAGCACAAACACAAGGACCCGCTTTCAGCTCTATACACATAGTTGTGAATTGTAGAGGAAAAAATTGATTTCAATTGAATGTCTTCTTTAAAGTGGATTCAGTATACTTTTCAATTGCCTTTTTCCTTCCTCAGAAAAAATTATTTTTGTACTGGTTTGTTAGTAAACAAAATGTAAAGTTCACTTCTGTTGCATGCATCAGTGGAGACATGTAAATAATATTTATGTAATAAATTCAGTTATCGAGATGCCTGTTGCCATTGCCTGCTTTTGATCACTCTGTCCTCCCAACACAAGATTATTTAGTTTGTCTTTTATGATGATGGATATTGGTTTTCTGATGCCTTGTCATTCCAAATTGGAGAGAAGCAGACCCTGAAAAGAGATGGGAGAGGATCCACCAGAAACATTTAATAATCAATTTAGACGGGAGAAGTGACATGTCAGAAACTGCTGAGAGGTACAGTACACCCAAGGATAATGTATTGTTTCTTGATTTTCTCTTGTGGCATAGTAGATTTTTCACAGAAAACAGGCTGTAAGCAGTGTTAGAAAAAATGTTGTGACAGATGCCCCTTTGACTCTAGATCCGGGTTGGGGGGCAGCCATGGGATCCACGCTCCGTCCCCCCGGAACACTTGGTGGCAGCACCCCTGGGTTGCATCAGGGCCACAATTTTGGAACACCGGAGCTCATTCCTGTTGGGTTCCATGGCCGCCACCACCAGGGGGAGCTGCACGGCTTAATGAGCCCCACACCCAAAAGTAGGTCAACAAGCACCTGCAGCACTTCTGGGTGGGCTATAAAGGGAGCAGGTGGTCACCACTCCAGGCGCCAGAGTCAGGAGGACGACGACGACAAAGCTGCCTAGGAAGAGTGGAGAATAAGAAGAGTGTGGTTTTGTTTTGTGTGTTTTGAGGACTGTGTTAGGGCTGGGGGACACGGGGAAAATGCGGCCCCCAGCTAACGAAAATCAATATTTTTGTTTCATTTTCACCTGTGCTTCCATTGTCAGTCTGTGTCGGGTCGGTGCCAACAGACCACAGATTCCATAATATATAACTGATTAGCGCAGTGGTGGACAAAGTCAGTCTATGACTTTGAAGTCTAAAATGGATGAGTAATTCTCAGTCCTTCACGTTTTTCTCTGCGCTTTCCTTCCAAGTATTTAATTAAACCCAATAGTGCATGATAAATACTCACAGGTGTAAATGGTAACAAGCTAAATGGAGAAATGCTGGTCTCTTTTGTCATTTCCATGTTATTGCTAATTAGGAGCCATTAAAAACCAAGAATACGGCTGCTTAAGACTAAAATAAGCAATAAGGGTTCAAAATCTTAACAAGTGAGACAACTAAAGTGAAGCAGAAGTGCTACTTGAGCAATAAGTGCTTCTTATTAAGCAACTGGGTTGGAGCAAAAACCTGCGGCCCACCAGGATCGACTTTGTAACCATAGTGCTGTTCATGACCTGCTAACCCTAAATCTGGCAAGTAATAGCAGTCTTGAAATAAACCAAAAGAAGTAAAAAAGTCATTACTTTCATGTTTATTCCAGTATAGGATCTCAGGATTAAGAGCCAAGCCAGGCAGTTTTGTACAGTGGCTCAAAAAATGTGCAAGAAATAACAACAACAACAAAAAGTCAAGGTGCAAAATTAACAAAAAAGTGAATGGGTGAAAAAAATATCAAGTTGGACTCAGTAAAGGTAAGTTAGTTAACATGAAAACATGAGTGCATGAAAATAAAACATATGAGCACATGAATTAACACCAAAGAGTGGGTGATTGAGTGAATAATATGAACCAAAGCTGAATATGGAAAAGCCTGAGAGACTCTGGGAGAAGGTGCACACTGTACGCCAACACTGCAGGATTTGAACCCAGGGCGACAGATCTGTGAGGCAGACAGGTTGGTTGAAAACCCAGTAATTGTTTGTGTGCTGAAATGAATGCACTGATTTACTGTATTACATTGTTACTGTAATCCATTTATCTATTTGCAAAAACAACAATGAGACACATTATGGTGTGTCCACGTCTCGGCTCCAGCTGACTTGATTTGAATCCCATGCCCGGTCGTACTTTGTGTGGAGTTGGCCTATTCTTCCTGTGTCTCCCCTTTTTTCCTGCAGTGCACCCTAAAGAGGTGTGGGTTAGATTAGCAGCTGTGTGCACGTACACTAAATGGCCAAAAGTATGCGGCTAATGAAATCGAGCACAAAACCACGCAGTGAGAATGGGTCGTACCGAAGAGCTGAGTGACTTTAAATGTGGTACTGCCATAGGATGCCAACTTTGTCATAGGTCAGTATGTGAAATTTCTGCTCTGCTAGATCTGCCCCAGTCAACTGTAAGTGCTATTATTGTGAGGTGGAAGCATCAAGGAGCAACAACAGTTCAGCCACAAAGCTGTAGACCATGCAAACTCAGAGAGCTGAAGTGCACGGCGAGTCAAAATCCTCATTCATCCGTTGCATCACTCTGCCTCTGGAAGCAAAATCGGCAAAATGAGCTGTTTGTTGGGAGATTCAGTGGCCAAGCAGCTTCACACTAAGGTCACTATGCCAAGTGTCGGCTCGATTGATGTAAACCACACCACTATTGAACTCTAGAGCAGTGGAAACATGTTCTCTAATCACGTTTAACTGTCTGGAGTAAAAGTGGGTTTGGTAGATGCCAGGACAACGCTACCTTCTAGACTACATAGTGCCTACTGTTAAGTTTGGTGGAGGTGGGCTAATGCTCTGGTGCTGTTTTTTAGGGTCCCTTCATTCCAGTGCAGGTTACTGCTGAAGTTTCAGCACACAAACACATTTTAGTCAATTGCGTGCTTCTTACTTTGTGGCAGCAGTTTGGGGAAGCCCCTTTCCTGTTTCAGCGTGGCACTTCATAAAGCCAGGTCCATAAACACATGGCTTGGTAAGTTTGGTGTGAAGAAACTTAAGTGGCCTGCACAGAGTACTGACCTCCATCCAAATCAACATCTTTGGGATGAATTGGAATGTCGACTGTTAGCCAGGTCCGGTCATCTCATCCAACATCAGAACCGGACCTTTCAAATTTTGTTTTGGGTGAATGGGCACAGATTCCCACAGACACACTCCACAATCTTGTGGAAAACCTTGCCAGAACAGTGGAGGCTGACTCCATTTTAATGCTGATAGTTTTAGAATGAGAATGTTACAGTATTCTAACACTGTGAAGCAATGGCAATTCCTGCAGCACCACATGAAAGTCATGGAAAAAGAAGAAGCTGAAACTCATTTTATTGTCTCCTCCTCTGTTTTCCCTCAGATTGCACCACCAGTATCTTGTAGGTCTTTCTGTTCAATTCCAGACATGAAAAATGGCAGAGCCAAATATGAAGCACCTTGGACAGCGAGATGAATTGAGCCTCACAACGATGTCTGCGCTCCGCCACCAACCCCAAATAATGCCCTCCTAACCCCCAGTGTCTTTACGGCTCCATTAACTGGCAGCTATTTGGTGGAGCACACATTGTTGTTTATGCTGCTAATTTCCAGATGCTGACACCTTGGTTTCTCCAGATTATTCTCTTTGGCTGTTGATTCTATGCACTTGTTTAACTTTAATTTTACCCCCTGATTTTTTTTGGTTATTTCTTGTACTCTTTTTTTTTTTTTTTTTTTTGCTTTTGCATTTTGAACTTGAGGTCCACTGTAGATCTGGGAGTAGGGCAGGTGCCAACCTGGGACAGACTGCCTGCCCATGACAATAAATAAAATACAGTGGAACCTTGGTTTATGAGTATTTTGCAAGACGAGCTAAATATTTTAATAAATGTTGACTTGATAAACGAGCGATGTCTTGCAATACGAGCAGTATGGATACACTCTGTCTGCTGAGCGTCATGTGATCACAACTGAACTGATGGTTCTTCTCTCTCTCTCCTTATCTCGCTCGCTTGCCCAGCGCGTCTCTCTCTCTCTCTCTCTCTCTCTCTCCTTATCTCTCTCTCTGGCAATCGTCTCCTATTCTCCGTCTGAGTCTGTGTGCCGTACTCATATAGTCAACATCAGTTTACTACAGCATTGTGACTGTGTGTGTGTGTGTGCTGTGAAGTGCGAGTCCCCATCTTGCTCCCCAAAACACGAAGCTGAGTCTCAGTACTTTAACAACACCAGCTTTATTCAGCTTGAAACAGCAACAGCGCTGTTAGTTATTGCAGCGGGATCTTCATAATGTTCCTTGTATGACCCATTGACGACAGGCGCTTATAGCATGTCTGCGATCTTTTTGGATGCTCTTATACGGCGAACTGCTACAGCGCTGGGAGACTGCGATTGCTTTGGGACACTCTTCCGCGTGTCGTCCCGTTGGGTGGAATCCCACATGAGTTTAGAAACTCACACCAGCCATGATTCTTTTTAAAGGTAAAGTGCAGGTTAATTTGTATTATGTATTTTACTTTATATTTTGTATTAATCATTTTTATATGAATAGTTTTGGGTTGTGGAACGAATCATCTGAGTTTCCATTATTTCTTATGGGCAAATTTGCTTTGATATACGAGTGTTTTGGATTGCGAGCACGTTTCCAGAACGGATTATGCTCGCAAACCAAGGTTCCACTGTATATATATATATATATATATATATATATATATATATATATATATATATATATATATCTATATAAAAATAAATTATATCTATATAAAATAAATTATATATATATATAAAAATAAATTATATATATATATCTTAATATCTAATCTTTATATATAAAATCCTAAGCCTAAAAGTGCAACGATTTTATGTCACTTTTTTGTCACGCTTTAAATCAGGCTTATTTTAAAACCTACATATACATGTTTATTATGATTCTTTTCAGAATTTATTGAACTTTAATGTGATGTTGTTAGATTTTCAAATTTTAATTCCATTTTTAAATTATAAACTAAAAAATATCAAGAAAGTTGTGGTTTTTATTTTTGATCAAGTAAACTTTCTTTCACAGGAACAAAATATTAAAAAATAGATATCTATTCATAACACCAATGTTTTTGTTTACTCTCACTTCATGATTTTTAATCCATTAAATAAGAATAAATTTTTCTGTTACATATTTACAGAATTTTGTGATTTTGATTCCAATAAATACTTATTTTTCTTTTGTACATTTACAGATTTTACTAATATTCTGGCCACAACTGGTGGTTGGGCGCCAGGAGGGCTTGTCCCCCTAATAACTATATAACTAAGGTATATACAGAGTACACCAGGTAAGCTGCTTTTAGTAATAAGATGCATTGCATTTGTCATTCCAACAGATGGCACATCGCAAACATTAACACTGCTTTTATGAATTCCATACCAAATGGCATATAACAGAGACATATGCATTGTACGATGCACTGCCAACATTAACACTGAGTAGGTCGGTCTAGAGAGTAGACTGAGGTTTACTTTGATTTCAAGACGTCTTAGGACGGGTAGCACAGCTAGTCATATAAAAAAGTAACCAAGTGCTTTGAGGTGGAGCTTAGCCAACGCTGACTGGATTCTTATTAGCAGACATTAATGGCTGCCACTTCTTTACCTCTGAAGTATATTTCTGGTGTAGTAAGGGCCGAATACACTTCAAATTGACCTCCTTATCCTTCCCCACACTGTTTCAGGCTCCTGCCATAGACTAACATTTGACACTTCCATTTTTTTAATGCATCTCAAGAGTGCATGGACAGTACAACCAAGAAGGTTACACTTTCTTCCACAGAAGTGTTTTCTTTTGACTTCAGTCCCGCCATGATCTTAGATGCGTGTGAAAATCTCATTGTTCGTGACTTTGTGTGCCCTGCAGTGGTGTGGCGACCCATCTGTGTTCAGCCAGGATTGAAGAAGCTCCATCTCAAAGCACCTTGCTACTTTATTAGATACCAGGTGTGCTACCCAACTGAGACGGATAGAAATCTTATTAATCAAAATAGACCTCGGGCTTCTTTTTTATTTGCAGTGCTGCATCCATTGAACTTATCTCTGTTATATGCCATTTGGTATGGGATTCATAAAAGCAGTGTTAAGGTTTGTGATGCGCAATCTTTTGGAATGACAAATGCAATGCATTTTATTACTAAAATGTATGTGATGAGCCATCTGTTGGAATCACATTGACAACGTCAGCTTATTTAAAGAGCACATTTAAGACACAACATCAGCAATGCTGTAGCCAAAGAGCTTTTACGCAGACCATACAATAAGTGAAAGACAGAACTAACAATTAAGTGGAAAAAAAAAACATAAAACATAATACAACAACAGTAGAGTGAAACAAACCACTGAATAGGATTACCAGTACTGTACCACTGAAGATCCCAAAGAGTTAAAGAGTAGAAATGAGTCTTCAGACTCGTTTTAAACAGAAGGTGCTTCTTTAATGTGGTAACATCGCAAATTCCACAAATGTGGTGCAGTGGCTGCAAAGTTTTGCACGTTGTACGAAGAACCACGAGAAACCAGTAGATCTAATCTCTCTGGATGGCTGGTGTTAAACACACAATTCAGATAAACGGAGAGGAGCATTCCCATGGAAAGATTTAAAAACAAGCAGCAACTTTTTAAAAAACAATTCTAAAATTAACAAGCAACCAGTGTAACAAGGCCAAAATTGGGAAAGCAGATACAAATGGCCTTACCCTAACCAAAACACAAGCAGCAGCAACCTGCGTAGCTAAGATTTGCTGATCCCAGAATGCAACGGGCGGCAGAAATGGAGCTGAGAAAAAATAAAAGCATGAGTAACTCTCGCGAGATCCCTGAGAGATAGAAAAGGCTTAACCTTGGCTAAAAGAAGAAGCTGGAAATAGCAACTCCTGAGCACAGAATTCCTCTGTTTACTATCACAAATAACCCCAAGACTGCAAAGTTTTCAAAAGGCTGCAAAAGTGCCAAGAAATTCAAATGCAACTTGAGCTTTAGCTGCTGAACTGGCTAACAGCACGCCTGCTTTATTATGATTGAGATCAAGAAAACTGTCAGCCAACCAAGATGGTCATGCAACCGATTCATTGCGCAAAGGAATATAAACCTGTGTGTGATCATCATAACAATGAAAAATAACTCCGATAGGATAAAGATATATAGAAAATACTGTAAGATCGGTCAGTCCTAAACACTGCATTTGACCAGGAGCAGCAGACAGAAAAGAGGAACCGGCGGTCTACCTGAACCAGTTAAGAGCAGCCCACCAGACGCTCAAGCCACAACAGGAAGAGCTCAGCATCGAAAGGCACTGAAAGATCTAGAAGGACAATGATGGCTGCTGAGTCAGTGATAAGAGACAGGAGGGCTGTCTCAGCACCATGATGACAATCTCAAATAAAAATTGAGATGATTGACCAGTTGTTCACAAATAATTCTTTCTAATATTTTACCCAAAAATGGCAATTTGAAAAATCTGCCAGAAACTGGCTAACAGTCCAGGACCTACAGCTGTGCTTGAAAGTTTGTGAACCCTTTAGAATTTTCTAGATTTCTGCATAAATATGACCTAAAACATCATCAGATTTTCACTCAAGTCCTAAAAGTAGATAAAGAGAAACCAGTTAAACAAATGAGACAAAAATATTATACTTGGTCATTTATTTATTAAGGAAAATGATCGAATATTACATATTTGTGAGTGGCAAAAGTATGTGAACCTTTGCTTTCAGTATCTGGTGTCAGCCCCCTTTGCAGCAATAACTGCAACTAAACGCTTCCGGTAACTTTTCATTATTCCTGCACACTGGCTTGGAGGAATTTTAGCCCATTCCTCCATACAGAACAGCTTCAACTCTGGGATGTTGGTGGGTTTCCTCACATTAACTGCTCGCTTCAGGTCCTTCCACAACATTTCAATTGGATTAAGGTCAGGACTTTGACTTGGCCATTCCAAAACATTAACTTTATTCTTCTTTAACCACTCTTTGGTAGAACGACTTGTGTGCTTAGGGTCGTTGTCTTGCCACATGACCCACCTTCTCCTGAGATTCAGTTCATGGACGGATGTCCTGACATTTTCCTTTAGAATTCTCTGATATAATTCAGAATTCATTGTTCCATCAATGAAGGCAAGCCATCCTGGCCCAGATGCAGCAAAATAGGCCCAAACCATGATACCACCACAATGTTTCACAGATGGGATAAGGTTCTCAAGCTGGAATGCAGTGTTTTCCTTTCTCCAAACATAACGTTTTTCATTTAAACCAAAAAGTTCTATTTTGGTCTCATCCGTCTACAAAACATTCTTCCAATAACCTTCTGGTTTGTCCACATGATCTTTAGCAAACTGCAGATGAGCAGCAATGTTTTTTTTGGAGAGCAGCAACTTTCTCCTTGCAGCCCTGCTATGCACACCATTGTTGTTCAGTGTTCTCCTGATGGTGGACTCGAGAACATGAACATTAGCCAATGTGAGAGAGGCCTTCAGTTGCTTAGAAGTTACCCTGGGGTCCTTTGTGACCTCACCGACTATTACACGCCTTGCTCTTGGAGTGATCTTTGTTGGTCGACCACTCCTGGGGAGGGTAACAATGGTCTTGAATTTCCTCCATTTGTACACAATCTGTCTGACTGTGGATTGGTGGAGTCCAAACTCTTTACAGATGGTTTTGTAACCTTTTGCAGCCTGGTGAGCATCAACAACTCTTTTTCTGAGGTCCTCAGAAATCTCCTTTGTTTGTGCCATGATACACTTCCACAAACATGTGTTGTGAAGAGCACACTTTGCTAGATCCCTGTTCTTTAAATAACACAGGGTGCCCACTCACACCTGATTGTCACCTCATTGATTGAAAACCCCTGACTCTAATTTCACCTTCAAACTAACTGCTAATCCTAGAGGTTCACTTACTTTTGCCACTCACAAATATGTAATATTCGATCATTTTCCTCAATAAATGAACAAGTATAATATTTTTGTCTCATTTGTTTAACTGGTTTCTCTTTATCTACTTTTAAGACTTGAGTGAAAATCTGATGATGTTTTAGGTCATATTTATGTAGAAATATAGAAAATTCTAAAGGGTTCACAAACTTTCAAGCACAACTGTAACTCTGCGTTTTTTAAGGTCGCACCACCGCAGGTTTAACAAAATGAGAGCACAACACCCTTACTAACAGAGCCATTTATTAGTTGCTTAGGACACACGGACACTCCTCCTTTTATTAAAGTGGGCTTATTCCCTTATGTAAAGTCCTCCCTGCGTGGAGTTTGCATGTTCTCCTCGTGTCTGCGTGGCTTTCCTCCCACAGTCCAAAGACATGCTGGTTAGGTGCATTGGTGATTCTAAATTGTCCCTAGTGTGTGCCTGGTGGGTGTGTGTGTGTGCCCTGCGGTGGGCTGGCGCCCTGCCCGGGGTTTGTTTCCTGCCTTGCACCCTGTGTTGGCTGGGATTGGCTCCAGCAGACCTCCTTGACCCTGTAGTTAGGACATAGCGGGTTGGATGATGGATGGATAGATGGATGGATGGATAAAGTAAAGACACCTGTTTTAGTGCAAGTAACCAGAATCCGTCAATGTGTGTGGGGGTCACTCAGGCATCAAACTGGGGGCTTTACACAGTCAGATAGGACAGCCAGTTGGAGGACCGAGTTAAACACTTTTTTATTATTATTATTATTTATTATCTTAGTGATTTTTCAATTGCATCTGCATTTTATTTCAGTCTTTCTGTCATTTGACTATCATTGACACACAATCCAATAAGAACACAAGTGCCAACATCCAAATGCTTTCATACCTTTTAGGAAAGACCTTGAATTTAAATATGGATGCCACCATGCAGCCTTTTACTGCTAATGCACTTAAGAGGGAGACAAAAGAAGAGAACGACTAAGGAATAAAACTATTGAAAAAGTTGACTATTGAAAACAAGAGAATAATATAAGAGCAGGAAACAAAGATCACACAACTCAGTAAAAATATATATATATATATATATATATATATATATATATATATATATACATATATTAAAAAAAAATGACACCAAGGCAGGGATAAAAATAAATGAGATAATGTCTGCATTAAAAAGAACAACATAAAAAATAATAAGAAGAATACCAAGGAATGGGGTTAGGGAGACCAAAAATAGAAACAAATGAATTCTATTAAGCTGATGGAGGATGAGGAAGGCCACGCCATTGATACGAGAGACTTTGAAAGCAGAGACAAAGGTGTAGAACAGTTACTGGGGGGGGACTGAGAAAGCAAGCAGATGCTGGGGTACAAATGTATCTAATAACAAAACTATAACCAGATTTTGAATGACAACTAAACCGTGACTAGTGGGATATTTCCTCATTCTTCAAGAACAGCTTCCAGTCCTTTGTGGATGAAGGCGGTGCACATCTGCTTTAAACTCCACACTTCAGAACTTCCCATAATGGTGACAGAAGGCATTTGTGTTCAGAAAACCCATCGTGAAACAGTCTAGCTGTGTGTAAGGGGATGGGAGAGGTGAATATCAAGTAGGGACAGTGTACCTCGTACTGTAATATGGCCCCATATTGTTTGCCTCACCATTTCATGGGACCTTGGAGGTCAATCATCACCTCAAATGTGGATAGTAGACATCACGTAGTATATGTGTACCAAATTTCAGGTCAGTAGTTACAGGTGGTTTAAAATCCTGAAGAAGTATATAAGAAGATAGATACAGAACAACCATAGGACCTCCTGGCTCCCATATGAGGATGCTGGCCATACTATTCCAGATCCCTCATCACATTTAACAGTTGGAAACGGACGTTGCAGGTTGAAGACATCCTTTGGCTTTCACCAGACATACAGGTGCCTCTCAATAAATTGGAAAATCATCGAAAGTTCATTAATTCAATTCAAAAAGTGAAACTCATAAATTATATAGATTCATTACCCACAAAGTGTTTATTTCTTTTCATTTTGTTGATTATGGTTTATAGCTAATGAAAACCCAAAATTCAGTATCTCAGAAAATTAGAATATTGTGAAAAAGTTCAATATTGTAAACTCATGGTGTCACACTCCACTCAGCTAATTAACCCAAAACACCTGCAAAGGGGTCCAAAGCCTTTAAATGGTCTCTCAGTCTGGTTCAGTAGACCACTCAATCATATAGAAGACTGCTGACTTGACAGTTGTCCAGAAGACAGTCAATGGCACCCTCCACAAAGAGGATAAGCCACAAAAGGTCACTGCTAAAGAAGCTGGTTGTTCACAGAGTGCTGTGTTGAAAAATAATGGAAAGTTGAGTGGAAGGAAAAAAATGTGGCAGAAAAAGTTGCACAAGCAACAGGGATAACCGCAGTCTTGAGACGATTGTGAAGTAATGTGAAGCAAAAGTATCCGGGACATGGGCTACAACGGTCACATTCCTTGTGTCAAGCCACTCCTGAACCAGAGACAACATCAGACGCATCTTAAGTGGGCTAAGGAGAAAACAAATTGGACTGTTGTTCAGTGGTCCAAAGTCCTCTTTTCAGATAAATTCAGTAAATTTTGCATTTCATTTGGAAATCAAGGTCCCAGAGTCTGAAAGAAGATTGCAGACGCACAGAATCCAAGTTGCTTGAGGTCCAGTGTGAAGTTTCTGTAAGTCAGTAATGATTTGAGGAGCCATGTCATCTGCTGGTGTTGGTCCACTGTGTTTTATCAAGTCCAAAGTCAGTGTAGCCATCTACCAGGAAATTTTAGAGCATTTCATGCTTCCCTCTGTTGACAAGCTTTATGGAGACGCTGATTTAATTTTCCAGCAGGACTTGGCACCTGCCCACACTGCCAAAAGTACCAATTCCTGGATTACTGACCATGGTATCACTCTGCTTGACTGACCAGAAAATTTGCATGACCTAAACTATGGGGTATTGTCAAGAGGAAGATGAGAGACACCAGACAACAATGCAGACAAGCTGAAAGCCATCAAAGCATCCTGAGCTTCCATAACACCTCAGAAGTGCCAGAGGGTGATCGCCTCCATGCCACGCCACACTGATTCAGTAATTCATACAAAAGGAGTCGTGACCAAGTATTGAGTGCGTACATGGACATACTTTTCAGTAGGCCAACATTTCCGTATTAAAAATCTTTTTTTTAATTGGTCTTATGTAATATTCTAATTTTCTGAGATACAAAATTTTGAGTTTTCATTACCTGTAGGCCATAATCAGCAAAAAGAAAAGAAATAAACACTTAAAATAAAACAACCACTGTGTGTAATGAATCTATATAATGTGTTACTGAAATAATTGAACTTTTCAATGATATTCTAATTTATTGAGATGCACCTGTACATCTATCAGGATGCTGGAGGAAAGTTGGCTCGTCAGACCAAATAACTTTTTCCCCCCCACTAGTCAGGGGTCCACAGTTTGTGCCCCTTACATCAGACTATGCATCCTTTTTTTTTTTTACACAGGCCTTGGATACAAGCAGATTGAACATGGCATGGCGTTCCTGCTGCACACTCTAGCGTTGTCATGGTCGTTATGTACTGTTTAAGTTAAAACTGGCTCAGGGAATTACTGAATGAACTCTGTGGTCTGTCCTTTTGTGGCACTTAGAAACCATCACGTGATGTGTCCATTTAATAAAACACACATACTGTTAACTAGCCACCGACCTAACATGTACTGTAATTGTGGTTTAGTTATTTCCACTTCACACTTGGCTGGACCCTATACATTGACTATGTCAAAAGATGTGGAAAATATTTTCTTCTGCACAGGTGACAGCATCCTACTAAAACAACAGAAGTACAGTGTCGTTCATAATGTCACCTGGTGACGTCCGAATCGCCAACTTCAAGCAGTCACTTTAATACACACACCACTGCTGTGTCCTGAAATAGGGAGACCACGTACAGTATAACAAATCCTATAAACTAGCAAAGCCCAAAATAGGCACAGTGCGACATCATCATGTTTCATGTGCTGTGTATGCAGATTTTACACTTGAAACATAAAAGTGTGCCGCACTGCAGCAGGGTCTATCCATCCATTACACAACCCCCTGAATCGTGTTAAGGGCTACAGGGCACAGCAGCTATCCACCCCAGCAGCAGTGCATGCCACTCACTCGTGGTGCCGATTAGCCCAGCATGGACATCCTTACATCTCTCTTTGGCTGACTGATGATACTTTAATAAATAATTTCAAATGAATTGATTAGAATCTTGCACACATATTCCCCAGCAGCATACAGGATACATTGAAAAGTGCTTGTGTACTCGGCCTCATCCTCACTCCACTTCTTAAGTTGTGCCTTCAAGCCATAACTCCGACTGTTACAATAATAAACTGTAATAACCCCTTGACACTGGCTCTGTGCCGCTCACTTTTAAAATTGTGTCTGTAACCCCAGTGTTTAAAAAGTCTGGTCTTGATGCTGACAATCTTAACAATTTTCAGCCCATTTCTCATTACCTTCTCTGTCAAAAGTTCTTAAGTGTGTTTTAGCCTCCCTAGTCACCAATTACTTAGCTTCTAATAATTTAATGGGACCCTTTCAGTCTGGTTTCAGGGTGCAGCACAGCTGTGAAACTGCTCTGCTTTGGGTTACCAATGATTTGCTTATGGCAGCAGACTCCGGACAAAGCAGCATATCAATTCTGTTAGACCTCAGTGCAGCACTTGACACTGTCAGACATGACATTCTACCGTCCAGGATGGAGAACATGTTGAGTATCTCTGGCACTGCCCTCCAGTGGTTTAAGTCCTGACAGGCAAGAGTTTGTCTTGGCAAAACTAGGTCCAAGTCAGTGCTGGTCACACAAGGGGTTCCCCAGGGCTCTGTCATTGGCCCTTTGCTCTTTTGTGTCTTGGCCATATCATTCGCAGCTATTGGACTGGGTTATCATTTTAATTCAGATGGTACTCAACTCTATTTCAATGCTAAAAGTGAAACTTCATTATGGCTTTCTCAGCTCACAACTTGACTCAGTGAAATTAAAACCTGGATGGAGAAGAACTCTTTTAAAATTAAATTGTATCAAAATCGAACTCCTGCAAACTGGCAGTAAAGAGCAACTGAAGAAGATGAGCTCCTTCTTAGTCACTCTTGACGATGATCTCATCAGATTTTATTCTAATGCATGGAATCTTGGTGTCATTTTTGATTCTTTCCTTTCTTATTCCACCCACTTAAACCACATTAAGAAACTTTCCTACTTCCCCTTCCAAAACATATCCCATGTTCGCTTATTCCTCTTTTTCTAATGCGGAGAAACTTGTCAATGCTTTTTTCACATTCCACATCAATTACCTTAGGTAGGCAAAACAACTTGGCAGGTGGGTCATGGCACCAATTGCCACATTTGAGTACTGAGAAGAGAAACAAAATAGGTGAGAGTTAGTATCAAATTATAACTATCATGTTACTTATGTTTTAGTGCTAATGACTAACAACAGAGATGCAGTATGTACAGTAAATCAGCAGCTCTAGTCAGGATATGCTAAACTGAAGTAGGGAGTCTTCAGCTGAGATTTAAAAGCTTAGACCGAAGGGGCATCTCTTCTAGTAGCAGGCAGACCATTCCACAGTTTAGGGGCCCTGTGACTAAAAGCTCAACCTCCAACTGTTATTTTATAAATCCTTGGAATCCTAAGCAGACCGGCATCTTGAGATCTTAATGTGTGCTCTGGTTTGTAAGTCATTATAAGTTCAGACAAGTAAGCCGGACCTTGGCCATTTAATGCTTTATATGTTAAAAGGAGGATTTTGAAATCTGCCCTAAACTGAACCGGGAGCCAGTGTAAGGATTTAAGAACTGGAGTTATGTGTTCATATTCTCTTGTTCTTGTATATACAGAACATTATACTTAGCTTTTCATTTGCCCTGTTTTCTCCAAAGTGAGAGTGTACTGCTACACATCTTTATACTTTCTTCACAGCTCCAAGGACACAGGATCCTTTCCCAGGCAAGTCAATGCCTGTATGATGCTGAAAGGCGAGTGAGTGAGGCCAAGTGCCTACTGGACACTGCTATGGTGTGAAGTCCTGTCAAGGGTTTCCTGCCTTGCTCTTACAGGTTTGACCATGAATTGAAAAACGCAGGAGTCAAAAAGAAAAAGAATGCAAGGGAATCTGTCAGTTATTACTGAATCCAATGGATATTTACTTATTTTAGAAAATATGAATAAAGACCCCAAACCAATACTAAATTTCAGCATACGTGCTCACACACCCATACTAAGGAGAGTTAGAGCAGTAGTGTTGTTACATGTACAGATATGTACTGATAATTAAGTATGTATTAACATACAGTACATACAGTAAGTGTTTTAATTAACAGGAAACACAAATGAACTTACCCAATGTACTCCTCACCCTGACGTACCCCGTTTTGTTAACAGGGCCGACAAAGGGTCAGAAGTGCAGAATTACCTGTTAGAAGTTGAATTTGAAATAGCCTCTAAACTTTGAAATTACTTGAGGATTTGAAAGTAACTAAGAACTAATGTTACAATTTGAGCAAATTGTGATTAAAGCATTACAATACCGAGTTTTACTACAAACAAATTAATGAATAAAGTTAAATACTGCATACAATCACACATTCTCATTCTTTTTAAAATTAGAAATCATTCTAATTTTTATCATTTTTTTTCTTTCTCTCCTAAAACCGTCTGGGAATATAAGATTGTATAATATGCAAGTGCAAGTCCAGCGGATTAAGACAGACTCCCAAAAAAGACGTCATTGCAACAAACTGTATTTGAAATGTCCAGACTTTGCCACCACCCAGCCATTTGCATTCTCTAGGCTAGCAGTTTGCCTCGACTTCTTTCTGTAGAGACCTTCTCAGCTATGACACACAAGCCCAACCCAGACAATGTTGGGATGTCTTTTTGAGCGTTAACTTAATTTACTGAATGCTGTTTAGAACAAGCAAAGCCAGTGGATCCTGCTTCATGTGAACTGTATGCCAATATTTCTGAGAACAAACATACAGTGAAAATGCATTATTAGCCTTAAAGTTAAATAAACTGATTTAACAAAATGACTGTTACATTGCAATGCTTCAAAATTTGTAGTTTATAAGTAAATACATCCTCAAATCAACACTTCTGTAAACAAGAATCACCAAACTATCTTCTCAAATTAATGATTGCACAGCTCAAACTACTTCAATGTTTTTTTTTAATTGGTGACAGCCCTAATACTTTCTGTACAGTTTGCCCTCACACATATATTTGTGTATATATATATATATATATATATATATATATATATATATATATACACACACACATAAATGCAGATAAGGTGCACATTTAAAAGATAGAACATCTCATTAAAAGCTCATTAAAAAATAAAATAACAAAACACATCTTCTAAAAAATACAAAATATCCCCACTGTTTTATCTGAAAAGCTGTAGAGGAAAATTCATCCATGAGCCAAGCTGAGATGAAGCAGACCCCTGGTTTCAGGTGGCAGGTTGGCCTTTTAGTAGAACAGACACGGCCTTGGTCTCGGGTCTTAGTGGTCCTGTGTCACCACATAGTGCACTGGCAACTGAATTAAAAAGAAAGCCAAAGCCCACAGCCTTCAAAATGGGAAAACAACAGAGAAACAGAAATGGCAGGCTTCAAGGAGAATCTGTTATATACATATATAATATATGTACACACATACAAAAGAATAAAAGGCTTAAAAGATTATGTTTCTCTGACATACTTTTACAAGCTCCTCTGATGGTAACGGCATAATTGTACTGGCTAGAAAATCACAACTTTGGCCATCAAAAATGCCCTTAAACAAACGGAGATAACTGTTTAAAAATGCATGATAAGCTTAATTGCTGGATGTCTAAAATCGGCCTTCTGTCCCGACCCTTAATTTTCAAGATCAAGCATTTCCATGAAATATTAATCAGCTGTCATTCCCTCTGCAGTCACAAGGGGGTGCTGTAGCCCTGCTTTTAGATCTGGTTTTTGCCTTGTGCTGTGGTTACATTTAAAATTTTTACTTTGAAAATGAACATTTGAAAGGACATGGAAAAAGAAAATAAATAAAAGGTCAGTCAGTAGGCACCCGTCTCTTCCCTGTATTCAGATATCCCTGCAAACTGGTCCTCAGAAACAAGCAGCAAAGAACTGCACTGGGTTGTCTTGTGACATTTGTCCCAAAAACCAATAAAAACCCAAGTCTTCTGAGAAGCAGATACAGGCCAATCAGAGTCTCAAGCTGTCAAGATCACTTTCTCAGATTTTAAGCCCATGTCAAACTTGACCTGTCCTCAGTCATCGGCCACTATTGACAGAGCCTTCAACTCGCTCAGCCTGGCTTCGTTGTCCCGTTCCCTTTGTTCATCCGTCAGTCCTGGCTGGTCAATCTGCTCTGTTAGTTCTCCAAAAATCTTGTGCATTTCTGTGAAATAGGCCACCTGTGAAAAAACAGTTAAAGTTTAGAACTCGTAAATTATGTCAACAGTAAAATGTAAACATATAAAGAAAACAAGCCAAACCAGAATTATAATGAGATTAAAAGGCACATAAAAAAATTAGGGTTCCACTTTTAAACACAAGGAGGAACAGCTTGACCCTAAAAGCATGGTGGCACAGTGGTTAGCTTCAAAGAGCAGGTTCTTATCCCAGTCCAGTCACTGTATGATTTTCTCCAAACATCCCAAGTGGCAAGTGTTAGGCTAATTAGTGGCTCTAAACTGGCACCGTATGAGTGAGTGTAGATGTAAACACTTGTGTGCCCCATCCGTGGTTCATATGCTGCTTGAACTGGCATCTACAACCTGTGATCCTGAACTGGACTGAGCCAATTTAGGAAAAGACTGGAATAAAGCACTTTAATATACGGTGGTCCAAACAGCAGGGAAACACAGAGCAAAAAAGTTCTTATTTTGTTATGATTATCGAAAGAAAGCACACATTCAAAATACAATATACATGTTAAAATACATTCAACAAACAGGATAAAAAGACAACTCAATATTTGGATAGTCAAATGTGACATTTTTCTTATAAAAGAAGAAAAATTAATGCAAACGTAATACACTGTTTGTAAAATATTACGTTTTCTAATACGTAACTAACTATATCACATATATAGTTACTGGGCAATGTAACATTCCCTACACTGCTCAGGAGACGTACACTCTAAGATGGACTCTGTAAACAGGGGGTTTTACGAAGGCTTTCGGTTTCTGCCTTAACTGGGTTACTCACCTTATCCTACTTTTGTGTGTCCATGTAGAAGCATTCAGATTATAGGCGGCTCTCAGATATTGGCACTTTTGCAGATATAAATCAGTACCTGAAACCCTCACATTTTTCTCTTCATCTAGCATCTTTCATTTTTAACTTATGGACGAAGCAAATTAGTTTGACAAAATATAATACATATCCGCCTTCACTAACGGTGAGTGCCAGTTACTTCACAGCATGGGCTTTGTCACCACTTCCAAACATTTTGTGTCTTCAAGTACACAATGTTGCCAAATGTAACAATAATCTCTGTCACAGGTAAGCAGCTCAATCAGCTTTTTTAAAAATGTGTTTTTAGATTTTACTTTCTTTTGTAATTATGTTTAGCCATTAATAATTGTAAAGCATTTTGAGCTAATATCATATAGGGAAAATGCTACAGAAGTAAATGTTATTGTTTAACTGAATAGTGTGCACTGCTACTTAGAATTGCTAGCATACCAGCCATGCCATCTCAGATTATTTTGCTGTTGGGAGCAGATGACACTCTTAGTGATCCCTCTGCCAATACAACACATCTCTGCAATGGAACTCGTTTGTAACCCAAGGACCGCCTGTAATTTAATGGAGAATCACTGACTAAATGGCTGGTGATATAATCAAACATACTACCAAAAAGGAGAAGCACCTGATGCTTACTGTTTGAAGTCACAGTATGTGCCGCCAATAAATCAATCATTGCACTCCAGTAGCGTCCACTCTCCCCCGTGTTACTGTGCATCTCCTTCACGTTCTCTTCTTCTGCTTCCTACACTATCAGGCCTGTCCTTCGAATAGAAGATGCTGGCAGCTCTCACATACACATGGCTGCCAACTGTATGAATGCACCATTTCAACCCCCAGTATACTAAATTATTGAATTTAACTAGAGATAGGAGCCTACATAATCCAATACATTGTACTACAGGACAAGTAACAGAAATTTACTCACAAATAACTTAATCAACATGTGTAAAGCACTGCCTGTTAAAGTCTCTCTTTGTACAATCATATTTGTCTTATCACAATACTCTAACTAAACTGCTACCTTTAAATCCCATATGTGTGTACACCATTTTACCAAATTTGTACTAATGAGTGGGCTGTGAGCAGCTCTCTGTTTTTCATTTCCTTTGTGGTGCTCACCCAGCGCATTGCTCCAAGGGCCATTCCAATTGTAAGCAGGCCAAGGACACTAATATTAATGTGCAAACACAATGGAGATCAAACAGCAGTGGCCCCAGAACCCCAGCACTGCCACATGAAGTTTGATGTAGTTTATTATGTCTGTGTGTTTTGTATTGTACATTGTCTGTCTTTTGTGTGCTGCTCATCATTGCCTGGGCATTGAAATACAGGTAGGAAGCTTTTCTCAGGCACGGACTGTGAGCTGCAAGGTGGTGACTGATGGCATCGCCCTTCATGGCTGGGATCTTGAAGCATTCTACTGAAACCATTCCAGTCATTAACCAATGATGGATCTGGACGCCAAAACTCAAAAGGGAAGTACTCTAAGGAAGAAATGGCCGATCAACATTGCAGTGCAGTTAAGGAACGAAGCAATGTTGCTCAATAAAGGTATAAACGCCTTGGCTGCTGTTGGTATGGACAAGGTTAGTGAAGTGGTCCCCTGCATGCTTTTGTCTTTATGCCCTGTTTAGTTTATCCAATCATCAGGGGAGGGCAAGATTTGAACCTTTTTTCTGCCTTTGGGATAAGTGCCATCTTCCTTCTTGAGCAAAAACTGCCTTTTCACCTTCCAGCATCCTCCGCATCCCACAGGGACAATATGCCATTGGACCACTGTGTCTGGAATCTCATGGTGATAAATGTCTGCATTTCTGTGTATATTATACTGTATGTGGGGTTATCTGCATGGGTGTGTCCTTTGTAGTTAAAATTTATATTGAGTTTGTGTGTACAGTGATGAGAAACAGACTGTAACTTTATACAATGTGTGCTCTGTGAATAAAGGAACGTGAATGAATTTGCCTGGTATTTGGGGAGGCTGTACCCAGACAATTAGTTAAAATATATGGATTTTTCGGTCCTTTGGATATTGTAATACAATTGTTGGTTTTGTTTTTTTGTGACCACAAGCTTTGTGAGGAGAATGGCATAACAACCAGATCCACTGTTACAAAAAGAATTTCATTTATGATTTAACTGACAATGTAGCAGATCTCTCATTGTGTTTAGGGGGATTGTTACACACTCTTGAAGTAAAATACTACTTAACTTCAGTCTGTTTAGTGTGGGCGTTGGATTCAGCCAAAGGGTGCAGCCTGTCTCCTCTCCTTTTCTCTTCTTTATTTTTGTGGTCAGACTATCAAGGCACAGCTGAGACTTGCTGCGAGTCCACCACTACGTCAACATTTTGGAGTTTTTGAACATACAGAATTCAATTCTTCAATCGATTTTTAAGTAGGGCATTTTGATTTTTTTTTTTTTAAAGTTATTTTTTAACATGATCACACTATCATTTTATTCATTGTTTTCTTTGATGTTTGGCAGGATCATAAATACCTGTCTTCTAAAGAAAAAAAAACAACAAGGAACATTAGATCCCAGCAGCGCTTGAAGTGGATTTAAAAAGTGCTGTTACACTGATGTACTAATTTGTAGAGAAGGAGTGCAGAGCAGCAGCTTCTAGTGTTCTGACACAATCTGTTTGACTTCCCCATTAGAAACTCAACTGGCACGATATAAGATTGTTTCTGAAGGCATTGTGCAATTTAGGTGCCTCACTTGAACAGCAGTAGGAAGGGGATGGGATTACGCCGCCTTTAAGAGTTTTTGATGCTGCCATAGAAAAAGTGGAGTTAGGGGTTAGGGTTAGCATTGGAGTTGCCAGTGCTGAGTTTGGGGCAGCTACAGTTCAATGCGACAGAACAGATAACCATTATGGAAGCAGGTACGCTAAAAAACATTGTCGTGTTATACTTGATGCTCAGAACACTTACACATACATATTATGGGTTCCACGCGTTCCCGGCACTCTTTTCATGCATCCTCTAGGCATATTGTCAAAAAAATGAAGGTGGTGCATGGACACGTTGCAGAACCAGCCAAAATTTGGATGCCGTGTGTGTTCAAGTTTTGATACATGACACTATTATCAGAATCTCCATATTGACAAACATGCCTGTCACAACTGCTGGGCCCAAACTGCCAGTATTTTGAAAGTGGATGTGGAAACATGCAAGACAGAATGGAAGCAAATTCAAAATGGATACATCCATGCAAAGCACAGAAATGTCCAAGAAAAGAATTGGGATTCATGGGTTGCAAGATAACGCAGTGTGATGGCAAGCTAAACTGCAGCTCCAATAGGATCAATGTGCGTGCTTTGATGTTTGAAGAATACTTTGTATAGATAGATAATTAGATAGATACTTTATTAATCCCAAGCGGAAATTCACACACTCCAGCAGCAGCATACATAAAGAACAAGATTAAATTAAAGAGTGATAACAATGAAGGTATAACAGACAAACAATAACTTTGTATAATGTTTAACGTTTACACCCTAGGGTGGAACTGAAGTGTCATGTAGTGTGAGGGAGGAACGATCTCCTCAGTCTGTCAGCGGAGCAGGACAGTGACAGCAGTCTGTCGCTGAAGCTGCTCCTCTGTCTGGAGATGACACTGTTACGTGGATGCTGGAGATGACACTGTTACGTGGATGCAGTGGATTCTCCATGACTGACAGGAGCCTGCTCAGCGTCTGTCGCTCTGCTGCGGATGTCAAACTGTCTAGCTGTCTAGAGGTACAGCAAATCAAACTTAAATTGTGACATATGAAAGTAATCATGGTGCTTTTCTTCATCCATTTCTCACATAGGCAATACAAAAGTTGCATATTCCTCATTGTAATGACATGATACATTTAGAGGTCTCACATACCACCTTCTATATCGCTGTTGCCTTTTGCACCTTCGCAACAGCATCTCGCACTGCCACCTGGTGGAATCCTCCACATTTACATAAAGCACACATGCAAATATAGTCCATGTGCTGCTTATCAGTATGCTGCAGGACACCCCACAAAGCAACAGTCTCAGGGTAGTCAATACCCTTACCTTAAAAAATTAAAACCAGTATAACATAAGATAAATAGAAACATGAGAAATTTATGTACACACACAGCACAAACAATCTGTGCTCAGTTGCAAAGACAAGAAAAGATAAGAAAAGATGAAGTTTCATCCAATAGGGAATAGAGCTTCACGTGGCAGAGGGCACAGGACATGACAGCAGTGCACAGTTCACAGATCATTAGTTACACTCCACAAGGAGACACAAGTCTTGTTTTTCCTGCTTTACCTCAAGTGCCACCTTGGCCCTATAACTACATCTTTCTATGTACACAAATGTGCCATTGGCCCCCAGACTTTGTGTGAACAAATTCACATTCTTTCAAGCTATTCATTGTAGGTTCACTAAACTAAAAACTTTGCAACAACTTTATGAAATTATCTTAAGTATCTTTCAAGAAACTTAAGTGTTAACTCATCAAAAGAGCTGGACGGACTTGCATGGTCTCTTCTAATCAGGCAGCAATTCAGAGAGTGGCCAAACACAACTGTGCTTATCTTGTTTTACATTTTCAAACACCGTTACTAGAACCAATTCAATTTGGGCTCTAATGGTGATAATACGTTGCATAATCCTAACTGTAAATTCTCAGTGCAAACACATTAATTAAAATCTAAACAAAAGGAATGCCAGCCTTTCAGCCATCATACAGAAAGGTAACACTTGCATTATTTAAGGTTAATTATATATCTCTTAAGTTATTGGAGCTTCACTTGCTACATTTGCAATAATTAAACCAATTCCAAATTCCCCCACCTCAACCATACCTCACTGCTCTGACACTTCCCACCCCTTGTTCTCCCCCGACCCATGAGTCAGCATCCCAAGAGAGCAGCTTTGATGATTAATAACATTTAATCACATTACAAGGCACTCTAGACGTGGGTGGCAAAGAAGGAGCTGTGTTCACCACTCACTGAAACACACATACACGCTTACTTCTAATCCCTTATTACACTTTGCAACAAAGTCAGTGGGCACAAAAAGGACTTGTCAGGGCAACACAAGTGTCCTCACCCAAAAATGCTACAAAGAAAAGCATCCATCCAGTCAGCATATGCATGTACAGCAGAACACAAAAGTTAAAGCCAATATAACTTGGTTTACTCAATAATAAAAACAGGATTTATGCTAAAATCTACTTCATATAATTTATACATTCGCTTCAACAATATACAGGACATATTGGGTTGCTAATGGCAACTACAGCATGTCTGCTGGTGCCCACGTGGACGTGGTGCACCGAATGTACATAATGTATAGGTAGTTACATGAATGCTTGGCACATTATAGCCATAAAAGACTTCAGGAAATGGGAGGATTGATGCTTAATGTAATTAATTCACTAATTAAAAACAAGCATTGTGTCTTGTTCTCATTTTATTTCATTGGGAATTCAGCTATCTTAATGACAAGTAATATTAAAAAATGTACTAGAAGCACGTCCATTAAAGCACATCATTAGACTTTACCAGAGTACATGCAGATGACAAATGTGGAAAAAATGCTTCTTCCAAGTATGCATGTTAACTTGGGCAAAGGGAAAATTCAAAATTTTCAAAATCTAATCAGCATAGACTGTACATAGATGTAGTGGGGATTTTTGTTAAGAGAAAATGTGAAAAAGGCAGTTTTAAAAATTTGTACTGCATAGCTTTCGACTTGCTTTGTGTGGAGTTGGCATGCTCTGCCTTTGTCTGGTGGGTACTCAGATCAGCATTTTACAACACAGAAACATGTTGGGGGATTCTAAAATGGCCTAATGTGCAAATGGATGAGCATTCATGTACACTGCTGTAGGATGCCTTGTGATTAATAATAGGCTAAGGGACTAAACCAAGTGGGTTCAGTAATACATGTTGGGATCATTTTAAAACTAAACAGGGAAGCATGATGCTCCAATGGCTGGGACTGCTACTTCACAGCTCCAGGGTCTCAGCCTAACTCTCTGTAGATTTGCTTGGTATCAAGTGTACATAAACGTGTGTTAAACATGTGAGCATGCCTAACTGGGTGAAGATGCTGCCAGTGTTCTCACTAACAATTTGAACAATGAAGAAGAGCCAGTTCAGTCACTGCCCAAACCAGAAGAGCTATGGTTCCCCTGAACTAGAGCACTGTAAATTTCTTTTTTTTGTTTTGAGTTAAAACACTAACCACGCCTTGCTTGGGTCATGTTCTTCATTTAAAGAGGTAATGGGGTGCACTTAGGTGTACTCAACATACATTGCCTGTTCCACGATCATCTCTAGTAAATCAAAGTATATAGAAATATCGAAGGTAGTTATAAAAGATGTTAAATGCAACAATACAATTCCTAGCACCTGTCTAGGAACAAGCAGCAACTTAATGACATGCTAGTTATAGATTGTACTGAATACTTTTGGCTGTGTTTAGCTTGTGCATTTTATCATCTCCCATAAAACAAATTAAAGTCTCCACATTACAATGAAACAGTGCAAGGGCCGCAAATTCGAGCACTACATACTGACACACAGCCAATTAGTTAAAGAGTTAAAGCAATCTTAAGTCTGATGTGACTTAGTTAAAGCATCTAAAGCAGGGTTTCCCAAAATTTTTTGCCCCATTTAGCCTGTGGCAAATTTTCAAAACCCTGTTTTGTTCAGTAATCCTAGTTTATACTTTTACCATAATAAAGTGATTGACAAAGGGGAAATTTTATGATACTGTTTTTTCACAATTTTATGTTCATATAACAATAATAATAATACAATGATAATGCTATTTCATTGATTTAAAAATAAGTAATGATGAACAGATACTGGTATACCAGAATGAAACACACTGAGTCGATGAGAACACATCAATGAGTGAGACAATTGATTTTTGGTTTTCATCTATAATTTTGGATATTCTTGGTACAGTTGTTGAAACAGCAAGTCTGGTGTCATCTTTCATCTGTGAACTAATTGAGATCTTGGCGATTTCACATTTTCTTTGGCCCCTGAGTAGGTGAAATTCTAACCCCCAGTTGGGGACCCCGATCTAATACATGTTGTTTGTGTCTCCGGTTGCATACTGCAACTTTTCTGCCCATCTGAAAAAAATCTGTGAGGTACAGAATAGAGGTACAACATTGGCCATAACAGCCTTGCACATGGCTTAGGAAACACCACTTATGGGACATCACTTACTGTAAAACAAATCACTCACTGTGGATGCACTCTGAAGCATCCTTTTGTTGGACTTGGCAGCAGTACAGATCTTTACTTGGATTGGCAGTCAAATGAAAATAAGTGCACTGTGCGTTGCACTTACACCCCAGGAGGAGAGCAAGTGACTTGAAATGATGCAGGACAGTGTGGCTTGGCAGTGTAAAATGGGGTGGAAGAACCATGGAGTTGACACACAGTCAGAGAGAACAGCTGAAGTGGTACATTAGTTGGCACAATGACATACCAATTACTGTATCTGGGGTAGGGATTCTCCGATCAGGTTTCTTTGTGCTGATATCAATCACTAATTTCATGCTACTGAATTGTCCGATTCCAATTTTTTACACTTGGTTTCTGAATAACCAAAGACAGAGAAGGCTTACCATCTATATCAGAGGTGGGCAAAGTCATTCTTGGAGGGACGCAGTGGTTGCAGTTTTGGACTCCTGGACTGACTTTGCCCACACACCTGGACTATATAAAACTTTGGCATTTTTATAATTAAACTACCAACCATGTGCATTAATCTTCCTTTTCTTTTGACAAAATGAAATTCAATATTGTTATTGGTCAGTGACCATAAAAATACCAAAAATAAAATTTTAAAATACATATGCTAACTAGTAAACCATGCACAGAAAATATTTATCAATAATATATATAGAATAAAAGAAATTGTTTCTTATAATTACAAGCTGTCGTATTGCTTCATTTTTTCATTAATATCTTATCTCAAACAAAAAATTAAAAAAAAAAAAACAGCTTTCACTATTTGTTTACCAAAAAAAATATATTCTCACACACTGATTCAATTAATTGATATTGGTAGTTAAAACACTACTTAAATGTAAATATACAAGCGCTCAGATTCAGAATCAGTTTTAATTATTAACTGCACTACAGCTTTTTTTGGCTGTTAATATTAAGTATATTTATTTATGCAGCTTTTTTTTTTATACAGTGTGCAAGATATGCAGTACTCATTTCTTACAAAAATGTATACAGTATGACATACAAACAAACAACACAGCCTTGATTACAACATTGTTTAGTAAGCAGCAATTTCAAATTCTTTTTTTCTCACTTCTTTTTCTAATTAAAAATGTAAGCTGCTGTACTAAACACAAGTTTGTTCAGACAAGCAGTTTCTTTTCCGCAGCTTTTCTTGCCGTTTGACTGACTGCACAGGACGGCTCCTCAGATTCCTTTTCCTCAGTTTATTACTCTACCTTCTTTAATGTAAAGGCTCATATTCCAATCTTCTCACTCACTGGCAAACTAGTTCAGCTATTGTAATACCTTGTGGAAAGGAGCAGAAAACTAAATTATCGTAAACCTTAGAAAAGCAGATGATGAAAAAATAATTTTTTTATGATCAGCCAATTTACTGGTCAGTAATCAAGTCTTATGTGATGAAGATGGGGCTATTTAGATCAGCAATCAGTTGATCAGGGTATCACTAATATGGGGCCAAATCTCTAGCAAGCATAACTGTCTTTAAGAATTTTGAAATGACAAATAAAACTCAAGACATTGTCAGGGATGCCAGGAGCGATGACCCGGCCGGGATGCCCGGAAGGACCGGAAGAGGGTCTACGCCCACCCTGGATCACATGGGGGCCGCCACCCTGGTTGCTTTGGGGGCCACGGGTAGAGGGCTTGAAAGCCCAACCCTGTAGGGGCCCGTGGTCACCGCCAGGGGCGCCCCGATGCCTTTGGAGCCCTGGACCTCAGCACTTCCGCCACACCAGGAAGTGCTGGGGGGAAGAGAAGAAAGGACACCTGGAGAGCTTCCGGGAGTACAGCCGGCACTTCCGCCACACAGGGGCGTGTCGGTGGATGATTGCCGGAATTCACCTGGAGCACATCCGGGTGCTAATAAAAGGGGCCGCCTCCATTCATTCGAGGCTGGATTCGGGTGGAAGTAGGCCGAAGCAGGAGACGAGAGTGGAGGTGGCCTGAAGAGTGAAGGCATTGTGTGCTATTGCCCAGGACCTTTGGGGACTTTTGGGGTTTGTGTGTGCACTTTAATCTTGTATATAACTGTAAATAAACGTGTTGTGGTGGAAAAACAACATGTCTGCCTGTCTGTGCCCGGGTATCGTTCACAACGTGTTGCTGCCGTGTTGGTGATTTTTGACCTGCCGATCTTGCAGATGGCCAATACATTTTTTGCAGTGTAGTCTGCAGTAAATTGAGAACAGCAAACATTGATCATCCTCTGTGCTGAACTCTCCATTGCTTCTTGCCCTTCATCATGCTGATTAGTTTTGATGACTAATGCAGATATGGACCGCAAAAAAGCGTACAGTGTTAACAGAATGTAAATTGAAGGAAGGCAATTTTTAAAATAATAACTGTGGTGATATAACATGAGACTTTGTAAGCCATTTATATCAAGTCAAAGTCAAATCATCAACAAGCAAATCTAAGTCTGTTGTTTAAAGTCACTCATGTGATTTGAGTCACCAACATCTGCTATATACTAAAAATCTAGTAGCCCTTGAGTTTCACATGCAAAATGTAAAATAGTGCTTTATTTCTCTATAATCCTACAAACAGTATATTAATATGCTGATGTCTAGAAGAATTTGCAGCTCTTTCTCCTTTCATAATACCATTATGCCTTGCTTTCTGTATCCCAGCATCCTCTTCAATACAAGGCTTTCTCCAGACACACACTAAACCTGCAAATATTCTGTACTGAAATTATCCCAGTCCAGTCATCAACAACTGGCAAACACTTTAGAAAGCTTAGAGTTAACTTTAATATTTCAATGTAATTTCTGTTACCAGTCTTCTTCCATCCATTTAATTTAAGTTATGGTTTTAAATCAGGAAAAACAATGTAAAAACAAAAATGCAAACTTATTTATAAAAAAAAAAGCCTCTGTAATTTTTGCTGATACCACTCACCTTGAAGGCTACTGGCATTGTTATAAAAGTGAACTGATGCCAAATTAATGTTAGCCTGCAACATGTTACAGTTTTATACTGTAAGGAGATTTGTTCATTTGCTAATGAAGATATTTTTCTAATGGTTCAAGGATGTACAAATATGCTTGGGTAAGGCTGCCAGGGCTCTGAATGCCACACAATAATTTAAAGCCAAATACATTTCAAACTTGCAAAATACAAATCCTTCACAGTTTCTGAACAGATCAATCATTCCATTCAATTGCATTAACCCTCCAGAGAAATTAAACACTGGTAATAATGCAAAAAACTGCAGCAGTATTTATTTAAAATATTACTGTTTTTACTGTTTTGTTATTTGGCTGCTGGTGTGCAGGTTTTTTCTTTCATTACTAAGTCCAGTGGCCGTCGGAACAAAGTCACTGCTGTAAATGAGATTTTCAATCTGGTATCATGCGACTTTAATATCTTGCCAAAATTATCAGAATTCATTTAAATACTATTATCTATTCATCCTCTGATTTTTCTACAGTCAGGTCACAGGAAGCCTATAGCATCCAACAAAAGACATAACCAGTACAAGATGGGCTGCCAACCAAATATACAGCAATACTGATTCCCTTGTGGTCAGGCTCTCGTCATCAGTTAGCCTACTGGATAGGTCATTGGGATGTGGTTTGGAACTGGACTAACCACGGGACCACAAAAAACAAGAGAACATGGAAAATGTACATAGATCCGGACTCTCCTCAAAACTGATTGCAGGTTTACAAACTCAACAGACATTAAGCACTTACCCAGCAGTGAGCTAGGCTAAATACCACCAAGTGCATAAAAATCTAAAACAGGTATATAATAACACACTACTGTCTTCCACTGTGTGTGTATGTGTGTCTCTCTCTCTCTCTCCCTGTCTGTCAGGTCTCTCCTAGTAATATGATTCGTCAGTTTGGCTTTGAGGGCTTACTAATAGGAACTGTGACACAACACATTAGGGTGCAAAGTTCAGTTCATGACTGTGACAATGTTTTTGCTTATTTTTACAAAAAAGGTATTAAAATGGAGAATTTCAATGACAACAAAGCAAAAAATGTACCAAGTAACGTTTGGTTGCTAAATACTAATGAGCCGCAACATGATTTGCTTTCACAGATGGAAAGTATTCACAAAAATATGAATGGGGGGCAGACAGGAAGTGAGGAAGTCTCAGAATGACAGATTCGGAGAAAAGCTGGCTTTACAGGAATATAATCAAGAGGAGAAACACAAGGGTCAGAGATGTTGAGACACAGGAGGAGACTGAAGAAAGGCATATGAGGAATGCCTATGGTACACACAGAGCAAGGTAAATCACATATCACACATGAGGATATGCTTAAATATCTTTAACAGTAAATTTATTTGGTAATGAGGCTAGTAAACAATAAAATTTAGAAGCCAATGGTCTACTGCAGTTGTTCCTTTCTTGAGAACATTTTCTGACTTTGATTAGCTACATGTATTGGACGTAGCTCGGAAACAATGGTACACATAACTTATCACCCATATGCATCCATTCATCAATTATCAGTCATGCTTAATGCAATTCAGGGTTGTCAAGGCTGGATCTCCTATGGACAGCATCAGGTGCAATGAAGGAACCAACCATTCACATACACACACATGCATCATTTGGAATGGGATTGGGGGGACTGGAGTACCCGGACAAAAATCTTCTCAGACATGGAGAGTCCAAATTAACTTTATATGGATGATGACCAGGGGCCTCATGTATAAAACCTCTCTAAGATTCAATACTAACCCTTTTGCTTACACTGGAAAGGCAAAAATAGCATACACGGAAAAAAAAAATCTGGTCCCACACCAAAGTCCTTTATAAATCTCAGCTCAACTTAAAACTAAGTGTGTATGCAAGTGCCTTTAGCCTCTCCCCATCACCTCCCAACAGTAACCATGAATGGCTGAAAAAAAGGCCCTTTTTGAATATGTATGACCTAATCACCATATGCACTTAGCCAAGTTCCTGAAAGATGTCATAGAAGATGAAACGTCAGTGAATGTGAACTTGAGGCACTACTGACATTTGGTAGAGTTTAAGAAGAGGCCGGTGGGGCTACAAAATGGATGCAATGTTACTAAAATAAAAGCTCAAATTGAAGGTATTTTTCTCTCAATTTCTAAGGTCACAGTTACTGTAAATATGTTATGCAACAGATTAGGTGCACAGTGACAGAGCAGAAGCACTGCTATTTCGTAGTAAGGAGTCTAAAGGTTGTTTTCAGGGTGTGCTCTACGTGGAAACTGCTCATGGGTGTACGTGGGTTTGCTCCGATTTTCTCCCACTGTCCAGAGTCATGCAAGTTAGGTAAACTGGTTATGCTAATTTGTCCCCTGGTTTGTGTATGTGCCTGTATGTGTCTGTGTTTGTTCACCCTGCCATGGACTGTCTCCCCGTCCAAGAGATGTTAATACTCAAGCCTGTTGCCTGATGGGATAGGGTCCAGCTGCTCCCTGCTCTGGATAATGGTGATTTAGAGGATGGATAGATTAACCAATATAATAATCTGTTCTACACAAAGCAACTCTTATTTTCACATCACCACTCATTAAAACAGGGAGAGAAATACTCTGTACAATTTCAAGTACAGGCTAGTTCTCTTTTTCAGATTTAGCGTGAGAAAGGTTATTTCAACTTGTATATTTTATCTACAGTATTTTCCCCTTTTCTATCAGCAAAACAGATTGTCAGTAATCAGTACAAATTATTGAAACAGAGGTTCACCTGGCTGCAGCTGATGCCTAACTGTACAAATAGCGGCGTTGGCAGTCTAGGCAAACCTCCATCACATATCACAAATATCTCTGCTGCAAAATGCTAAAAAAGGTGATCTCTCTCTCTTTGATAAAGCACATAAATAACAGAAAACACTCCATCTCTCAAATCAGTTAACTAAGTCATCACCCAAATGTTATGCTATATGTACATTTTCCTATTTCTTAAAATAAGAGGGTGCTTATTTTGTCACAATTAAAACACATAGACAAACTTAAAAACAAATTTAAATATCATTAATGGTATTTTAGTAACTTTTCACAATATCCCAGAGCCATCTTCTTGGAGCTGTGCACTCAATTAAAGTTTACATTATGTTCTGTTGCAAGTTTAGAAAAATGGATGAATAAGTGGATGGATGGATGGAAATGAGAATGTGACTCACGTGTCATTGAAATACGCAATGAAACAAGATTTTCTGTTCACTTCTTTGTGCTGTTGCCTGGAGTTGCTAAAATCCCAGCATCAAAAAGGTATGAGTAGGATTTAATGTTTTAGGTTTTGTAAATCCTGATGTTTTTGTAAGAAATGACTTAAGAACGTTCTGAGCTTAAACAAGTTTTATAAATGAGGCCCAATGACTGAAATTTGAACTTATTGCTAGAAATGAAATGTTTTCTGAACAATTAAAATACCTTAATTCATAGCTATAGTACAGCAACCATTCATAAATAAACAGGATTATAATATACCAAGTTTTACATTGATCAAGAAAACATACTGTAGACCTCAGAAGGAGAAAAAAAAACAAAAGGATGAAAAATAAAAACAGCATACAATTGAATCTTCTCTGTTGCTTAGTGATCAGAACTGGAGGCTACTGAAGCCTGAAGACGAGGGGCCAAACAGTCAGACATGGCCGTGCTATTTCTGAGCAAACAGGCAACATGAAACGTACTTCACTTTTAGAGAAGCTCCATAGCAAAGCATGAAAGAGTTTAGCAGGCACACAGAACAACAGTGAAGCAAAGGTTATGAACAGAGAATCTAATTATTCCAATACAAAGAATTTCAGCAACAGGAATTAGGAAACACTAAGCCTTTGAGACCATAAGGTAAGTTACCATGTGTGCTTAAAAAAATGAAAAAAAAAAAAAAAAAACAGTGACAGAAGCATTATGGAACGGTGACTGTTGTCTCATAACCAGTGGCATATTATACAATGTTTTCAGAAGAATATGCATGGGTCAAAAAAAAGTAGGAGGGCAGAGAAGCACGTATAGTAGGTAGAGGTAAGTCGCAATGCCACAAATGGCTAATAGATCAGAGATGAAAGCCTTGTCCATACCAGCTTCATTCCCATTTTGGAATGGTATCGATGAGCAGGTACGCTAGATTGATTTTGAGATGTAGAATTAAGGCAAAAGACTATATATACACAAGTATATAGCATACAAGGGGCACTAACATGAACTTGGTAACAGCTAAGTTGATAAAGAAATGAGGAATTAATGTTTATTTATAATATAATATTTGCTAATCAACCACCTTTTTATTTAGTATCATTAGCAGCATTACAATAAGCTCAATGCAGCACAAGCTGCATTTTGTTTCCTAGTCTCAGGACGTTACTTGCAAGTGCTGTTTCTAATATATGAAATCTGAAGCAAAAACTGTAATCAAAGTGATGATATTTCCAAATTTTTTTTAGTTTAGCTTCATACTCAGTTTCTTCAGATCCACTTCTCTTAATACTGTGTGTCTGTGTTTTTATACATTCAAATGCAGCTAATTAGCGTACAATTTTAAAATACTCAAACCAGACTTTAATTTTGCTTCCTCTGCTTACTTCCTGAAGATGATTACATCACTCATATACGAGTACAGTACTTGCCAAAAGTTTAGATATTCCTGGCACCTGGCGCTGAAGTAAAAAAATTGCAAATACAATTTCATTTAGCTCATCAAATAAACTGTAACTGTACATTAACTTTTCCATTAAAATGTTTTAGTTTGCTGTATACATTTTTTTTTTTACAAAAAAATATGTAAATTGGCTCAAACTGTCCAAAGTTGTGCATGAAATTGTAATACTAGAGTGAGCTTTCTCAGTCCTGGATTGCCAAGAGAACTACTAAAGAGGCCATTCTCTTGCAAAATTTCACAATAACAATGTTTATAATACAAAACAGGTTTGAAATTCATTTTTGAATTGAGCAAATCCCCCACCCCTTAAACACAATGAGGGATTTCAGACTCTGGGGGGTCAAAAACCCAGACTTTAAAAATTACTTTGATATTAATATTTTATTCATATTTTTAATGTAATAATTTATTCTTTCTGATGTTTACAGCAGTTTATAAAAGTTTTAGCTGATAAAGTCATCATCCAGTATTTCGAATAATTTGTTATTTCTTCTAATTTAACTTTAAATGAATAACTGTTTTATTTTGCATGTAGAATTGTCCATTCACACATAGCCCAAAAAAAATTTTTTTTCAAGGGAAAAATGCATCAGATGAGTAATACAAAATAATCTACAGAATGTAAAATAAAATATACTAAGAAAAAATTGACTTTTCATCCATACCATACTTTTTTTCTTGTTGGGAGTATAATTTTTTGTAGCTTTAAGGTAGTTGCCCAGTCTTAAGGAAGTGGTTGTGAATGTAGTTAACTTAAGAAATTTTGAGATATTTAGTTGAAATATAGTTTACATATTTGTAATTTAGGTGACAATGTACTGCACAGTGATTAGCAGTATCTCTTTACAGATTCAGTATACTCCGGTAATGTCCAGAACCTGACTGTCTGCATGGATTCTGCACATTCTCCATTTGTCTCTTTTCTGTTCTTCTGGGTACTCCATTTATCCTCCTACATTTTCAAAGCTCTGCAAGTTTGATTAAATGGTCCCTGAGAACGTGTGTGAGTGGACCCTGTGATAAACTAGTACCCTGTCAATGCCTTTTTCTTGTATTGTACTGCCAGGATAGGATCTTGCTTCTTTTTCCTCTGAATTGAAGCAATCGTGTTTAAGAAGAACTAGAACTATTATTAGTTTGTTAGTGAACATAACACATTTTCTTTAAGGTTACCATGAACTGTTGCCAAAACCAAAGTAAGTTTCTAAAATACTGTAAGAGATAATAAAGGTGAATTGTGTTATCATTAGGAAAGGTGTCCTAAGTCCTTATGTGTCTGCAGAAATGTCCTTCTTTTCAGAGTTAGCTGTCTGCCTTAGCTGTGGGTATATTTACCAACCATTTTCTTTAAAGTTACCCTTGAGGATTATTTCTTATTTATATGTGTCACTGAATTTACTTTTCACTGTCAGGTTTAAAAGCAGTCAGCCCACCCTAAACAATTTAAAGAAGAGATGACTATGCTGCTTATTGAAGCAACAAATTGGGAGCAGTAGGTTCATCTAATAAAAAGGAGTGAAACTTAATACAAATTCACTACACAATACAAGTCAAGTTTGGATTTTATTTTTTTATTTTAGCACAAGAATATACTTCAGCCTACTTTAAGGCCTTAATAAAGTTTAGTCAAGTTTTTTTTTATAATGCTTAATTCAAACTAAGGGCACCAAGTGCCACATCCTTGACTACTGCTGTGTAATTGCTCCACTGAAGGGACGAATTTCAGAGCTCTATGCTCCAGTCAAGAGCAACTGCAACAGGTAAGCTAACATTCTATGCATGTGTGTTTAAAAAAACCTACACAATGAAACAAATATATAAGTGCCTAATTTCTTACTTATGAAATAATATAAAATAGCAATTTTAGAAAGATATTGAATATTCTTGCAACAACCAAGAAAGACTGCTTACCAAAAAATGTGAAAGAAAATTTGCATATTAAAAGTTATAATTTATGGAATTGCTTAATTTGTGCTGGACACCTGCAATCCTGCACCAAATTTCAAGCACTGCAAATCAAAACCGAAAGGTTGTTGTCTCTTCAGAACTGACAGAATCTCACTTTCCACCCATCAAAGAAATGCATTACTAAAGCTACTGTGCCATCTTACAGGATACTAGCCAACATGCTAGCCAACGTGCAAACTATTTTCACCCCCATTGCTTACTGTCATGACAGCATCGAAGGTCTAAGTGACTCTGATCAAAAACAGTTTTTAAAATCTTGGCCCACAGTAGTACATGTTGTGAATAGCCTGATTGTTCGACAGCATTTTGTACTGCATATTGTACATGAGGCATGTCAACCTCACTACCATTGGTGGGCCGCTTCGACTGCCATACGTGCGTCAGCGGGCCGCACTGTAACAAATACTATTATGCTATTATGCAAAGTTACTGTAGCATTCTTTCCAATACTGAAATCTTTAAAAAATGTAACACTTAAAGTTTAAAGTTTAAAGAAAAGCAATTTATTTCCATACAATCTCCGTACAACTGTGTACAATTACAGTGTTAGCCAGGTCCTTATATTATTATATTATATTCATTGCTTATATAGGAGTCTTACAGTGTGAGATGCATTTCTTTTGTCCCGACACTTGGTATCTCTTGTTAGTAACCAGTTCCTCAATATCAGGCTTGAAATCTTGTGCAGCTGCAACTTTTATGAGGAATGAAAGGTGCTCGACAGTGAGTGATAGCTTTCATTAACGAAAACAATTGCTCACAAAGGTAAGTGCTT
The DNA here is from genome assembly GCF_016835505.1 of Polypterus senegalus. Taxonomy (NCBI): domain Eukaryota; kingdom Metazoa; phylum Chordata; class Cladistia; order Polypteriformes; family Polypteridae; genus Polypterus; species Polypterus senegalus. The sequence continues at coordinate 126,547,667 of NC_053164.1, read as the reverse complement.
CTGAACATAGACAGTACTCTCGATGCCAACTTACAGATCTGCACAAACAAGGGTGGCAGGTAAGCATACAAGCCTGGCACACCAACTTTGTTGTATTTTGCCTTCAGAATAGAATCTGACTGCAGTTCAATCAATTCCATTTGGATATTCTCAGGCGCATTCTCAACGTTGTAAGAGTATGGTGACATAAACAGAGCAAAGTCCAGTTTGTGTGAACTGAAATCACGAAAACACTCACTGAATTTATTGCTCAGCAATACAAGTTGGAAACCAATCCTCCAAAAATCAAATTTTATTTTACTAAGTTTACTTCGAAGTTTATATTGTGAAATAAGCCGATATGCAAAAAGCCCCCTGACCTACATTAATTATACAAACTCAAAATCACAAAAATTTGTTAACTCACCAACTTCTCGCATCCACTTCAGATCTTCAGCTGTAGTCTGCACTAACTGTTCGTTACAATACTAGCACAAAATTACATAAAACTAGAGCAAACAAATGTGAAAATATGCAAGCTATTACTACTCGTAATGGTCAATTCTGCCCAGTGGCCAGTCTCAGCAGCCCAGCCAGTAGTGTAGCCTGCCAGGCAGCTGCAGCCTAGCACTTCAGTTGTGACATCGCAGCTACAACTATTCTAGTAGATGACATTTCCGGTACCGTAATGCCATGGGAAAACGTGCTTTTGTCAGAAGGCATAAGTAAGAAAAGTCAATAAGTAACACAGAATGATTCAATTACAAACGATAGTAATCATTTTGTACAAGTTTAGTGCTAACTAAGATCTGTCATGCAGGCCGCACAGATTTCTGTTGCGGGCTGCATGTTTGACATGCCTGTTGTACATTATTGCTATGTTGCTCTATACTGTATTACTGTACTGTAATACATGCGGGCTGGAACACTATAAAAACTATATTTTTCATTTAATTTATTTGCAAGTTTTTGCTATTCGCAAAACAAGCACAAATAAGAATTTATAAATGCACTGGTTATAAAATATACATATATTGGCCAACAGATCAAGTTACACGTTTAATGCTCCACATTTGGAAAGGGCCTGTTCTTTTTCCTCTGGGGTTTCTTCTGTATGAGATCTGGAACTGCCCTATCCAAGCTACTACAGCAATGACAAATAGGCATATAAAGTATTGTATGATCTACCGATGAGGCAGTGATGTTGCGTCTCTGTTTTTAAAGCTAAATTAAATGCAATTTCTGTTTGGTTAGGCTGGTGTCAACATATTCTGAATGGATGAAAAACAGTTCATCACCATATACATTATATCGCAATACTAACACTTATTTTAAGAAAAAACACATTCACAGATCGCCTTTTCTGCTTTTTGGTCCATACAGCAACTGTTCAGTTTTTCATGAAAAATCTGACAGATCACCTTACCTTGATGATCAAGGCTAAAGCAAATATGCAAAATTAAAGCTCAAAAAGGGCCAAAAATTACCTTTACTTAAATCCAGACTGTAAGCATGCAACAAAAAAATGCCAGAAAACAATGGAAATATATACATCCATCTATTCATTCTCCAAACCCACTTATTCAAACACACAAATGACTAATTTAGGATCACCAATCCACCTAACCTGCATGTTTTAATGGTGGGAAGAAACTGGAGCAAACCCATGTAGATGCAGGTAGAACATGTAAACTCCATGCAAAGAGCACCTAGGAGTTTAAACCTGGCCTCTTTTTGCAAGGCGACAGTGCTGCCACTGTGCCTTACCAGACATATATACCTAAATAAACAATACATTCAGCCTCAAGCCAGCAGTCATACCATCTGCCCTTCACAACAGGTAATCCACCCGAAGCTAAGTATGTTTGGATGGAAGACATCTAAGAAAAGCCTGGGTTGCTGCTGGAGGATGTGTTGGTGAGTCCAACAGTAGGTGCTTGCCTTATTGTCTATGTGTGGATTTCAGCACCCGAGTGCTGTCACAGGTGCTGTCCTTCAGATGAGATGCAAAACCGAGGTCCTCACTCTCTGTGGTCACGAAAAATTTCTAGGAATCCTTAAACAAAAGAGCATGGTGCTTCCCAATTTCACTGATAAACTGTGCACAATGGCCTGGTATGTTATAAAAAAACTTATAAAAATAATTACTTAGTTATTGTTAAAAGATACATAAATTGTACAGTTATATGAAAAAAGTAAGATATTGGAAATCATTGTCTTGGAGGAGTGAATATGGTAAATATACAATTTTAAGTAAAAACCTCTATAGAATTATTAGATGGCATACAGCATTGTCTAATACTTTCCAAACACTTCTTTTTTTAATGTTTTGAGATAAACATTTTGGATGGAACCCAAAAAAAAAAAAAAAAGCAGAGATATATTATGTAATCAATACCTTCTGGAGGAAAAATCTGACTAAAGTGTAGGCTATATGCACACTCTCTTCTGGATTCTGCATCCGGTGCTGAAATCAAAATAGACTAACTATAGCGTTTTTCATCTGATCACTTCAAGATGTACCCAGACTTGCAGTAAAAGGGAAAAGTTGCATTATTCAAACATTGAGCCAAATGTCAGGGGATAAAAAGGAGAAGGGTTTCAAACTATATGTTTCAAGCTTCATGCACAATTATGAACGTAAGGATTCAGACGTATTAAAAAATACTGTGAATTTATAAAGGACAAAAATGAGATTACATTCGGCTACTTTAAAAAAAAAACAGAATTTCAATAGTATCTTATTAAACTTTATTCAGGGACAGGTGAAAATATATGACAGCTTAATGCGTAATAACATTCAATCTGGTGGACATCTTAGCTTGAAAAAAGTGAATGTCTCTGTCTGACCCAGTAAAATGGTGAATGCCAAACTGCTGCTTCATTGTAAGGGTCTTAATTTGTTTCCTCAGCTGGAAGATCTCTTCTCTGAGAAACATATTTTAATCAAGCACTAGGCAATCACCAGGTGTATCAGCCTCAAATTATCCCTTCTCTTTTCCCAAAAAAACAATCTTCAAAGTGGAACAGAGAAATTGTTCCACACAAACAACATAGGAACTGCTCCCTTCTTTAACAGCCAACACCATGTTTCAGCCCCTGGCTTGTGAAAATCCTCTTTTTTAATTTTTTTTAAACAAAAAAATGCCAGCTAAACTCGGGTATGTGGACTAACAGTAAAGCATTTTCTCTGGATGGCAACAATCCATTTAGATCAGATTTCTGCATTGGAGGGAAATGTATTAAAATAAGTAGCTTGTTATACTGAAAGCTCGACAAAGGTACACAAAAATGTTCAACAGCAGAGCTATCTGTATACTGAAACTTAAACTTCTTTTTATCGGACATATCGGACTGAATGCTTGCTGGTGAGGCTATACGGTATATACAGTACTATTACTATACTTACTGTAATTGGTTTGTAATAACTATGATATTCATTACGATTTCTTTTTGCTAGGTCATAACCATTCTCTTTTTTGTTTGTCCTTGCTTGTGGTGGCTTTTGGCATTGCTATTAGTGAAGGAAGAGACATTAGCATCACAAGTGACAGGTCTTGTGTTACATTTTTGCAGTGTTTCACCAACATTATATAGTCTGCACTGCAGTACATTGTAAAATGTGCAACAGACTTATGCAGATATACTATGATTCACATTTTACAAATGACCAATGGCCAGTAGAAGTGTCTTTCCAAGATGATCTGTGTACACTGCAGTTTCATATGTTGTATTTTAAAATAAATGTTAAGAACTTTAAAAGTAATGTTTTAGATAGTATGTTAACTGACAGATAAGATAACTACCGGCTTTCATTCTAGTTTCATTATTTCCAAAACATTTTTCAACAAACAAACAGCCTTCCTCTATTTTGTATAGTACTAGAGGGCTCTGCCCACTGCTCACTTCGCTCACCAACCTCTGGGCGGGCGCTACACACTAGCCACTTCACGGCTCTGCCGCTTGCGTATGGGAAAGTGGATGTACAATTTAAACAGATTATTATTTTCATGGGAATTGTTAAATATCCATAATAGACTTAACTATTTACATTACAGCGAGTAATTAACCATAGTAAAAAAAATAGTAAAACGTAATAAACTGAAAGAAAATTATGTTTCATGTTACGTTAGAGGTATTCGTTGCATTATACGTTTTCATTCTGTTTGGCTTTGAAATTAACACACAAATACTTTTTAAACCTACACTTTTACTGTAAAACTTCAACAAAAACAATATTAGGAATTAACTTTTCATCAATATCACACTGAATTTTGATTCCGTGTTTGGAGTTACACAGTGATAACACAACGTACACGTACTACATTACCTTTCTTTTTGCCTGTTAACATTTTACATGTCAGAATTATTTCACTAATTTTGAATATGACTAATTTTGTCCTATTGCATAGCCCATCACTCATACATAAATTACACAATAACATTACGATACAATATTCTTTCAACAGTAGCTCGGCTGGTGGAAGACCAGACGGTGCTAATGGTTGTAGATATTCTACGGGATAACGTAAGTTGATGTTTTCATCTTCTGCACCATCACCACCAACTGTTTCAGCATAGTCTATTGATACGCATTTAACCCATTTGCCGTGTAACTGATTGACAATTTTCACATTCATTCGTTTGACTTCATCGTTTCTCTTCTGTTGATATCCCTTAGGGATGAAATTCTTTAATAAGAATTGGACATAATAAGTATTCTTTTATTGGGAACTTAAAAGTGAGGAAAACATAAAAATTTATAATAGCTGAGAGTGCAGGAACTGTGTCTGACAAAAGTATTCATATGAATGAGAGGTGAGAGGACAATGGACATAGGCCATTAACCTGAAATGGCTGAGAGGAGGGCGGAACTTGAAAAAAATCTCTTGGCAATAGTCTCGTCTCAAGATTTTCTTTTATAATAGATTGACATTTCTATAGTGAACACCATGCCAACATCCAAAAAGCATTATACAGGCTGTGTTTTTAAATATCAGTATTATTAGATTTAAATATTAAGGAATTGCCTCATAATAAAACCCTGCAGTTTCCTGATTTTGACAAAAATATAGAACATTATCTTTCCAGTTTTATAGTTTAATTCATCTTCATCAATTGAAAATAATATGTAAGCTCATTCTATACAATATAAACAGATTAAAGGATGTTTGCTTTAAGGTAAAACCAGTTTTGCTAAAATTCAAGGAAATTAGCTTTCAAATTAGCACTTCAAACAAATCTTTGAGCACATTTAAGCATTCAATGATGTCAAATATGAATAAAGATACATAAAACAGCATGGCAAAATGAATTACCTAAATATTGAAATGCAGGAATAGTAACAGAAGCTGCAGCAAAGTAAAACATATGTAAATGTTGAAGAAACAAACAACAAATGTGACAGCAAAAAAAAAGCATCATATACTTAAGACATGCAAGTTAATCTGAAGAAGCAAAATTTTCCAGACATGATGGAGATGGCAGAAGAAAATTAAACAACATAGCCATTAAAACTGTATATCAGGGTTCAGAACAATTACTATATGGCTATATATACTAAAAACTGTAATATTTTAATCTTGCCCCATTAATTAAAAATAAAAATAAAAAAACAGGATTTCAGTTGAACTATAAGGTACTAGAAGAGGAGACTTTCTAAATAAAACACGCTTCGGCTTTGATATGACATGAAAAGTCTCTAAAAGTATATAATGACGAAATATAAAGTAAATTTTAAACTACTTAACGTTGTACTTTTTAAATGAAAGCAGTGGTAAAATTAGCAGTGATACAGAAGAAAGGTTTACAGAATGGAGTGATAGTTAAACAGTATAACCTTAAGAAAATTAAACATATTTTTAGCTCAAAGAATAGCTCAGTAACATAAATGCTAAATATGGGCTGTGAAATACAAGCTGGCTGACTGGCTAATGCATATCCTAGTTTACACCTACACAAATGAGAGTGAAAATAACAGGCAGATTCTTTGAGCCCAACATGATGACTTGTTTTATTATATTCTTCCACGAAGCTGAGCTATTGAACAGTAATCCATTTCAGATTCATAAACGGTGACCCTTTTTGGTTTGAAACGTCTCTCTGGATAATACCATGCAGAGCATAATTCAAACCTAGGGCACTTGATCTCCTTTACAAAAACAAATACTCAGTCCAATGAAGCAGTCTGCTTTTTTGACATGGCTACAATCTGATTATTTTATGATCCTTGTTTTATCACTAGTCCTTTTTTAATTTAAATTTTCTGATGGATACTATTTCTCAATAATAAATTTCTATAGCTATCTCAAGATGTGTAAAATTACAAATCAGGCCACAATGTCACTAAATAACCACAAGGCTATGACAGTACTGCAGCAGAGTTCAGCTAGTTACAAACTGACTGACAAGTGGTGCATCTAGAGTCACATACCAAATGTCGATAATCATTCCTAAGTGAGTACCACAATGTCATATACAAAAAGGCTGCTTGTCAGACTACCCACACAGCAACTTACACTAAGGGGTTACACAGCTATAAGTTGGCAATACAGAAGATGACACTAACAGAGTGGGCTACTCAGTGACTCAGACTCTGAAGGCGTTCGGCAGCTAAACAGAAAGGGAGTCCTTTTTAGCCTACATTGTCAGAGGGATGTAAATTCACACAAAGCGGGATCCCTGGTGAAACCCACTCTGAGTGGCGTATGCAGATGCAAAGAGAGGCATCCTCAGTGACTCAACGCTACAAGGAGTTGCATGGCCAAAAAGCAGACTTAACAGTAGGCTAATTTAGACTACACTTGAGAATCTAGTTTAAATACTACCAGTCTAGGGCAGATGTTGTAACACTTACAATGAAAGAACTGCATGCTGCTATTAACAAACAACAAAAGGCACATCCAGGTGGGGAGGTTTAACCATCCCAGTGATTCTGGTTTTATATCTTTCACTTAGCTTTTATAAGTTGCATTGAGTAAATACAGCTGGAAAAATATTTTTTGTCTTTATTTCAGGCTGCAAACCAATAAAATGGGAATTATTTTATATACCTACTCTACCACATTCCAAAGAGTTTGTTTTTAAACTGACAGGCAACTAATTATGTCATGTGATTTCCTGCCTTGCACCTAATGCTGCTAAGATATCGTCTGACACCTTGAAGCCTTGCATTTGAGTATATTTGTAATGTGAATTTGAAAATCCTTCCTAAGCTTTAAAAACAGAAATTGTACCTCTAAACGGTAAACAAATAATAAAAGCACATTCTCATGAACATACTTCTATCCCTGTTTTTTTTTTTTTTTTTGTTTCTGGGCTTCTACTTGTGGTTTTTAAGTTGGTATGGTATATTTGAAATAAACTTCATGAAAAAGAACTTTGGCACTCTTCCCACAATGTACCCTGAAAGAAAAACAATCAAAAACAAAACGTTGCTTGCAGCACTCTGGCCCCTGTGGGAATATAATTCAATAGAATTTTTACACTACACTCAGGCACTGATCAGCTATATAATATGTGCCCTACAGGGACATTTGATAAAAATCATGAACATTTACACCTATGGCAAAATCTGCTCAAGATCTATTAGTACAAGTAGCTACTAACCCAAACCAGAAGCTGATGTATGAATGTATTAAGTGATTCCCCTATCAAAAGTCCTATTGCTATTGTAAATATTTCAGTTGGTTTCATCCTGTGAAGAAATATCCAGATACTTAAGGCAGCATCTCCAATTAAACACTTTCTAAAGGAAATATTTAACTTAAGAACAGGAGTATTACAGTGACTCGCACAACACACACAGAAGTAGGAAAACTGATAATCAAAATAAGATGTTATTTTCCTTATCGTCATGCCCTTTCTTTAGATGTGATCTTTTGTTACCTTCGCTGCACTGCCTAGTGTACCATTTATACTGAATGTACCATTTCATCTTTCTTGTACAGTTTCATTGTTAATCACTCTCTAAAGTGCTCTGTCATAATAATCTCATCCAAAAGACATGCAACTCTATCTATGTTAATAAGCACTGATCAAACAGAGGGCTCAAACACAGTTGTATTCCATTCCACTCCACTCTGTCTCACTAATGATCTTATGAAGGTTTCCGTGTTATACTATTTAGAAATGTCAGACAGACGTACGGTGGCATAAGTGCAGAGAGGGCAAGGGCTGAAGAGTCCCCAGTCATTAACGCTGTATGACATGGAGCTACAAGGCTGAACTAATTAATATCGGCCTGGAAGTGGGAAACAAATTCTTGCACCTGCACTTGCCTTGACGTCACAGCAGGGATCCCCTGAGTGCAAGCTATGGTATGTTACATGGGCAAATCTCGGGGAAACAGATGAACAAAATATTAATGGATGTATAGAGGAGGCTCTTCTGAATAAATCAGAAGATATTATTTTGCTCACTTCCGCTCAAGTTTGTCGAATAGATATTAAAGCATTCCATAAAATGTACTTGCACTTCTGCCAAGGCCTCTTGTTTCTGAGTGAAGATAAGCTTCAAAGAAGTGTCAGGACTTGAAGTGCTCTGGTGTTCCCATGAATCATTTCAATAAATAACAAATCTTCTCTCTCATATTCATCAAAAATGAAACTACAAAAGGGGTAATTCATAGAAAAAACAATATTCAGGACAATCTTTTCAGGTTCATTAGCTAGTACCAGAACCTCAGGATATGAAATGTTTGGGCAAAAAAATTAATTCATATTCTCACAATGATTTCCACTAAATAATGACAGAGTTTTGAAAAGGATGGAGCTAGAGTAGACAGATCTCTGCAGCACTCAGTTAAATAATAACTTTACAAGTGATTAGTTTTAATATGTTTTGATTACAGATGAATAACAAAAAAAAAATTTGGAAGCTGAAAAGGTACCTTACATAGTTGTTTTCAAGCCCTGGCCACATAAAGAAAGGTGAATACAGTGAGACTGGAGAATAAAACAGGTTTAGTAATTATCAAAACAAAAAATGAAGATTTTGTGATAAAGCACTTTTTTAGATAAATGTCACAATGATCAAAAAAATAAATGACAAGGTGAAAATGTTATAATTATGTTATAGAAGAGAACTATTGCAAATGATTTCTGAAAAAACAGAGATAAAGAAAAATGACAGGAAAATAAAAAATGATGTATTTGCCGGAGTTAACAATAATGGGAACCTGCAAAAGTTTTCTACATAAATGAAATACCCCACAACATTATGTTTGTTGTATAAATGAATTTGATCAACTTCATCATTATGATCACTTTCACTACTCTGATTAAGGTCATGGTAGAAGTGCACTGAGCAGGTTTGTCAAGACCACCCAGTGCTCAGCAACTCACTCCAACATTACTCCCATGGAATTCACAAATATCACCAGGGCAGATGAGAAATATAATCCAAGAGTGTCATGGGTACCAATAGACCATGTCTTTTGTAATTCATGGGGGCCACCAATGGGCATCCTTTCAGTTAGAAGAATCAATCACTGTAATTTGGAGAAACTCCTTGCAGAATTTTACATATTTTCTCCTGGAAACCATCACCATTAAGGTTACCTACATTCCTTGATGCTAAAGCGAGTGAAGCTCCACAAACTTTTAAATCAGGTTAACTTTGTTATATATAAAAAAATAAATAACAGGGGTTTCAAGATAAGGTAGTTCTACATTTTAATAATGGTGCCAGAGAGTGACAATATGTTGCATATTTATTAGCAAAAGTAAGGATTTCATTGTACTATGTACATGTGCCAATCGGTGACCCTATAAATGTTTAAACCTACATTGAAATATATAATCTCTATTTCAATCCACTGACGTGTTGCTAGTTCTTCAAGGTGGAAAAGAACATCTGACAGAGCTGAATGGGATGTGTCTATATAGTGGTTGTGATCTAAAATAACTACATAGTATAATTATTATATTCTAACCATGAAGCTTCAGTTTGCGTATATAATGTAAAGTCTTACTTATTTACCACTGGGTGTGGAACTTCATTCTTTTGCACATGGGCCACGTGCCTTTGGTTATCTGTACAACCAAACACATTTATGCACTTCCAAAAAATGCATTTCTGCTAAAAGTGTCTCTTTCTCTAATGACATGCCAGCTTTTATTTCTGATTTGGACTCATTTTCATAATGAACTGCTAACATATTTGCACTTAAATATAACTTTTGACATCTCCTTTTCAGTAAATCATGTTAGTTTATAAATGTAGGAGTAATAGTTACAGAAGGTTTTAAAAATATTTCTGCACATTTTCAGGTGTGGTAAACTTTCTGGTTAAAAAACTTTCTGTAAAATCAACAGCATATTAAGCAATACCTTACTCCCTGGTTCAATATTAATTTACTTTTAAATAGGAAATTCAGTACTGTATCACCAAAATGAATATTCTGTACATATTTTTATAAATAATTCAAAAGGAAACTAAACTGTTTACTTGGAATAGAATACAACCCCGTGTAAAGGAAAGCTGATTCAAAAACCTAAAGCAGAGGCAGATCTTGCTTTACTGGGTGGCAAACACTTGAATTTAAGGATTATAAAATAAATATTTTAACAGTTAATCTATGTCAACAAGGCTTAGCATCCCTTTATATACTTTCATTTGTGCACTCTCTATCCAAAATCTGTCATAAACGTAGCAAATTATAAGTGGTTTCATAATTCACTGAGAATTTGCAATAAGTAAACATGATATTAAGTTAGAGATGTCACTCTCAATCATATCTTAAATGAAAAATATATTCCTATTCATTCATCCATTTACTAAACCTTCTAAATCCATTCTCATGATTGGGGGTGCTGTAACATATAACATCATTATCAATGACAAAGATAGGGATCAACGCAAATCAAGGAACACTCCCTCATAACAGGCCAAGCCAGAGTCACCCATTAACACTGCCTGTATGTCTTTGGAGTCTACCGAAAAAAATGAGCACCATTTGAAAAAGGATACAAGTAGAACATAAAAAGCATAGCAATACAGTGGGCAGTGTTCCCATCTCATGGATGAAATGTCCAAGGTCAGAACTTTCTGCATCCAGCAATCATTTGTGCTGAGTGTGCATATTCTAGTCATGTTTGTGTGGGTTTTTCTGTTACCCCATTTCCCCTACCACATCCAAAAGGTCTTGCATGTAAGGTAAAGTAATAATTCCAAATTGACTCTTGTAAGTATGGAAGCATGCCTATGTGAGACATGTGATGCTAAGGTTTCCTCTCCAGGGAAGTTTTCTGCCTAGTGCCAAGTGGTGCCCATGATAGTTCCATTAATGACTGCAGTGGGAATGAACCTATGTGGGTTTAAGAATGCTATGTTATGCATTTACTGTGCTTGATATTTTTACAAAATAAAATGTGAGAGAACCCCCTTTAACAAAGAACAATGAAATTTCTAAAGAAAAACATTTAAAAATTGAGATTTTTTTAAAAACATTTAATGCATCACACCTTACAAACTGATGTTTTCTTTAAACATCTGATATCTCAAAAAATGCAGGTGTGCTGCTGGATACTTGATTTTTCTGAATCACAGACAAAAACACTAGCTAAACACAGCTCTTAGACACCACTCGGTGGCAGCTCAGTTTTAAAAATACATTTTTGCAGCTCCAATACCCAAGTGCTTTTTAGATTTTGTTTCTTATTGCTTTAAATTGCACACATCATGCTCAGTCCTTACATTACTGCTCTAAGACCAACTTTCTCAGACACAGAAATGCTGGACAGTTAAGGACATTTCTCAACATACCAGACTGAAAAAAATAGTTAATTGAAGTACATCTAGTGGAATTGAGTGTTCACACTGTTCTGTTTGTACACTAGAATTACAAAACTTTGTAGGAAATATGATAACAAAAATGGAGGAAATAAGTACTAAGTGCGTAAACATTTTTTTCAGTAAATATATTTCCAGTGAGGCTATTCAAATGAAATTCTTACCAGACATTGGTATTAACTCAAAAAATCCACAAATATAAATAAAGCCATAAATAAAGGTATGTGTAATAAAGTGGAATAACATAGGTAAAAAGTACTGAACACGTTAACTTAGTGGAGAAGCCTTTGTTTGCAATGACTACAAGACACTTCCTGTATGCAGTGCTCAGATGTGATTTCAACCTATTCTTCTAAAGTGATCGTCTTTAAATCTTGAAGATTCAGAGGGGAACTCTTGTGAACCCTAATCTTTACTTCTTTCCACAAATGTTTAATTGGATATAAGTCAGGTGATTGACTGGGCCATTCTAACAACTTGATTTTCTTTCTCTGAAACCAATCGAGAGTTTCTCTTGCCGCATGTTTTAAATCGTTGTCCTGAAGGAAGGTCCACTCTTTTCTAATTTTCATCATCATGGTGGATAGCAACAAACTCATATCAAGAATCTCTTGGTACATGGGCCCATTCATCGTTCCTTCAATAACATGAAGTGTGCCAGTACCATGACATGACAAACAGCCCCACACACCATGATGCTTCCACCTCAAAACTTCACTTCTGGTATAGTGTTTTTCGGGTGATATGCAGTGCCATTTCCACTCCAAACATGGTTTGTAGTATGACAGTCAAAAAGTTCAACTTTGGTTTCATTTGACCAGACTACATTCTCTCAGTAATTCATAGGCTTGTCCAAATGTTGTGTAGCAAAGCTTTAAATGAGCCTCAACATGTTTTAGCTTAAATAATGGAGTCTTGCGGGGTGAAAATGCATAGTGGCCATGCCGGTGGAGTGCATTGTTTTCTCTGCAACAATTGTACCTGCTGCCTCCAAGTTTTTCTGGAGCTCTTTCTGAGTCGTCCTTGGCTGTGTGGCTACTCTTATGACTATCCTTCGCCAGCGAAGTGCATTGTTTTCTCTGTAACAATTGTAAATGCTGCCTCCCACTCTTTCTGAAGTTCTTTAAGAGTGGTCCTTGGCTGTGTGGCTACTCTTATGAGTATCCTTCTGAGTCCCGAGTCAGAAATCTTTTGAGGAGCTCCTGTGTGTGGCTGATTGATGATGGGGTTCCTTCCATTTGCAGATAATGGCCCCAATAGTGCTTCCTGGAAGATTCAACAGTTTTAAAATGCATCTGTAGCCAGTTCCATTGATATGGTTTGCAACAATCAGGTTGCAAATGTCTTGGGAGAACTCTTGCTTTTACCTATCATGAGATGTTTCTTGAGTGACACCTTGTTAGAAAAACACCGTTTAATAGCCCATCAATCTATACTAACCTAGCTGATATCAATTTGCACAGATAGGAGGTTGAATTTCTATCGGACTACTTATGGATATCAGCTGTTTCTTTGCCTTTCCTTGATCTTGCTGTACTGCTTTTTCATAGTAAGTTCAATATTTTTTCCCTGTGTCATTACACTTTATTACACATACCTTTATTTATGGCCTTTAATGTTTTTTAATTCTTTTTAATTGTGGATTTCTTGAAATAAAACCAATGGCTGGTGAGAATTTCATTAAAACAGCCTCACTGGCTAACTCTGAGAATATGTTATGATCATAAGACATGGTACTGTTTGGAATTTCATGGACCATTAACTCTTGCACCACTAGGTTCAGTGATTAGCCACTAAAAATAACAACTGCATAAGTGAACCTAATATTTTCTTATCAGTGTTTCCAGAAAATAGAAAATTGCTGCTGTTGCGCCACAGTATTATACTTGTATAAATATTGAAAATCCATAATCCTTAGCCACACCTCACTTAATTCTTTTCAAAATTGATGCTGGAAATTGATATTCCATTAAATACATTCTTTCAGTAAGATATATATATATATATATATAGATATCTATATATATATAGAGATATATATATATACACATATATATATATATATACACACATATATATTATATACATATATATATATACATATACATACATACATATACATATACATAAATACATATATATACATATACATACATATATATATACATATACATACATATATATATATACATATACATACATATATATATATACATATACATACATATATATATATATATATATATATACATATACATATATATATATATACATATACATACATATATATATACATATACATACATATATACATATACATACATATATATATATATATATACATATACATATACATACATATATATATATATATACATATACATATATATATACATATACATATACATACATATATATATACATATACATACATATATATATATATATACATATACATACATATATATATATATACATATACATACATATATATATATATACATATACATACATCTATACTAATAAAAGGCAAAGCCCTCACTCACTCACTGACTCATCACTAATTCTCCAACTTCCCGTGTAGGTAGAAGGCTGAAATTTGGCAGGCTCTTTCCTTACAGCTTACTTACAAAAGTTGGGCAGGTTTAATTTCGAAATTCTACGCATAAGGGTCATAACTGGAAGCTATTTTTCCCCATATAATGTAATGGAGTCTTGAGTTGGAGATGGCCGCGGGGGGCGGAGTTTCGTGTGACATCATCACGCCTCCTACGTAAATACGCAGATAACAAGGAAGAACTCCAAACAGCGATGAGCACAAAACACCATTTCACAATTGAGAAGGCAGAAAAACATTATGAAGCAAATGATGCATACAAGCATATTCATAAGTACAGCTACTGCGGAAACAAAGCACGGCATGAACCGTAAGTTTATATTAAATTAAGTTCATAGGCTACCACTAGCGTTTGTAATTTAGTGCCTGCCCATATAAGGCCGTCCATCAGCGGCAATCCAATACAAACACTGCCGGTAAATATTCACGTGTGAAGGACTGTGCTTATGCAGAGGAAGATGAGATGGTCAGGGTGGTGTTTGGCACAAACTCATTGAAACTGCGAGAGAAAGTTTTAAGTGCGGGGTCTTAGCTGACATTACCGAGATGGCACCAGTACAGCTGGGAACCTTCGATGCAAGAACACCAAGCGGCTCACGTTAACTGACGCAGTGCACAGACAAAAAGCAACAGTTCCAAAGAGTGCTGAACAAAAACCGAATTACACAATTGAGAAGGCAGCAAAAAATATGAAGCGCCTTATACATACAATCATATTCATAAGTGCGCTACTGCGAAACAAAGCACACGGTGGAAAAAGTGAATGTCCTGCTAAAGGAAGACAGTGTAAAAAAAAACCCGTGCATGCAGTTTGTCACATCACAGATAAAAAGGAAGACGAGCTGTTTATTGATGCAGTAAGGAACTAATCGATGAATGAAACCTCTTATCTTTACAACGATTGACAAACACGGAATGTAACTTGAACACATCCTACAAATACGAGCCTGATTGAAAGAAATAATGATAATCAAATCCTTGATGACAGCAACATTCAATAACACTCACAAAACAATTACTGTATATTGACAATCATGTTACGTTATTTTTAAAATGTTCCCTTTTCTTTTCATAACTTCTACTTCTATACCCGATCTACAATACATACTTTAGCATAGACAAGCCACACGCTGTGGCAATTGTAGAGTCTTAAGCCTCTAATGCCGACATTCGAGGTTCGATTCCCGAGAGGGGATGTACTGACTATGTATGCGCTACCGATTCATTTTACCTTCGCATCTCCTTGGTTTGGGACATATGAAAAATATTAGGTTAACGCAGAATCATGTTACGCTATTTTTAAAATTTTCCCTTTCTTAGCACAAGCACAGCTGAGAAGCTTCGATGCATGTACTCCATAACGCGCTAAAAATAACGCATTTAATCACACTTTCAATTCCAAGCAAACGGAACTTTTGTCAATGCATGATTTCCTGGTACATCCATTACACTGATGCACACATCACAGCTACAAAAATGTTAGAGTCGGAATAAAGCGCATTCCTACGACTGATCATTTCGACTTCCCGAGCGAAGCCTTGATAAAAGCATGGTTTTGTGCACACTGAAAAGCAAGCAAAATTAGATGCATTACAGAAAGCGGACTTTGTGGCTCTTACTAGGGATCATTGGACTTCCGTGACCGTTAGTAATTCTAAATACATCTAATTACAAAATGTTCAATGATCACACTGTTTTAGCCTAATGTACAAAA
This sequence comes from Polypterus senegalus, assembly GCF_016835505.1. Taxonomy (NCBI): domain Eukaryota; kingdom Metazoa; phylum Chordata; class Cladistia; order Polypteriformes; family Polypteridae; genus Polypterus; species Polypterus senegalus. Next base: position 126,531,564 of record NC_053164.1, on the reverse strand, counting down.
TAATTTTGGCTAATGTTACTCAGAGTTTAAAGAGTAAGCTGGTCAAATTACCTTTTATGTTTCTGACTTATTTTTTTAAGAAGAAAAACTGCACTTTATGGTGAAATTTTGGTTATTATTATTTAAAGACAATACTATTCTGCAAATGTACTTAAAGTACTTAAACTACCACTTTATTTTTAAGTCTGCCCAATTTTAACCAGGGATGATATTTTTGTTTCTGTTTTGAATTCAAATGCAGTTTAAAGGCTTTTTTTTCAGAAATTAAAACAGCTTCAGTTTACAATATTCATGTCCATGTCTATTATTTGATTCTGTCGCCCACTAAAACCGCTTTTAAATAAAAAAAAAATTTGCGATTTGGGGCAAATTTACGTGTGCGATTACATACGATTAATCAAGATTAATTCTTACACAGCCTCTAATTAATTGGATTAATTTTTTTAATCGAGTCCCACCCCTAATATATATATATGTAGATATATATATGTACATTTGTATATATATGTGTATATACAGTATGTATATATATGTGTGTGTATATATACAGTATGTGTATATATGTATATGTATATATATGTACTGTATGTGTGTATATGTGTATATATATATAACTGTATATATATGTGTCTGTGTGTGTGTGTATATATATATATATATATATATATATATATATATATATATATATATATATATATATATGCCAGCAACACTCATATCAATGACAAAACAATTACATTAACAATCATCTTACGCTATTTTTAAAATGTTTGCTTTTCTTTTCATAACTTCTTTAACACACTACTTCTCCGCTGCGAAGCGCGGGTATTCTGCTAGTATATATATATATATATATACACACACAAACATACACATATTTTTTTTAAATTTAAATGGTCTTATTGCAGACTTTTAAATTGTATTATGACTTTGTGTTCAGATAGTGTCACAAACAAAACTTTGTTGTGGTATATGGTTTTATGCAGGCTGTTCAGAAAATATGACTGTACAATTTATACAAGTTGTATATGGCACATTACCATGTAATGCTTGTGTTTTTTGTTTTACTTTATTTCATTGTTTTATCTTAACATTGTTCCTGTGATGCACATTAAAAAATCAGAGATGTTATTAAAAAAAAAAAAGAAAAAACACAATGACTTATTACACTTATGCACTGGCTAATCTAGGCTTTAGGTACTCCAAAATGAATCAAGATTCATGAAAAAAATTGCTCTTTGTTTTTCAAAAGCAAAAAATATTCTAAAAAATTAAAAAATATCCAGTGACAGACTGCTGCAGCATTTGAGTATGGATAGTCAGAAAGTAAAGCAGATAAAGAAGAAAGTGATATGTTGTGTTTTAATGGTGAAATTTTCTCAGAAATGGCCTTTGAGAGCATTATAGATTCTATGGGAAGATTCACTCAAAAGAGGCCCACAATATTCTGTTATAACTTTCGCTGGGATGAAGCAATCTGAACGAAACAACATGTAATGTGCTTCTCAGTATATGGAGCTTCGAACAAAGCCAGGATGCCCATGTTTTGGAGTGATGATGTAGGCGCCAGACGGCTGTCACGACATTTAACCTCCATTTGCAACTTTTCGGTGCAAACCGCCCGTACCCCTTCACTTTGTCACTTGACTTCTCATCAGGATGGCGGTGTACAGTATTGAGGAGAGTGTCTTCATGGTGCGAACCTATTGGATACCAATTTGTTTAAGTGATGTCAGAATCAACTGGATGACTGTGAGTTAATGGAGTCATTCTTCAGGCAACAGGGTAATTTCAAAGGGGCTTTGGTCATCACGGTCGTCGGATATGACACCACCAGATTTCTTCTTTTGGGTTATGCTAAAAGAAAAAGTCTATCAGAACAAGCCTCACACTGTGGAAAACATCCAACGTGAAAATGCTGCTATTCCCCCTGAGGCACTTGCTGATATGTTCAAGAACACGGAGCGCTGCGTCGAAATGTGTCTGGCAGAAAATGGAAACCACTTCCATTATCGCATATAATGCAATCGATTACACATACGTCAAGGTATGTAGCGTATTTTTTTGGTTTAGATTGCTTCATCCTAACGGGAGTTACAACAGAATATTCAGCGCCTCCTTCAAGTGAATCTCCCTGTAGTTCTAATGAGAGTGAAGCATACAAAGATTTTGCACAAACAGCAAAGTATTATGCGACTTCTGAATGTGCCTGGTGTAACAAGCTTTGGGCAACTTTCAAAGATGCTGTTCATTGAATCTCCAGGGTGCAAGGCAGATGTATCAGAATCAGAGGATTCATTACAGAATTTTAGTTTTAATTCAGTTATGTTCCATTGTACCTGGATTCAAGAAAAACTGCACTTGAACATTTAAAATGTTTTAAATGGTTTAAACCTTTAGGTTTAGATTTTACATAATCATGTATAATTTCAGTACACCTGAAAAAGTTCTTCCAAACAAAGATAAAATACATTGTTATAGAGTGACTACGTAAAAAATCGTTGTACTACATATTTAAAGTATTTACTTGAAATCAGTGAAAACAAATCTTTTACTCAAAGAGTGAGTTAAGATAAAGTAGAAAATTCTACAAATATAAAATGGATAAAAACTGGTTAAATATTTTTCATATAGGCAAAATTAAGAATGTATAAAATAACACATACACAAAATCTATATTAAATGAATACCATTAAATAATAAAAAATATATTCATAATCTGAAATCTACTATTTAAATATTTTTGACCATTATTAACATTTTTTAGGAAAGTCCAATTTTATAAAACTGATAAAAAGTTATCTATGTTCTAAAATATAGATGAACTCGCCCATTAATGTGACTTGCAACAACAGACCTGAAAGATTAAAAAAAGGCAAGGAGATCACTGAGCCAGTGTCTTAACTCAGCACTAATGCAGCTTCACCATAGCATCCATAGACAACACACATGAACAGGACTGTCATTTCCAAAAACACATAAGAGCTTCCCAACTGTTTTTTTTTAAGCAAAACTACACTCAATGCTTTATTTGTATAATAAATTTACTATTTCTACCAGATTTTCACATCAATTTCAGGAACGTACAGAAAAATGCAAAGACAGGGCTTGCAACTTTGGAAAACTTGAATACGACATTTAAATGATTCTGATAAAATGTAAGCGGTGTGTTAACTAATTCTATAGGTAACTCAAAGCTAGGTAGATTACTAGATAGTCAATAAAGTCACTGCATCAGGACATGGGCAGGATTACCTTTTGGGAAAATCTAGGGCAGTTTAACAGCAATTTCCTAGGTTTGCTAGTTGCCCCACAAATCTTTTTTCACTAATCTCCATAGTTATGGGCATTTTTGTATGGTAAGGCACATTTTTTCATATCAACTGATGGCACCTCCAACCACATTTAGCCTTGACCCTGTACCTACCAACCTGGTGCACCTCTTCACACAGTCATCCTCTACCTTTCACTCCACATGTCCAATCATCTAGACAATTCCAATCACCTCCATCACAGGTTTTCTTAACTTAACATTCCTCTTCCTCTCACTCCACAATTCTACATGAGCTTCATTGGCAAATCTCACTTAGATTTAGAGTGGTCTGCTCCATGTATTTTTCCCAAATGAGTAAAGTTTTATATATAGGACACAGTAGCATTATACACAATGGTTGGGAGTGGAGGCGTTTTCTGGATCTACTTACGAGAAAAATTTATGAGTCGTACTGGGCTCGTCAATGTCAAGAACAATTCCTACACAGAAGCAATTCATAAGGAAAACAGGATATTAACTTTTCTTTTTTTAGAGCAAAGCTCACACTCAAGGTGTTGAATCTTTACAACTCCTAAACACAGATTTAACAGTACCATAGTGAAAATACCCACATGACCATAAAGTGGGTTGCTTTACCCCATCATAGCTCTAAGGGAAGTGTTTTGGATCCTGGTATGGTCACTATCTGTGTGGATTTTGTATGTTCATTTTATTTTTATGTGGTTTCTCTTTCAGTACTCCAGTTTTCCCACTCACATACTACAAAGGTACCAGTGAATCTGACTGACAACTCTAAAGGTGCCTGGTGTGTCGATGGCTATGCCCTCTGCTGCTGCATTGTGTCTAAACATGCTGGAATATAAATCCACTTCTCATGACACTGATTTAGTTGAATATTTACAGAAAATAAATAGAATTAAGAATTAAGTCATGTAGAGACCATCACAGAAAGGTAGAAGTATATTAATATTCCATTTTGCAAACACATAAATAATGAAACAGGTTTCTAAGAAATGCACTTAAAAGTAGCATTACCTTGAACCATACTATCCTGTGTTAGGATATAGTGGGTTAGAAAATGACTGACTGAAAAATCAACTACGTGAAAACTATGCGAGTAAGGTATTTTCAGCTAAATTTACAGGAATGGCCTGGTCTCATTCAAACATTCCTTATATTCTTATTTTTATAACACTCAAAATTCCAAAATAAGCAGAAGCACTTAACAAAACAATGATCTATATTACCATTATGTTTTCTAACAGAATTTAAAATTGAATTAAATTTAAACTACCTATGCATCATACCAAAAATTACACTTAAGGTTGAAATTAATCAAAAATCAACTAAAATCTGTTGTGTACAACTTAAATAGCTATCAAGTAATTTAAGTTGTTTACTTACTGTAAATTATTATTTGCACTATAGAGATTACGGTCTTAATCCAAAACAAAAACACTGTTGCAAAAAACACATCTACAAGGTTACAGACATAAAAATGCAAGCCTGCCTTATCTAACTGTTACTAATAATGATTCCTTTGTGTTATAGGTTTGGAAAAAGAATAGAATACAAAAAACATGAATCTAAACACACTGCCAACTGATTAAAAGATCAGTAAGATTCACACAATTAGTGAATCCAATAACAAACATGTTGCTATTTCTGAGCTGTGGGAAGTGCTCGTGCATGTCTTAAAACATGTTTGCATTACTTGTTTATAATCTTATTAATACATACGTCACTGTAATGATGCAGGAATTTACAGAAGTGTAAGAAAGATCACCAACAAAGTCATGCAAATTAATTATAAAAGGGCTACCTTCAAACAATACACACCCCTATAGAGATTCACTATATCGCAAAGAAACACATCTTAGCATGAAATTAAATATACTATACTTTAATTTTCTTTAAAAAAAAGTCTATATATTTTAATAACTTTACTAATTATGACCACTTCAGTGCTATGCTACTAAACATCCTGGTACAAAAATACTCAAATATTTAAAAATAGCAAGTTATTAGAATGTACATGACAATTCACACCATTCTTGTGACCACTATGATAGCAAATATCAACGTATACAAACAGACTTACCTGAGCCCTGATAAGAGCCTCAAAGCTGGGCTGAAAGTAATCAATGCGGCTATGATAGAATTTTGGCATCTCCTCTAAAAGCTGCTTATTCTTTGCTTCAAAATCTTCACGCACGGGCCTCAACTCTTCACGTGCCTGTTGAGGCAAAACATATTCTGAGAGAAAGAAATTTAAACAGTGACTGCTATTATACACTTCACATCACTATTAGTATAACATGGAAAAAGCTTCTGCTTTAGGTATGTGTTCAGCATTTTTTGCCTCGCATTTCCTTTCATCCTACACTTACCCAGATCTTTGTAGACATGGAACACACATGTAATACTGTATTATATACCCTATACAACTCCAGGCACATCACTCACATACAGATAAGGAGCTTTGGCTTGAGCTGGGAGAAATTTTTGCCCAAGTTGCGCTTGTCAAGGTGGGGGATGGGACAGCAGGCTGTTTGTGCTCATTGACACATTTACAAAACAAAAAAGGTTGATGGAGAGGTGTAAAGGGACTTAAGGTGGGCCGAGATTACGAGTTTTTTCGTAGGCTTCAGGGATTCTATTGTTAACTGACCTAACAGATTCACCTCCCTAATGGGACACAAACCATCAAAGTTAGTCCTTTTCACAAAAATTCAAAAACTGTGTACCAGTAATAAAGGCATGTGCAGTGTCATTTTATGCTATTTCAAGGTGGGTGATCATGAATATATTTTTGACAACTGACTTATTTTACCTGTGGTCCTACCCCCAAGAGCCAATTTCACAAGATTAAAAATGATAAAAGTTTGAACATAAGCATGTGGGGTATCATTTTAGATTTTATCAAGGTCAGTGTTTATGAATAATGATGCAATTTCTTTGCTCCTGTAATGGAGATCTAGTCCTCAATAGACCTCTATTAGAGAGTGAAAAATGACAATTTTCTCTTATAATCAATAATATTAATACTTTAACATTTAAAATGAAGCACACATTTAAATATGTCAAATATCTGACATATTCTTGCTTACTATGTACTTCTACCTAATTAAATAAAGCATTACATTTCTTAAGAACACCCAGAATTAGGATGGTATACTCTAATCCAGATTTTTATATATGTAGTTACAGTACTGTATAATGCATTAATTTCTTAATTTCATTTCATAAGAATAAACTACAGTGTCTCCTCTGCTGTTAACCTTAAATATCTGGTTAGAAGTGTCATAAAAGGGTTAGCTTCTTACACTCCTTGAGGGGTGCTAATAAAATTCTTTGACTACCGTAATATGTGTCATGGCAAATTGCACCCTAAAGTTATACAACAAGATGACACATCTCTGACCAGCTGCAATCTAACACAAAGTGATAATTATACAACACACTTTTTTTGGATTATGACCATTTTCTGGCCTCTGATTATTAGGTGAGGAGGCCTGGGTCTTGAGATCAAAAGCCAACTGATTTCTAAGTCTTTCTCAATAAGCAAATGTATCTTAAAATATCACCCAGCACAGAAATAATATGAATTGTGGTGCTACCTGGTGCAGCTTAACCATGGTGGGTCCTGTCTTCTCCTTTTCCTCATACTTTTCCACCTTCGACTGCAGCCGCTTATAGTCCTGCAGTGTCTGCTCTCTCCTCTTTACTGCCATGTTGAGGCTTGGAAACACACTGCTAAATCTATGGACAGAAAACAAATTTTAGAAACCAGACTCTTACTAGTCAACATTTAAAACCTAAATTTCAAACAGAGAATTTTGTTTCTCATGGTCTGAGAGTCCTTCAGGTGCCTTTTGGCAAACTCCAGGCGGGCTGCCATGTGCCTTTTACTAAGGAGTGGCTAAGAGTGACCATCGGGATCTTGGTCACCTCCCTGACTAAGGCCCTTCTCCCCCGATCGCTCAGTTTAGATGGCCGGCCAGCTCTAGGAAGAGTCCTGGGGCCTCATGTATAACGCCATACGTAAAATTCGCACTATAACATGCCGTAAGCACAAAAGCCAATATGTGCTTACACACAGAAAATTCCAGATGCAGGAATCTGTGCGTACTCCAACTTCCACGTTCTTCCGCTCCATAAATCCCGATCAGCGTGAAAACAAACACACGTGCACACGCCTTCTGTCCCACCCCGTCTCCTCCCAGAGTTACACCTCTTTTAATATGTAAATAAATATAAATAGACCTTAAGCTCAGCGTTCTGTGAAAAGGCAATGGCAAAAGCAAGAGGGAAAATATAAGAATTTCAGCAAATACCAAGTGGAGGCAAAGAAAAACGTACTATTTGTTGGTTTATACAGTGGTATAATCAACAAAAGGAAGTTGATCGAGTGACATAGCGTGTTGGAGAAACAAGCTCAAGTTCACAAAGTCGCACAGTGCCCGACATAAAAAAGAAGTTGTCACATATCAAAGTTGCCGTGAAAAGGCGAGACGTAGCCCACTATCTGAGTGTCATATGGAAGCTTATTAGGGTACAGTGAGAAAAAAAGGCACAGAGTAGGAAAAAAGCATGAAATGTTAACTTCAATCTCGAAATATCCACTTTAATCACATAAATACAAATACCCAATCGCCACACAATCAGCTCTGTAATAGACGTTGAGCCATCTGTAAGCTTACAACAACAATTCTTCAAAACTTTTAAGGAACATTGAAATATCTTCATAGTACGTGTTTAATTATTCTATCCATCTATCCTTCCAGTGTCGCGCCAGTCTCGGCAAATATACAGCGCGAGGCAGGCAGCACCGTGTCCTCACATGTTTAATTATTAACAATACAGATTAAATGAAGTTAAGGTTTTATATAATGTAATCAACATATTTTGCTGTATTTCATCTTACAAATAATACCATCATATGTAAATACGCGCTTTATAAAGTGGCGCAGGTTGTGTAATATTATAACTGTAGTGCAAGTTACAGTGGGGTAATTGTACTTATAAGTACTAACAGTTCTACAAGGAGCAATTTATTGAGTGCGTTTATAGTTCTTGGGATGAAACGTTTCTGAACTGCAAGGTCTATACAGGAAAGACTTTGAAATGTTTTGTCGCGGCTGAGGCAGCGTAGGCTTGATGCTGTATACCGATAATTCTCTTTCTGTTCAGCTGCTGCTGTGATTCCCCACTCAGATACAGTGATATAAATACTCCGAGTGGTGCAGTGAGAGTAATATGGAAAAAGATGATCTGCTGTGGCGAGCCTTAAAGGGAGCAGCTGAAAGAAGAAAAAGAAGAAGAAGGTGCAGTGAGATTAACAACGTTAAAGCAGTTATGGTATTTGGAATACTATGGCTATTCCCAGGACCATTATATTGTTACAAGTTAATTATAATCAGATGCATTACACTAATAAACAATACGCGGTTAGTTTCAGTGTATTTATAAAGCTGCATCAGGAAAACAGAGTAACCACACAGGAACACTAGCACTGCTTTGATGCTGGGTGCCACCAGTCTGCAAAACCGAGCGGAGAACTTGCATATGACAAGGTATGAGGTGCAGTGGAAAAGTGTGTAGCTTTACGCCAAGTGTAGGTTTTATACATCGCGATTTGAACGTGGAAAATTTCTTGCGCAACATTTCTGTGCGTATGCACCGTTCATACATGAGGCCCCTGGTGGTTTCGAACTTCTTCCACTTACAGATGACGGAGGCCACTGCGCTCATTGGGACCTTCAAAGCAGCAGGAATTTTTTTGTAACCTTCCCCATACTTGTGCCTTGAGACAAATCGTGTCTCGGAGGTCTACAGACAATTCCTTTGACTTCATGCTTGGTTTTTGCTCTGACATGAACTGTCAACTGTGGGACCTTATATAGACAGGTGTGTGCCTTTCCAAATCATGTCCAATCAACTGAATTTACCACAGGTGGACTCCAATTAAGCTGCAGAAACATCTCAAGGATGATCAGGGGAAACAGGATGCACCTGAGCTCAATTTTGTGCTTCATGGCAAAGGCTGTGAATACGTATGTACATGTGCTTTCTCAATTATTTTATTTTTAATACATTTGCAAAAATCTCAAGTGAACTTTTTTCACGTTGTCATTATGGGGTGTTGTGTGTATAATTCTGAGGAAAAAATGAATTTAATCCATTTTGGAATAAGGCTGTAACATAACAAAATGTGGAAAAAGGGATGCACTGTGAATACTTTCCGGATGCACTGTATGCCAGTAACGAAACATTTAACTAGAGAATTATACCACTGTTTGCATCCCATTGTATATAGACAATGGATTTGAGATTTAATTTTAATTTCCATCATGAACATTTCCTTATGGAATTAGCACACATATCCATCAGTGTAGTTTCTGAAATTATTTTCCTAACGTGGGGGCCTGATGAGCAGCAATCCAATAGAAATGGCATTAAAGCAGGAACTAATTCCAGACCAGAGACAAGTCTATCAAAGAACACTCATGAATACTGTAGAGCCTTGCTCAGTCACACCAAGGATGAAGCTCATATAACTCCACCCAAGGTTCAAGTGCTATGAGTAAGTGATGTTACTGATGCCAAATCATTAAATAGTACTGTATATTTCTAAATTGTCTGTATGCAGAGGTCAAGGAGTCGATTATAAGCAACCGATAAACTCTTATTGTAAACACAGAAAAGTTTTGGATAGTCAGTGCCCTGGAAGTAAAAACTGACATAGCATTCATGGAATGTCCCTTTGACAGTAGTGGACGAGCCAGAGCATTTAAGGTGAAAATGGGTCATCTTCATATAGATAGCCCAGTGTATACAGCTTTAATGAAAACAAGAATTCTTAATGAAGTGTGGCCTTTGATATTGTTGGGTGTTGGATAAAACTTGTTTTCATATTGGATGAAAAGATTGAAATGTTATGGAGCTGGAGCCTAATCCAGCAAGCACAAGGTGCACACCATGGTCAGTGTAGTATCATAAATCTATCTAACCTGTATGTCTTTGTAGTGTGGGAAGAAACTCATACTGACATGTGGTGATCTACTTACTGCAAGACAGCAGCACTACCACTAAGTCACTTTGCCGCTCACTCTTGAACATGTTATACACAATCTGACATGAGTTAAAACATTCCTGACATAAATCCATTCCTGCTTTTCCTAGTGACTTTGCTTTTGTTGATGGTCACTGAAAAACATAATTTTAGAGGAAACTATTATTTTGCCCTCCTGTGAGTTGACCATCTGCAGGAAGAAAAGGGGCCAGGTAGGTGCAAAGTGACCTTGGCAGCAGTCAGAGTCAGAGGATGGACATTTGCTTACTCTGGAGTAGCCCAGGGGGAAAGACATTGGGTGGGAGTGGGCTTTTTATTGAGTTCCTGTCTGGTCAATACCATGTTAGAGTTTGACCCAGAGAACTAGATGGCTGCCTCTGTGCAGCTGAATGTCGTGGAGGACTCAGCCTGCCATATGTGCTTATGTACCAAATGTCAGTTCGGAGCACTTTGACTTCTTGGAGTGCCTGGAGAGGATTCTGGAAAGAGGACTCTGACAGGATTCTGCTGGACGATATGACGATGCCGGTCCCCTACAGACTCCCTCTTCCCACATGGGAGTCTGCTGAACCAACACCGTCGATAGTTATGACCGAGATGAGTTGACAAATAAGGACAATTCTCAGATGAAGCCAGAGGATGGTGGAAAGAGTGCCCAAGTGCTTTTATTAAAAAAAACAAAAAAAAAAAACAGTCAAAATAAAAGTATAATCAATTGTGCAGTGTTCTAAAAAAAACAGTACATATATAAATCCATAAAAATCATTGTGAAAAGTGGGGATAAATAAATCCATTAAGAGATCAGAGGTTAAAATGCAGGCTAACTCCTCCTAATCTCAGCCCACCTCCTTCTCATTCTTCCTGGCTCACCCATTGCTCATGTAGCTGGCAGAGACTCAGCAGCCACGAGCTCCATTATGCCGACCCCCGTCTTGACTGCCTCCGGACATTACAGCCAGAACATCCAAGGTCGGCTCTCCTCCCTTCTTCCTTCGCGCTCACTTGGTCGCACCACGGAAGCCTAGAGAGGGCACATGCCTTGCTCGCCACACTCCATCTGAAAATTCAGTTGGGCAAACTAGCCCCTAGAGTGCCACAGTCAATGCTCATTCGTGGGGCCCCAGCTCATACTGCTTCCTCCTTCCAGGTGGCCAGATCATTGCCAAGACTGCGTTTCATGTCTTTTAAACTCTTTCCATTCCATCTTTTTCTTCCTCTCGTCTTTTATTCCTCTCCCTTTTGTGCCAGCCCGTGTGTATGTATACACACACACACTCGCACGTCTCCGTGGGCGCAGCGCCTTAATCACCCGCCGCAGGAAGCCAATGAAGCAATTGAGAACGATCACACCCAACTCGCCCCAACTACCTCATTAACTCCCCGTGGTCGTGCAATCGCACCCATGAAGAGTGGCACGTATTATGGATTTAAAACCTGGCCCTTTTTTTTTTTGAAGCCGCGGACCCACTATACCACAGACGACTTCAACGTTCATGTGGGTAATGATGGAGACACCTGGAGAGCAATTACTAGGAGGAACCAAGGTTATTATAGTTAACGAAAACTAAAATCAAAACTGAAACTAAACGAAACTATTCAAATAGCTGGAAAGACTAACTGAAATAAAATAATAATTTACTAAACATAATTTTAGTTTTCATTTTTATTTCAATTAATTTTCTTGCTGTTAGTTTTTAACCATTATAACTTTTAACTCTAAAACTGAAAGCCATCCACCACGAGCTGCCAGCACATATTCATCCAGTGAACAGTGGCTGGTGAAGGAGGCCGGGTGTTCACACAGCATTTGCAGTGACAGAGCGAGCTAAATACACGTGTAAAGCATGTGGAATAAAAAGCGATTTATGTTTCGCCTTTCTTTGCACTTGTTCGATATCAAGATATAATTCAAACGAATGAAATCGGAATGTGCTGCTCAACAAAAACTTTACCGTATGGACAGGTGCCTTCTTTTTGTTGACAGTAATTCACCTGCCACTTCGCACTCAAGTATACAAAGTATAGAGAAAGTATACTAATCATGAAAAAAATTTGACCTCGACATTTTTAATGAATCTTGACATTTTAGAACTCCCTGAGTCAGAAAATACAGTTTTTTGGAATTATGTCTGTGTGTGTATCTCAAAAACGCAACTAGATAGATGGATGAAATTTGGCATGTGGTTTTTACACCAGAATTGTAGATCTGTATTAACTTTTGGGCCAAATCCATAAACCGGAAGTGGTACTTTACCTGAACACATACTCGATTTTTTTTTATTCATGTATCAGCAAAGTCCAGTTTATTCAACTTTACTTTTATAATAATTGTTCAATATATTATTAATTTGATTTGTTGTTGATGGTTCTTTAGTGTACATAATATAATCATTGTCTTGTGGTTTACTCCTTAAATATCCATCCCCACACCTGAGTACACGAGAAAGTCGAGGGGAGACCACTCTTGATTTTTGAAAATAAAACGGCACTGATTGAGAAACTGACAAGGTCATCATACAAAAATCACCATATTGTTGCTGACCACTTGCTTAAAAAATGTTGTTTAACAATGAAGTGATACAAGCCTTGTAAAATTCCTGAGTTGGCGATGTCTCTACTGAACTACAGGTAGGTGGAGGTAGAGAGTCTGCCATGTGGTGAAAAGCTAAACATACTAATTTGTTTTTGTATGTGTTCTATATTTATTAATTTTTTTTTAGTTCATATTTACAGTGCAAATTACCTGATATTGTGAAAATAATCCCAGTGGAAGAATTATGCTTTAAAATATCTGTCCCCATTTTTTCAATGTTTCTCTCCCAAATCAGATAGTTGGAATATCATATTCTTTTTGTTCTTAACATTAGCCTTATCATACATATTGCATACCCTGGATTTACCCATGCTCGGTAGGCTCCACGTTTTTGATCCTGCTCTGGATAAATCAGTTTAGTTATTGTATTATGGAGGACCGCGAGGGGCGACCGCCCTGGTTGTATTGGGGGCCACGGTTAGAGGGCTTGAAAGCCCAGCCCTGTAGGGGCCCGTGGCCACCGCCAGGCAGACACGCCCCAGTGTGGCGGAAGTGCCGGCTGCGCACCCGGAAGCCCTCCGGGTGTCCCCTTTCTTCTTCCCCCCAGCACTTCCTGGTGTGGCGGAAGTGCTGCGCTCCAGGTTCCTTCAGGCAAAATTGTGTAAAATTGTTCATATTCAGTACCTAGTTTTGATTATGCTTGTTTTATCATAAAAAAAAAAAACAAATAATAAAGTGTGTTGTGTAGTGTAGCAAGCTTCCACTAACATTAAATTCATATTAGATTCAAACGCGTTAAGTGTATAGTTCTGTCTCATTGTGACACAAAAACTAAACACCATAGTAGTTGCTTAACCATACTATTTAATAAAACTAAAACTGAAACTAATATATATAAAAATACAAAAAAAAAGTAAAATAAAAACTAAACTAAAACTAAATATACACAATGAAGGAAAACTGAAACTAAACTGAATTTCCAAGTAAGGTCAAAAAAATGTAGAAATAAAAACTAATATAAAAAGGCAAAACTATAATAACCTTGGGAGGAATGGCCTTGTTGATCTAAACTTGACCAGTGTTTTTATCATTTGACGTGTGTTCTAGTCTTGGTTTGTCCATAACAAACATCATGTTCAAAAACATGGTGGCTCAGAAGTGTACTTGGTACTAGAGCACCTTAGGCCAAAGATCTGTGATAAATTTCCTATCATATTTGCTGTCATATGTTCTGGACCCTTGCGTGAGGAGAGGGGAAGAGATTTCAACTGATCAACTGGTGGTGAGTTGGGTCAGATGGTGGTGGCACCTGGACAGACCTGGTAAGCACAACTGTATAGTGAGGGTGGACTAGAAACATCTCGGGGAAGATGCCTGTCCAGAAGACTTTCAACTCCAACTTCTGAAAGAGCTTCTCCCACATCCCAGAGGAAAATGGGAGAATAGAGTCTGAATGGGCTTTGTTCAAAGCCTCCATTATGGAAATGGCTGCAAAGAGCTGCAGCCTGAAGGTCATAAGTGCCTCTCGAGGTGGCAAACTAAGGGCAGAAGTGAGAGATACAATAAGTCTGAAAAAGGAGGCCTTCCATGTATGGTTAGCATGGGGGACTCCCAAAGCAGCAGAGGTACCATCAGGCCAAAAGGGTTATGGCCTTGGAAGTCAGGAAAACAAAAGCCTGGGTTTGGGATGAGTTAAGATAGACCAGATCTGGATTACTCTTAAATAAAACATTGCCAATAAGGAATAACAGAAAGCACCAGGCAGCTATCTGTCAAGGATAAACTACTTTTTACGAGGAGATCACCCCTGATAGATACTGTACAAATATCAAAGGAAAACACAAACAAAATAGACAGGCATGTGGAAAGGATTCTCTATATGATGTCTCTCTTAAAGTCAGAAGAAAGAAAAGGAAAAAATGAGTTATACAGATATTTTAGAAGGTCAGTTGCTGAACTGCTACATTCAGATAGTACAGATCATTTAACGATGATTTCTGTTATTCCTTATTGGCAGTGTTTCATTTAAGAGTAACCCATATCAAGAAGTGAAAGGAGAACTGAAGATGTGCGGTTGCTTCTGAATGCCAATCAGTGATTAGAAATACAAAATGAACAGAATATTACTGCTTCACAAATAACTATTGTTTTTGCTGTATATCACAGTATAAACTACCACCCCAAAAATATGCAAGCACCATTGGACACACATATCAATGATTAAGTGAGCAATGTTTTCTGTTAGAGTAAGAAGGGACGAAAAAAGAGCCAGAGTGGTTACTGTCATCCTTTACTTATAAGGCATGACATTATGAAAGAATTCAATCTCAGGAGAAACTCAGTTTTAGTCTGTCCACTACACACACATTAACATCTTAACTAAAGATGTTCACTGGAAAACTTAAGACAGACCTGTACATGTGCCTTCTTGAGCAGGGGGTCCTTGTGGGCACTGCAAGATGTCAATCCATTATGGCATAGTGTATTACCAGTGGTGTTCTTGGCAACTGTGGCCCCAACTGCCTTCAGATCATTAAGCTCCTCCTGTGTAGTTTTGGGCTAATCCCTCACCTTTTTCATGATCATCCTCCACCCATGAGACAAGATCTTACATGGAGCTCCATACCAAGGTTGATTGATGGTCATTTTATAATTCTTCCATTTCAGAATAATCACACCAACAGTTGTCACCTTCTCACCTGGGTACACAGCCAACCTCTGGGAGACAGAATTCTGGCTAGGTTGTAAGGGATCAAATACTTATTTCTCTCAATGACATGAAAATCAATTTATAACTTTTATGTAATGTGTTTTTTCTGGATTTCTGGTTGATATTCTGTGTCTCTAAATTAAAATGAAACTACCAATAAAAATTAAGAGACTGTTCATTTGTTGGTAACTGAGCAAACTTAGAAATTCAGCAGGGGATCAAATACTAATATATATATATACAATAGACCCCCGCGAAGTCACGGTTCAGAGATCGAGGCGTGAATCTTTCGTGGATTTTTCCTTAGAACCTAACTAATAATTGTTAGCAGAAACCGCAAATATCCTCCGCAATTTTTATGGCTTTTTTTTCGTGGCAATACTGTACTGTAGAGAGAACCGTGGCTTGGGATGGTGAAAATAGCCAACAGAATTTGAAACTGCAACTCCCAGCAGTCCCTGCAGTGGATCTGATCGGTCTTCTGATGAGGGTGCTGGGACTGTAGAGGTCAAAGGGTGTCAAAGCTGCTTTTAAAAAAGGGGGCTGGTGACCAAAAGCAAAAAAAAAGCTTTTGTAATTTGTGTTTCAAGTTCCTGTCTGCCCTCTGTCGGGTTACCTGTACTTATTCATTTTGTCCTGGATCGTTTTGTGTGTCTGGATTGTCTGCCATCTGCCTGTGTACATGAGGATTGTAAGTGGATTCACGGCCATCCTGCAAAGAAAGGAGCGCTCCTGAACCCGTCCACCCGTCTTCACCATTTCAGGAACTACCGGTAGGACTATCTTTACATTCCCATTCAACGTGCGGATCTCTGGACTACTACTATTTTCATCATTACATTTCATCCGTTGCAGTTTTCATGAACTTTTTCATGATTTACTGTGTGTGTTTTGTTTGTGCTTTGTTGTATTTAATGTGTAATCGCCGTAAGGGGAACAGGGGTGGTATTGTTTTCTTATTTCATTTGTTTTCATTACATTCTTTATTTGTTGTTTGATTACTGGTTTGCTTTGTTTTTGTCTCGGTTTGTGAGTGCGCGTTGGTCAGCTGAGTGCATCCCTGGAATCTCCACCATAAAAATAAATAAATCACCTTGAATCTTAGCAGCACAGGACCGCTACAGCGTTATTCATTTCTCCTTGCTGCTGATTGACTGTGATACATCTCCAGCTGAGTGTTCTTGTGTTTTCCGTTTACTTAAAAGCCTGAACAACACCTGCCCTTTTTGGCTGATTGCTTTGTTTCACTTTCCTCCCCCAGACAATCTCTGCTCCTGTTGGGGGTTGTGCTCCCCTATGATGTTTTTCTATTGTTTAATCGATAACTAACTGCATACTGAGTTTTACTTCTAAAAGAGACAGACATGTTTGTCTGAAGTGTTTAAATAAAGTTCCTGTCTCTACAATCTTCTATGTATCTGTGACCCAAGCGTGACAACATGCTGTGCGCCACACTAACACTAGCCTTCCAGAGTCAGCGCTTACCTCTGTGTGCTTGCGTGCAACCAGTTTAAGTGCAGTTGGCTCAGTGATTTACATCCATGGCCTCAGTTGCACTTTGTACATATTGTTCCAGTAGTTTTTTTAAATAGTTTTTACAGTTCATTGGCAGTATGTAAAATGATCAGTGTTGCAGTGAAAAAAGTGTTCAATTAAAATTTCACTTTTTCTTTGTTAATTGTGACGTTTACTTAAAGTGCAGCAAAAAAGTATTTGGCGTTCAGGGATGCATTAACCCCCAAGTATGTTGCAGTTTAAGGGTTAAAGCCCCAAGATGCCACCGAAACGAGCTTGCATGAACTACAGTACATATAGCGGTAACATCGATATTTTACATTCTAGCACTGTGGGAGACATAGCAGTACAGTATACAGGTTTACCTTTACATTCTTTATTTTTAGGTAATGTATTAAGCCGAGTTTGAAATTAAATTAAAAGTGTTTTGGGGGCATATTTAGGGTTTAAACTATGAAAATAGGCATTTTTTTTAACCACATCCTAAATACGTTGTTTTTCACAATTTGCAGGTGCTCTAGGAACGTAAACCCTGCAACTTTTGTAGGTGTACTCTATATATATATATATATATATATATACTATAGATAGATAGATAGATAGATAGATAGATAGATAGATAGATAGATAGATAGATAGATAGATAGATAGATAGATAGATAGATAGATAGATAGATAGATAGATAGATAGATAGATAGATAGATAGATAGATAGATAGATAGATAGATAGATAGATAGATAGATAGATGCAATTAGGAGGCAGCTAAAGGGCTTAAGTAACGGTAATACTATGCCAGACCACGGCGTGGCAGAGTGTGCTGACTGTCTCTCTCAGTCTCTTGCAGACCATTCTCGGGGAATCCCATCAGGTTCCGGTACCAATGATGATGTCAGTTCCGTTTCCGGGGCCACTGATGATGTCACTTCCGGTCCCGAAGATGTCACTTCTGGTTACGATCTGAATGACCTCATTTCCTCTCCTAAAAACTGCCATCTTACCTCCACTTGATCAATTCTGTTTTGGACTCATTGCAAACACTACTTTTGTAAACATTGCAAACTTTTTTTCAAACCTTTTTCAGCCAGGAACATATTATACGGGTGGCTGCCCCAAACCTTTGTGACTATCTGGAGTTGATTTTGTTACAGTGGCGTAATCAGCAGGATGCAGTATACCCTTGAGAAAATGGGACAGGACCTGAAAAATACCCGGGTGGGAAAGTACCAGGGCCGAATTTCTGGGTGGGGGGCTAGTCTGGCGGTCAGGTGTAACTCAGAGCAGGCTTCGCTCCATATATATATAAACCCGGGCTAAAATATGACCACAGGGGGAATATGGAGGAGACTAACAGATGTGGGCTGGTCCCTGGGAATGAAATGAAGGGGGCTCATTATGTTGTCTCGGAGGAGAGAGCTGAGCTGTCCATTGAGGTTAAGACCTCAGAGAAAAATGGGGTATGTCCAGACCAACAGGCTAGAAAATCAATGACTTGGGAGTATAACTCTCAAAATACTCCAAGAACAGGCGGAGGCTCTGTGGGAGCATGTGGCACAATGGCCAAGACCATCTGAGCTGAACACTTTTCAAACAGTGCAGCAGGTGGCCTGCTTTTTACTATTAAAGAGCCTCCCCGCTAACGTAGCCCAGCCGGTCTGGTGAAAATTCTGCAGCATGAGCGAGCTCCTTGAACAAATAAAATCAGCCTCACAATCTGGGAGACCAGAACGGTTCCCTAGTGGATTCCGTGGGGATTATGTCCCACTTAACCGGTCCCTTTCATGTGATCCGAAGCCTGTTTTGAACTTCCCGGGCCATTGGACGCACAACCTGCCTGGAGGAGGTGGAATGCAGGTGGAGGGACGGTTTCCGTGCACTTACCATCAGCCTGAGGCTATCCCATATGGGTATTGTAGTCATTAATGGATTTAAAGTTGAGGCCCTCTTTGACTCAGGCAGCAACATCTTCATTGTTGATTGCTGATATGTATTACCGCGACAGTGGATAAAGGGAAAGACCAGTATTAAATGTATACACAGAGAAATCTGAAAATACAAAACCGCCCGGTGTTTCATCTGGCAGGGAGGATCGCTAAGAAAAATCCCCGTTGCAGTCCTACCTTCGCCACTTTTTACAGTAATTCTGGGGTGGGACTGGTCTGAAAATAAATGCGGTATGCTTGTGACTACTCCCGAACGAAGCTTAGGCCTAGCTATAGACGGGGATGACCTGGCTCAAGCTGTCTCCACGCGTGTAATCAGCCAGCAGAGAGAGATACAGAAACCCAAGAAAAGGGTGAGGAGATTCCCAGGCTGCCACAGGCAGAGATGTCATCAACCTATGCCTCGATGAGCCAGGATGATGCTCCACCCCTTGAGGTCAGACCGAACCCTCTCTCTGAAATACAGTTTCAGTTTAAAGAAACGTTGCTTCTTTCAAACGGGAGCAGTGGAATGATGACATGAAATTTCCGAAAGATGCAGTCTTGCTTGTCAATGGCCAATGCACTCATCAACCCATGCCACAGGGTCCTCACTTTGTGATTAAAAACAATCTGTTATATGAAACAGCGGAACATTGGGGGATTGGGGGCGGGGGTTTTCGGTGAGAAAACTGTTGCT
This sequence comes from Polypterus senegalus, assembly GCF_016835505.1. Lineage (NCBI taxonomy): Eukaryota > Metazoa > Chordata > Cladistia > Polypteriformes > Polypteridae > Polypterus > Polypterus senegalus. The sequence continues at coordinate 126,511,836 of NC_053164.1, read as the reverse complement.
AATCCCACAAACTTACTGGTGGCAGGTCTGTGAGATAGCACATGTTCACCTTCTGGGAGGAAATTTGGGTAACGAAAAAACACTAGAGCAAATTAAGCTCTGATTTTACTGGCCGGGAATTAATGAGGAGGTCTGCCGTTCTTGTGTCTCTTGTCCCGAGTGTCACTTACAGCAAATTCCTAAGAGGGACCGCGCTCCTCTTGTTCCCCTTCCCTTTATTGATGTCCCTTTTGAACGTATTGGGGATCGATGTCGTAGGACCCCTGGAGCCCTCAGTCCGAGGACATAAGTACAAATTAGTCCTTGTGAATTATGCTACTCGATATCCTGAGGCTTTTCCGTTGCGCTCAGCTACATCTAAGGCAATTGCATGTGAATTAGTGGGGGTCTTTGCGCGTGTGGGCATCCCTAAAGAAGTCCTTAAGGATCAAGGGACGCCTTTCACCTTGGAAACTGCCAAATTACTTAAAATAAAGCACTTAAGGACCGTGGTGTATCATCCTCAAACTGACGGTCTCATATTAGAGGTTTAATCAGACTCTTAACACTAGAATTACCAGAGCCTACGAAAAAACTCGTAATTCCGTCCCACCTTAAATCGCTTCTTAAAATCGTTCACAGCTCTCCGCCAGCGTCTTTTGTCATCTAAATGTGCTGATAAAAATCAGGCTGCAAGCAGCCGGCTATTCCATCCCCCCAACGACTTAGAACGTGCACAAACTTCTCCCAGCTCATGCCTTGATTGATTATCTGGGAGTGAAGTGGAGTTTTAGAGTGGAAAGAATAGATCATTATTTGGAACACACACATTTCACGTGTGTTCCGTTTCTACAGTAATCCGTGTAAACACATCATTAAAACAGAAACGTTTTTCATATTGTAGTAGTAAATGACTAAATGTAAGCATAAACTATATAATGTATGAAGCCTGAAGTCCAAATATCAAACACTTTCACAAAAGGTACACATAGAACAAGTATGCTGTTATTCAAAAATATAACTGCAGAAAAAAGCCACCTTAGCATGCCATATTGACACATACGTACAACAGCTGCCACGGTAGTGTAATGGTATTAGCCGCGGACTAGTATCCAAAAGGTCATGAGTTCGATCCCACATGGTTCAGTTTTGAGAAGTAAACTGCTCTTATTCTTAATATTTTAGAATAAAAACATGCATTTGATTTCAGTGTGTAACAGCCAGTAATTTATGATTCTTGTAAAGGTTAGTTTTTTTTTTTTTATTATTCACTTTTCATTCTCAGTCGTGTTCAGGATCCTTCTACCCCCCCATCTGAGAATGCTGTTTTCACATAAAGATGCGCTGTAGCTCTGCAGCGTACTTGTGACTGCATTCTCGATCAATGCTTGCGAACTGAAGTGCCTGCGTGCACTTTTCGTGGCATTACACTCTATTTTTTGAGCATGCCCGTCGCTCAAACACAGGAACATATGTTGGTGTACAAGAATAAAAACAAGTGCACTTTTATTCTAGACTATAAGTGAAGAAAAAATAAAGCAAGTTACAGTAGGCGGTTGATACGACAGCTTGCGTGGTGCAATGCTAAGAACTGCTGATTTCCGATCCGTGCTATATAAAATCATCACATTCAAATATTAACAATTTCCACACACCCTTCCTACATTCACGACATGTGTACTTGTTGCAGTGTACACATCTCTCTGGGCTATGGTTCCTATTACACTGAATGAGCACCTGACATTGTACTTTCTTCCCTATATAAATCACATTCGACTATAGCGAGTCTCCAAATAAATCACATTTGAATTATAGCGCGTCTTTATGTGAAAACAGCATTGTCAGATTGGGGGTGGGATCGTGAACGCGACTGAGAGAATGGAACTGAATAAAAAAAAAGACTGAAATCAAATGTATGTTTTTATTCTAAAATAGTTAAGTACATGCAATATTATTTGAAAACTAACAGCGCCAGATCGGGTTTGAATACACGGTGACGCTGAACTCCCTGTCTATCTACATAGTAATAACAGTAATTTTATTATTATATAGCAGCTTCCCTGTCTGCCTATCATATAGTGCCTTTCCTTCCTACCTATCTATATATCTATCCCCTTAGCTGTTTTTTATATATCTATTATACAGTGCCTTCCCTGTTTATTTATATATCTTGTGCCTTCTCTGCCTGTCTGTTTGTATGTCTGATTGCATATAGCGCTGAACTTACTGCTCTGTACTATTCTGTCCTCTGCATGTCCTGGAGTACAAAAGAAACAGCACACATATTCAAACCCGATCTGACGCTGTTCTTTTTCAAATAATACTGCATTAGTGCGATGATGTTTTTACATATATTGTCTCTTTCATTCATCTTGCGGTTTGTAATTAGTGACCGTGTGTTTTTTCCCTGATCTTGCCAGTTTGCATGTTGCTGTATGGTGCTGTTTCTTTATAAAAAAACAGCTAAGGGGATAGATATATAAATAGGTAGGAAGGAAAGGCACTATATGATAGGCAGACAGGGAAGCTACTATATAATAATAAAATTACTGTTATTACTATGTAGATAGACAGGGAGTTCAGCGTCGCAGCGTGTATTCAAACCCGATCTGACGCTGTTCGTTTTCAAATAATATTGCATGTACTTAACTATTTTAGAATAAAAACATACATTTGATTTCAGTCTTTTTTATTCAGTTCCATTCTCTCAGTCGCGTTCACGATCCCACCCCCAATCTGACAATGCTGTTTTCACATAAAGACGCGCTATAATTCAAATGTGATTTATTTGGAGACGCGCTATAGTCGAATGTGATTTATATAGGGAAGAAAGTACAATGTCAGGTGCTCATTCAGTGTAATAGGAACCATAGCCCAGAGAGATGTGTACACTGCAACAAGTACACATGTCGTGAATGTAGGAAGGGTGTGTGGAAATTGTTAATATTTGAATGTGATGATTTTATATAGCACGGATCGGAAATCAGCAGTTCTTAGCATTGCACCACGCAAGCTGTCGTATCAACCGCCTACTGTAACTTGCTTTATTTTTTCTTCACTTATAGTCTAGAATAAAAGTGCACTTGTTTTGTTATACTTGTACACCAACATATGTTCCTGTGTTTGAGCCACACGGGCATGCTCAAAAAATAGACCTGTAATGCCACCGAAAAGTGCACGCAGGCACTTCAGTTCGCAAGCATTGGTACGAGAATGCAGTCACAAGTACGCTGCAGAGCTACAGCGCATCTTTATGTGAAAACAGCATTCTCAGATGGGGGGGTAGAGAAGGATCCTGAACACGACTGAGAATGAAAAGTGAATAAAAAAAAAAAACTAACCTTTACAAGAATCATAAATTACTGGCTGTTACACACTGAAATCAAATGCATGTTTTTATTCTAAAATAGTAAGAATAAGAGCAGTTTACTTCTCAAAACTGAACCATGTGGGATCGAACTCATGACCTTTTGGATACTAGTCCGCGGCTAATACCATTACACTACCGTGGCAGCTGTTGTACGTATGTGTCAATATGGCATGCTAAGGTGGCTTTTTTCTGCAGTTATATTTTTGAATAAAAGCATACTTGTTCTGTTATATGTGTACCTTTTGTGAAAGTGTTTGATATTTGGACTTCAGGCTTCATACATTATATAGTTTATGCTTACATTTTGTCATTTACTACTACAATATGAAAAACGTTTCTGTTTTAAAAATGTGTTTACACGGATTATAGAAACGGAACACACGTGAAATGCGTGTGTTCCAAATAATGATCTATTATTTCCACTCTAAAACTCCACTTCACTCCCAGATAATCAATCAAGGCATGAGCTGGGAGAAGTTTGTGCACGATCTAAGTCGGTGGGGGATGGAATAGCCGCTGCTTGCAGCCTGATTTTTATCAGCACATTTAGATGACAAAAGACGCATGGAGAGCTGTGAACGATTTTAAGAAGTTTATTTAAGGTGGGACGGAATTACGAGTTTTTTCGTAGGCTCTGGTAATTCTAGTGTTAAACAAATGCTTCGCAAGGTGGTCAGCGGGGATGAGAGAAATTGGGATCAGCTCCTCCTTCTCATCCTCATAGCATATCAGGAAGTCCCACAAGCCTCTACGGGATACTCACCATTTGAATTATTATATGGATGACAAACTAGGAGAATATTGGATATTTTAAAAGAAGGATGAGAAGGAGAGGTTCTTCCCTCTACCAATATATTAGAATATATCGCACAATTATGCGATAGATTTTGAAAAATTTGACCAATCTTAAAAAGTCACATGGAGGAAGTGCAACAATCACAGGCCTGCTATTATGACCGTGACACCACCCTCCGAGAATTCCAACTGGGGGATTGGGTCATGGTCTTGGTTCCAACCTGTCATTCCAAATAACTTGCCCACTGGCAAGGACCTTACGAAGTCGACTGAGGCAGCAGATTTATCATGTGTACTTGCTGAAGCCGTGGAAGGAAAGGGATCCAGATCCCTTCTCCGCTCAGCCCCGCTCATTCTTTACTCAATCTACTTTCCTTAATTTTGGGCCAGAGCTAAATTCCAGACAGAGACAGGAGCTGGAAACAGCAATCCTCTCCGTTCACGAGGTTGTGAGCGAGAAACCGGGACAGATCTCTCTGATTACGCATGATATTGTGACCGAACCTGGGGTTGTCATTCAAGAACATCCCTATCGACTACCCGAAGCAAAGAAAGTTGAGGTGGAACTTGAAATCAATCGCATGCTGGACCTAGGTGTGATAGAGGAAAGTTATAGTTCCTGGACCAGTCCCTTTGTATTGGTTTCAAAGCCTGAAGGAAGCTGGAGGTTTTGCAATTACTTCCGTCGGCTTAATCAAGTTTCCCAATTCAATGCTTGTCCAATGCCTTGAGCGGATGACCTCTTCGAGAGGCTCGGACAAGCACAATTCTTGACCACACTCGACATGACGAAGGGGTATTGGCAGATTCCTTTAACGGACTCCGCAAAGGCCAAGACCGCACTCAGTACCCCTAGTGGACACTGGCAGTATTGCGTCCTTCCATTCAAGTTACAGGGGCACCTGAAACTTTTCAGCGTCTGGTGGATAGAGTGCTCCGCCCCCATAATGCATATAGTGCTGCCCACCTGGATGTTGTTGTCATCTACTCCAGCACATGGAAGGAACACATACAGCAGGTCACTGCAGTGCTTCGGACACTGGGAAAAGCTGGGCTTCGGATTAATCCGAAGAAATGTTTCTTTGGAAAGGAAGCTAAATATTTGGGCTACCTGGTGGGTCGGGGTTCTGTTAAACCACAGTGTTCAAAGATTGAAGCCATAGTATACTGGCCCCCGTCCTCGAACCAAGAGGCAGATCCAAGCCTTTCTCAGACTAACCGGGAATTACGGCCGGTTTGCACACCGGTTTTCAGAGAGAGGGGCTCCCTTGACTAATTTAACAAGGAAGAGGGCTCCGAATAATGTCATATAGGATGATATGACAGAGGCTGCATTTAGTGACTTAAAACAGGCCCTTATGTCAGCTCCAGTGTTGAAAGGTCCTAATTATTGACTTCCTTTTGTTCTCCAGACTGACGCTTCAGACACAGGCCTGGGTGCAATGCTGAGCCAAAATGTTGATGGTATTGAACACACCGTTTTATACCTGAGCCGGAAACTGTTGGAACAGGAAACCAGGTATGCGGTGGTGGAACGAGAAGCACTTTAGTACATTAGAACACTCTAGACAAGAACAGGCCATTCATTTCCACTGTTTACATTTGTTTAACTGTTTTTTCTTTATTTACTTTTAGGAATTGAGTGAAAATATGATGATGTTTTAGGTCATATTTACACAGAAATATAGAAAATTCTAAAGGGTTCACAAACTTTCAAGCACAACTGTATGTGTAATACTTTACATTTACTGACATTAAATTTCATCTGCCACAAATCTGCCCAAGCCTGTATGCTATCCAAGCCCTTCTGTAATGATGTAACGGATTCCAAATTATCTGCTAATCCACCTATCCTGGTATCATCTGCAAACTTAACCAGCTTGTTACTTATATTCATATCTAAATCATTTATATATATATATATATATATATATATATTAAAAATTGCAGTGGCCCTAGCACTGACCCCTGTGGAACACCACTCTTAACAATGGCCAGTTCTGATGAGGTTCCCTGCACAATCACCCTCTGCTTCCTGTGTCTGAGCCAATTCTGAAAACATCACCCTGAACTCCCACTTCTTTTAATTTGATGCCCAACCTCTCATGTGGCACCTTATCAAATGCTTTCTGAAAGTCCAGATAAAAAATATCATATGCTCCACTTTGATTGAATCCTTTTGTTGCCTCCTCATAGAATTCCAGCATGTTAGTAAAACACGACTTCCCTCTTCTGAACCCATGCTGACTGTTCAGAATAACTTTGTCCTTGCCATGTTTTGCTCAATGTTATCCTTAATAATTCCTTCCATTAATTTTCCTGTGATGCCGGTGTCAAGCTTACTGGCCTATAGTTGCTTGGATCCGCCCTGTGGACCTTTTTATATAATGGGGCGATATTTGCCATTTTAGGAGTCTCTCCAGTGTGCAGTGACTTCATAAAATATATGTCAAGGGTTTATATATGTACTCACTAGCCTCCTTAAGAACACGAGAATAAATATCTGGTCCTGGTGATTTGCTTGATTTCAGCTTATTTAATCTGAGCAGCACTTCTCCCTCTACAATTTCCAAATCTCTCAGTACCTCCTTAGTAGTTGTGTTTACCTCTGGGAGGTTATCCACTTGCATTCACTTGAATTTCACTGCATCTTTTAATTCCCCTTTACTATTTCTAGTGCACTTGACCTCATCCTTGACTATTCTTTTACTAGTAAAATACTGAAAATACTGGGCGATTACGAAGTTGAGGTATTACCTCTTGGTTCGGGAATTCACTCTCGTGACGGATCATGCACCCTTACAGTGGATAGCCCTACACAAGGAGTTGAATCCTTGAGTCACCAGGTGGTTTCTTGATCCGTATTTGCTTGTTCATCGTAGGGGCTCCCTCCATTCCAATGCCGATACTCTTTCTCGTTCTCAAAACCTCTTGGTGCAGGACGCCCAACCTGGCGGGTCGGGGCTGGTGGGTGTCTTGTCACACATGTGCGATAAGGAGGCAGCTAAAGGGCTTAAAAAACGGTAATACTATGCCAGACCAGGGGGGTGGCAGAGTGTGCTGACTGTCTCTTTAAGAATGGTGTCTTGCAGACCATTCTCAGGAAATCCGATCAGGTTCTGGCACCAATGATAACGTCACTTCCGGTTTAGGTGACACTGATGAAAGGCACTTCCAGTTCCGACCTGGATGACCTAATTTCCTCTCCCAACCTTTAAAACCGCCATCTTACCTCCACTTGATCAGTTCTGTTTTGGACTCTTGTTTTGTTTTTGGCTGCCCCAAACCTTTGTGACTATCTGGAGACAGACAGACAGACATACATAGATAAATACATAGATATATTCAGATAGACTGGTTTGGATTATATAACTTAAATGTTGGCACATGAATGTGTGAGTGCTTACGTGTAAAAAAAATAAAACTAGACATTAAACTAGAAGGTAATAATATTACCTCACACATCCATTGTATGCTATGCTCAAAGAGTATTCTGACAAGTGGTACCATTTACTTTTTTTTTTTCAATCAAGTACGCACGTAAGGTAAGATATTTTCATGTATGCAAAACCCACGTACTAAAGCTGGTTTTCTCCAGAGACTAAATTATCTCATAATCTTCTGCATGCAAGTAAAGAAGGGCAGTAAACGCTCTGGGTATTTATTAGTCCTTTATCATGCTAACACAGGACGTCACAAGCATAATCACTAGTGTGTGAGTTTGTGTGTGTTCTTGGGGGATTGGTGGGCCAGTTTATTTATAAAGAGAACTAAACATCATTTATCTGTGAAGCAGGAATATTTTGATCATTCTGTATCCCTGATCAGTTATTTGCATTAACAAGAAACTGAACAGCTCTAGATTTCACTCCACAAAATGATTATCTATTTTGCAAAAGGCACTCTTATTCTTTCTGATGTAGGTCACCCTTGGTTGAAACTCAGCCAAAAAGAAGTTAAAGAAACTGCCATGCAACTCTGTGTCAATGATAATATAATGTTTCACTAGGTGATAAAAGGTATGCATAGCGGCTGCAATTAAAGCTTTCTGACAACTCATGGGGGGACAGAGGGAGCAAGGGAGGTGGGCTATACAAGTTGGGGTGAGATGGACCAGGGTGAGGAGGCGGGAATATGTGTGACTGTTTTAAATAATGAAAGTTAAGAGAAGTGATTTAGAATCGAGGACACCTACTAAGAAGGCTTGTGAAGTAAAGCATGTCCAAATAGGCATATGTTTCTTATTAAAGTATGTACAATAATCACAACAATGTTAAATCAATGATGAAGCAGAATGGATACGCTAAATATGTTGTGCTTGCCCTTAAATCACAATCAATTTTTTCACACCAATGTATTGTGTATATCCGAACCAACCCATATATCCAAACATACATATGTAAAAAACATACATACAGTGGTGCTTGAAAGGTTGTGAACCCTTTAGAATTTTCTATAGTTCTGCATAAATATGACCTAAAACATTATCAGATTTTCACTCAAGTCCTAAAAGTAGATAAAGAGAAACCAGTTAAGCAAATGAGACAAAAATATTATACTTGGTCATTTATTAAGGAAAATGATCGAATATTACATATTTGTGAGTGGCAAATGTATGTGAACCTCTCGGATTAGCAGTTAGTTTGAAGGTGAAATTAGAGTCAGGTGTTTTTCAATCAAAGGGATGACAATCAGGTGTGAGTGGACACCCTGTGTTATTTAAAGAAAAGGGTGCTAACAAAGTCTGCTCTTCACCACACATTTGTGGAAGCGTATCACAGCAAAAACAAAGGAGATTTCTGAGGAACTCAGCAAGAGAGTTGTTCATGCTCATCAGGCTGGAAAAGGTTACAAAACCATCTATAAAGAGTTTGGACTCCACCCATCCACAGTCACGACAGATTGTGTACAAATGGAGGAAATTCAAGACCATTGTTACCCTCCCTAGGAGTGGTCGACCAAAAAAGATCACTCCAAGAGCAAGGAGTGTAATAGTTGGCGAGGTCATAAAGGACCCCAGGGTAACTTCTAACCAACTGAAGGCCTCTCTCACATTGGCTAATGTTCATGTTCATGAGTCCACCATCAGGAGAACAGTGAACAACAATGGTTGCAAGGAGAAAGCCACTGCTCTCCAAAAAAAATTGCTGTTCGTCTGCAGTTTGCTAAAGATCATGTGGACAAACCAGAAGACTATTGGAAGAATGTTATGTGGACGGATGAGATCAAAACAGAACTTTCTGGTTTAAATGAGAACCGTTATGTTTGGAGAAAGGAAAACACTGAATTCCAGAATAAGAACCCGTTCCAATAAGAACTGTTTTGCTGCATCTGGGCCAGGACAGCTTAGCCTTCATTGATGGAACAATGAATTCTGAATTTTATATATATATATATATATATATATATATATATATATATATATATATATATATATATATATATATATATATATATATATATATATATATAGAGAGAGAGAGAGAGAGAGAGAGAGAGAGAGAGAGAGAGAGAGAGAGAGAGAGAGAGAGAGAACGAGAACATCCGGAAAGTATTCGCAGCGCATCATTTTTTCCACATTTTGTTATGTTACGGCCTTACTCCAAAATGGATTAAATTCAATTTTTTAATCAGAATTCTACACAAAACAATCCATAATAACAACGTGAAAAATGTTTGCTTGAGATTTTTGAAAATGTATTAAAAATAAAAAAATTGAGAAAGCACATGTACATTAGAATTCACAGCTTTTGCCATGAAACTCAAAATTGAGCTCAGGTGCATCCTGTTTCCCCTGATCATCCTTGAGATGTGGTCACAATGAGCACAGTGGCCTCCATCATCCGTAAGTGGAACAAGTTTGAAACCACCAGGGCTCTTCCTAGAGCTGGCTGGCCATCTAAACTGTGCGATTTGCAAAAGATTGCAATACTAACATTTAATGACATTTGTGACATTTCATTGTAACAGTATTTATTTTCATCAATGTAAAATCATCAGGTGTAATCAGATTCAGAACTAAGAACATAATACTCTAGTCCAGTCTTCACTCAAGTAAGCGAACCAGCCACCATGGCACAATGTCAGATACTTTGCCTCAGGCGCTGATGTCCGAGGATCGATCGCCGTAAGGGGATTTGGCAGATACAGTGTGTGTGTGTGTGTATGTATGTATATATATATATATATATATATATATATATATATATATATATATATATATTTACACACACACACACACACACAGTGCATCTGGAAAGTATTCACAGTGCATCACTTTTTCCACATTTTGTTATGTTACAGCCTTATTCCAAAAATGGATTAAATTCATTTTTTTCCTCAGAATTCTACACACAACACCCTATAATGACAACGTGAAAAAAGTTTACTTGAGGTTTTTGCAAATTTATTAAAAATAAAAAAACTGAGAAATCACATGTACATGAGTATTCACAGCCTTTGCTCAATACTTTGTCGATGCACCTTTGGCCGCAATTACAGCCTCAAGTCTTTTTGAATATGATGCCACAAGCTTGGCACACCTATCCTTGGCCAGTTTCGCCCATTCCTGTTTGCAGCACATCTCAAGCTCCATCAGGTTGGATGGGAAGCGTCGTTGCACAGCCATTTTAAGATCTCTCCAGAGATGATCAATCTGATTCAAGTCTGGGCTCTGAAGTGGGCCACTCAAGGACATTCACAAAGTTGTCCTTAAGCCACTACTTTGATATCTTGGTTGTGTGCTTAGGATCGTTGTCCTGCTGAAAGATGAACCGTTGCTCCAGTATGAGGTCAAGAGCGCTCTGGAGCAGGTTTTCATCCAGGATGTCTCTGTACATTGCTGCAGTCGTATTTTCCTTTATCCTGACTAGCCTCCCAGTTCCTGCATGATGCTGTCACCACTATGCTTCACTGTAGGGATGGTATTGGCCTGGTGATGAGCAGTACCTGGCTTCCTCCAAACGTGACGCCTGGCATTCACACCAAAGAGTTCAATCCTTGTCTCATCAGACCAGAGAATTTTGTTTCTCATGGTCCAAGAGTCCTTCAGGTGCATTTTGGGAAACTCCAGGCGGGCTGCCATGTGCCTTTTACTAAGGAGTGGCTTCCGTCTGGCCACTCTACCATACAGGCCTGATTGGTGGATTGCTGCAGAGATGGTTGTCCTTCTGGAAGGTTCTCCTCTCTCCACAGAGGAACTCTGGAGCTCTGACAGAGTGACCATCGGGTTCTTGGTCACCTCCCTGACTAAGGCCCTTTGCCCCCAATCGCTCAGTTTAAATGGCTGGTCCTGGCGGTTTCGAACTTCTTCCACTTACGGATGATGGAGGCCACTGTGCTCATTGGGACCTTGAAAGCAGCAGAAATTTTTCTGTAACCTTCCCCAGGTTTGTGCCTCGAGACAATCCTGCCTCGGGTGTCTACAGACAATTCCTTTGACTTCATGCTTGGTTTGTGCTCTGACATGAACTGTCAACTGTGGGACCTTATATAGACAGGTGTGTGCCTTTCCAAATCATGTCCAATAAACTGAATTTACCACAGGTGGGCTCCAATTAAGCTGTAGAAACATCAAGGATGATCAGGGGAAACAGGATGCACCTGAGGTCAATTTTTAGCTTTATGGCAAAGGATGTGAATACTTATGTACACGTGCTTTCTCAATTTTTTTATTTTTAATAAATTTGCAAAAATCTCAAGTAAACTTTTTTCATATTGTCATTATGGGGTGTTGTGTGTAGAATTCTGAGGAAAAAAATGAATTTAATCCATTTTGGAATAGGGCTGTAACATAACAAAATGTGGAAAAAGTGATGTGCTGTAAATACTTTCCGGATACACTGTATGTCTCCCTAATTAAGAAATAAGATATCTCTAAATTTTTTATATTGACTGGCTTATAAATCTTGCATACAATCTTGCATGAATCATGTGGTTTTCTGTCCCCATTTGCCAAAAAGCCAGAGTATTTCCAGACACCATTCTAGCATCCCTCTTTGTCAGTAAAGCGTACTAGTGAGAACTCCAATGCTGCTTAAGTTGCCTTATTAGTAACACCTGTGAAAGGTTGGAAGAGGGTCTGCAACCCGAGGTATGGTGACCTGGAAGTGCATTCATAATGTAGGCTGTAAAATTGATACCATACAAAATAAGCATTGAAGTAATTTTAAAATGTTAAAATTGATACCTCTCAATATTTTGATACATTTGTCAGGCCTAATTTTTAGTATTATTTATTTATCAGTGCCTCGTCTTTAAGTGACTTCGAATAAAAAACAATTTTTACGAGAAACACTGTCAGATCTACTCAATTCAAATTATTGCCATCACAACCATCACTAACAAATCTACAAACATGTCTGGATGAAAATATTGTACAGCAATTTGTAATCAAGAACATTTTAATAACCTGTGCAAATGTGTCAAACCTAAAGTCCACTAGATAGGTACTAATATAGGCAAGCAAAAATAAAGTAAAATAGTGAGTTACCATAGTAGTTAGAGAACCCCAAGTGTGACAAAAAGTTAACTTAAAAGCCACAATTGGCTTCTGGTTGAGAAAGCTGGAAGAAAATCTGCAGGTTGCTTGGTTATAATGATCTATCTTTACACTAATTAATTCTAGGATTTAGATAAATCATTAATGCACTTATTTTAATCTTTTTTCTGAATACATTTTGCCCACAAATCAGTGGCCATCAAAGGTTTTTAATTGTCTTATAGTAAAATATAATATAATCTTGCTATGCCACAACCTTCCAGCAGAGAGCAGTGAGGAAGCATATGTGCCTATGGGAATGAAAACTCAGAGCAGGTCTTAATGGAACAGAATCACAGAAATTCTTCAGACTGTACCATGGCCTGTAATCTCCCCCCAAAACATGTAGAACTCGTTTATAATACACTATTCAGATATTACTGTAATTTACATTAACATTTGCTCACATTGCCTACTAAGGATGATGAACCATATAGTACCAAAATGCTGCAAAAATATTTGCAAAAAGGAGGGGAACAAGGCAAAAGGCCTGATTTATGCCTTTCTTTTTTTATTTTTTAATTAATTTTATTGTAATCATTCCACACAAATCAATCAATTTTTACAAAAAGTAGGATTGAGAACAAGTTGACCCCCACACCTGAGAGAGAGAGCATGGCCAATGGGGTAAAACTTAAGGCTTGTAAACATACCTAAATTGATGAGTTTGATAAGCAATAGAGACGAAAGGAGAAGAAAAAGAAATGCGGAAATAATTGCTTCCTCGGTGCTTTAAGAGCTTATTCTAAAATATTATTGATTAAATCCTGCCAAGTTTTGAAAAAAAAATCTGTACAGATCCTCTAACTGAGTATTTGATTTTTTCCAATTTCAGATAGTATAAAACATCGGTTTCCCACTGACTTAAATGAGGAGAGTTAGGATTCTTCCAATTTAGAAAAATACAGTGCATCTGGAAAGTATTCACAGTGCATCAATTTTTCCACATTTTGTTATGTTACAGCCTTATTCCAAAATGGATTAAATTAATTTTTTCCTCAGAATTCTACACACAACACCCCATAATGACAATGTGAAAAAAGTTTACTTGAGATTTTTGCAAATTCATTAAAAATAAAAAAAAATAAGAAATCGCATGTGCATAAGTATTCACAGCCTTTGCCATGAAGCTCAAAATTGAGCTCAGGTGCATCCTGTTTCCCCTGATCATCCTTGAGATGTTTCTGAAGCTTAATTGGAGTCCACCTGTGGTAAATTCAGTTGATTGGACATAATTTGGAAAGGCACACAGCTGTCTATATAAGGTCCCACAGTTGACAGTTCATATCAGAGCACAAACCAAGCATGAACTCAAAGGAATTGTCTGTAGACCTCCGAGACAGGATTGTCTCGAGGCATAAATCTGAGGAAGGTTACAGAAAAATTTCTGCAGCTTTGAAGGTCCAAATGAGCACAGTGGCCTCTATCATCCATAAGTGGAAGAAGTTCGAAACCACCAGGACTTTTCCTAGAGCTGGCCGGCCATCTAAACTGAGCAATAGGGGGAGAAGGGCCTTAGTCAGGGAGGTGACCAAGAACCCGATGGTCACTCTGTCAGAGCTCCAGAGTTCCTCTGTGGAGAGAGGAGAACCTTCCAGAAGGACAACCATCTCTGCAGCAATCCACCAATCAAGCCTGTATGGTAGAGTGGCCAGATGGAAGCCATACCTTAGTAAAAGGCACATGGAAGCCCGCCTGGAGTTTGCCAAAAGGCACCCGAAGGACTCTCAGACCATGAGAAACAAAATTCTCTGGTCTGATGAGACAAAGATTGAACTCTTTGGTGTGAATGCCAGGCGTCACGTTTGGAGGAAACCAGGCACCGCTCATCACCAGGCCAATACCATCCCTATAATGAAGTATGGTGGTGGCAGCATCATGCTGTGGGAATGTTTTTCAGTGGCAGGAATTGGGAGACTAGTCAGGATAAAGGGAAAGATGACTGCAGCAATGTACAGAGACATCCTGGATGAAAACCTGCTCCAGAGTATTCATGACCTCAGACTGGGGCGACGGTTCATCTTTCAGTAGGATAACGACCCTAAGCACACAACCAAGATATCAAAGTAGTGGCTTCAGGACAACTCTGTGAATGTCCTTGAGTGGCCCAGCCAGAGCCCAGACTTGAATCAGATTGAACATCTCTGGAGAGATCTTAAAATGGCTGTGCACCGACGCTTCCCATCCAACCTGATGGAGCTTGAGAGGTGCTGCAAAGAGGAATGGGCGAAACTGGTGAAGGATAGGTGTGCCAAGCTTGTGGCATCATATTCAAAAAGACTTAAAGCTGTAATTGCTGCCAAATGTGCATTGACAAAGTATTGCGCAAAGGCTGTGAATACTTATGTACATGTGATTTTTCAGCTTTTTCTTTTTTAATAAATTTGCAAAATCCTCAAGTATTTTTTTTTCATGTTGTCATTATGCGGTGTTGTGTGTAGAATTCTGAGGAAAAAAAATGAATTTAATCCATTTTGGAATAAGGCTGTAACATAACAAAATGTGGAAAAAGTGATGCACTGTGAATACTTTCCGGATGCACTGTAAGTCTGTGTTCCAAAAGTGTAGTGAATGCAATCACAGTTATTTAATTAAATTAAATTAGTGTTTAATACCAGAATCTGTAGTCATGCCATATATAGTGTGTACATTGTTTAGGGAATGTACTGCATCACAGTTTACCCTTACTCAGTACAAGTCTGATTTTAAAGTAAGTGTAGGTTCTTTTTAGGTAACTATGAAATGAGACTAAGAGTACAATATGTAAAACACCTTAAGTAAGGAGTTTAAGATACTATTTATCAAACTGCTTGCATATATATGTAAGTTTGCAAAAGAGAATTAGAAATCAAATCTAAAATGAAAATGTTTCAAATGTAGGAGCTATTACAGAAATGCATTTAAAAATCTCACATATGAATAACTTATAAAATTATATCTGTAAGTAAACCAATAAGAATAACATTTACAGTACCTTTGATTAGACACAATCTTGATCAATGCATTGATTTTTAGGTAAGCTTAGAGACTTTGGTCAGACTGGATATTTGCCAATAATGTGATACTAGTAAGCAACTAACTTTAATAATGACAGGAACAAGTTTTTTGTAAAATATATACTGTAATTTTCTATATTATCACATTTACTGCAGTTTATATTCACCATTATTCAACATACTACTTCCAAAAGAAGTAGAGAGAGTTATTTGTGTGAAACTTTGCTAAATACATTCAATTTTTCTTTTTTTATTGTGAGGGAGGCAGCTGTTAAGACCTCCCAAGCTTGCTGTCTAAAGGGGCTAGGTCATGACTCGGGAGTGAAAGTATCCTGAGGACATGTAGTCTCCAGGTTGGCTCACACAGCGCTAGGAGTGTTCCACACAGGAAGTGGGAAGGGAGGAGCTCAACGTCACCTGTGCTTTGTGAAAAGCAAGCTGGGGCTGTCCTGCCCACGCTCAGATTGTACATGATCATCTTGGCCTGCTTATGACAGAAGAGTGGGAAAAGGGTGTGGGGCAGCGAGCAGTTAGAGAAAAAATGCATGCCTTTGTTTTCTCTGAAACTATATGAAAAGATAGGAATTTCAGAATAAAAAGCCCACGGCTTCCATAAAAGCTGCACTGGTTTCTGCCAGTTTCTTCAGGAGAGGCATTTGCTAACTCAGTAACATTACATGTAATCAGTGACAAGAGAGCTCAACTTTCATTCTTTCAACCAACTGTAGGTGTTCAAGCTGATTAATGAACAAAGTGTACAAAAATGTATAATTTATTGTATTTCTTTTCCCAAGAAACTGAAGAAAACGTAGCAAAAAAAAAAAATACCCTTCCACTGTAGCTACTTTTAGAATAAGTAACTGTGGATCTAGCCAAGTTTTTTGTGCCATCCTTTTCTTATAATCCATCCAACATTAAAAAAAAGTTTTAAGTTTTATTCCGCCCTGCCGACAGCCGATATAGATTATAGATATCTATATATAACTGTGCGGATAACTATAATCATGTCCATTGCTGGTATTCAAACATGCTTTAGTCACGAAAAGCACAGTTTTATTTACAGTGTACTTTATTATTATATTTAGTTAAAGAAAATTCTTAAGAGAAAATTAGTGTAAGTGTGAAACTATAGTTGGAACAAAGGCCTTCTGTAAAAAGATTATGACATAGTTGATATGTGTAAGCAGGACAAATGGTTTCACTTTAACTTCATCTTTAGGTGTGCAGAGAACCCTTAAAAGAAGTATGACACTTCTGAAGCCCAGGAAGAATCTGGCTGTAATTATATGGATGTTCAGCTTTTTGGTGATTTATTGTAGATAAGCTACATAATAAACACACATAGTTCATAGTTTTGCAAAGCTGTACGCTGGGACAGGGACTCTTACTCATCCATTACTATTGCTTTTATATGTGATCACTATCATTAATATTTATATCATTTGATTTGATGAGCACATTTGGAAATTATTACTTTTTACATTCCTCACGCTTATAGCTTCCAGCACCACTTGCTGAAGCATAGGTATTAAAAAACTACAACTTTTCAAACAGCTGGGTATGTCAGCTAGATATATCAGTTCCAGCTACTTCCTGAACTCACTCATCTCATTCCAATTTAGGGAAATAGGCTGTCACAGTATATCCAAGCATCACTGGATACAATACAAAAATCAGCAGTGAGCAGGACAGTGCTCAGTACAGTCTCACAATGACACACGCAGTGACAGTGCAGTCATGCATTTATCTAGCTTGTACATACTTGGGATGCACTTGGAACTGGGAGAAATTGACACATAGCCACACAAACAAGTAGAGGTAAGGTCCAACACAGTTACCAGGTGGGGATTCAAACCCAGTATCCAAGGCAGCAGCACTAAAACAGGACCACCCTGTTACTTATAAATCAAAGGGAAAATAGTTGAAAGCACTGAATTGTATTTTTTATGTTTGTATAGCCTTAATCTCTTTACACAGTAGTACTTAAAACTCCATATATTTTTTATCTATAGCATTACTAACTGCTGTCAGTTCATGTATGCAGTGAATTTATTTAATTATATTTTTTACTACAGAAGCCACATTGAAATGGATTATGATAATTTATTCTTTTTTTCATTAAAAGATAAAGATAATTTCAGTTTTATGAAGACAGCCAATTGGGGGGAAAATACATTGCATCGGGTTTATTTACAGTAAATGTTTAAAGACATGGTGAACATCAAGAAAATGTTACAAGTGATTGCTGCTCTTCATTTTGAAAATATGAATTATTATTTTTAACATTACCTTCATCATCTTCATACTCCTCATTAACGAAATGCTCTGTAGCACATGCTTGAATGCTTTTATTATGAAACCACTCAAAAAAAACAAAGGCTGGTCTTTAAATCAGGAAAAAGACAAGCACATCATTATTTTCTGCCGCTCAGTGACCACGCTGCAACACACCTTCCTTGCAGCTGGCTAGGGATAGGTCTGCATCCCACTCATCCATATCATTCTCTCAAATGTATTCACTCTATAGCAATTCAATCCTTATTTCAACACACATACATATACACACACATTCAACGAAACGCAAAACAAAAGTTTGAAAGAGAGCGCTAGAATGCTCTGAAAGGTATATAACCAATTAGTACCAGTTCATAAGTAGGAAAGAACAGAGAGAGAAGGATGTTGGCTAAGCTGTTGGGCATCATGAACAATGCCTCCCACCCTCAGCATGACACTCTGATAAGTGCAACTAAGCTTCTTTTTTTTTAATAATAAGACATAATTTAACCTCTGGTTAGACTTTATTTTTCTACCATTTTAACTTGTTAATTTTAATTAGATTAAGGTATGTTATCTGTTTGTCTGCCTATCTATCTTGTGATTATTAAAATAAGCCAGTAAGAATCTATTTTCACAGGCTGAACTGGATAAATGTTAGTGAATGGGTGAATGAATGAATGAATAGAATATTTGACTCAGCATTAGAGAGATATTTGCCTATTGTATTAATAATGTGTATTATATATGGAAATCAAAATATGAACTCTCTCATCATAAATCTGCCAGTATAAAAATAATTACACTATATCTAAAGACCCACTTAACCACACTTATGTGGTAAAAAAAATAAGCTTAATCTTTTCACATGTTAAATGAAAAATAATTTATGTTATAAGTCATAACACCTATCCCTTCATTGTGATGCTGCTTATTTATCCTTCTTGCTTTCTATGCAAAAAAAGTACTTAACTTGTTTGATATAAAAAAAAAAAATTAAGAAGTGATTCCTTATCTTAACTTGATGCTTAAAACTATATTCATATCTCAGTGGTGCCAGTAGGAAAATAAAAACTCAATATTATCTATATTTTAAACAAACTGACAGTACCGTGATTTTTATGGAATAAATGGAAAGATGAACTCATTTAATTCAGAATATTGAGATCCCAAATAAAAATTAACTTTTAGTTTATATCTTTTAAACATAATTATTTGTGTAAAGCACCAGCTAATACATGTGTCTCACATCTAAAGAAATCTCATCATTAACATCCCATGATGAAGAAATTTTCCTATAAACAAGGTTTAAGAATGCCACCTATCCTCCCTTTAACAGTAGTGTGCTTCAGCTATCATTACAGGATAACTGAGAGCTGAAATTATATGTATAAATCAAAACAAAAGTAATTTTGAGAAGACAATGAAAATGTGAACATGTAGTAGAATATCTCTCTATTATAAAAAAAAATCTTGAGAGGGAGACGAGACATGATCTTCTCGGAAGACAATTTGACATGCCGCAAGAGGCACTTTAACGTCACGCGAAACAAGGCAGTGAGACAGCATTTAAAACAAGTCCACGGACATCTAACCAAGCAGTTGTTGGAATGCTTTTGGCAGATGCACTTCATGTGCTCCCAGCTCTTAAAACGACAAGCAGAACACGCAGCAGCAAGCCAGCAGATGATCCAACCACTTCTCCTTAGCGTGACTCCAGCACCCCCCATCCACCAACCCACCTGCTTCACAACATGAGCGGCAGAGATGCAAAGTGGCAAAAGGACAGCTGCAGTAGAGGCTTTTAAAAGATCGATGTGCTGCACAACAAGCTGAAAACGTAGCTTGCCAGCAGCAACAAGCCAGAAAATGATCCGACCACTTCCCCTTAGCATGTGTTCAGCCGACCCACCTTCACAACACGAGCAGTGTTATACGTCCTATGTGAAAGAAATTTAACAATGCCCGGGCCGTAAATAAAGGACAAGTATTGTTTTTACAAAAGTTTTAAAGTAAAAGTGAAAATAATGCATATGTATTCCCATGAAAATAACACTCTCTTTAAATTGTATATCCAGTAAACCAAACCTGGGGGTGGGCGAGCGAAGCAAGCAGGGGGCGGAGCCCCCTAGTATGTAAAAGAAAACAAAGAACTGGTCACAATTCACTATAATCTGTCACTAAGAATTTCTATATAATCAGTTATAAATATTGCCTAAATTAAAATTTAGCTTGAAACACAATCAAAATCGAAATCTACTATTCATAGACATCACCAGGTGCTGAGCATTTCTTGTGATACTCTGCCAAACCTCTAATGCAGCCATCTTCAACTCCTGGCTTGTTTCCTTAAGTTTTCTGTTCAGCACGTGGTAGGCATGCTTAATTGAAATTAAATCTGATCACTGGCTTAGCCATTTAAGCATCTTCCATTTTTAGCTTTGAAAAACCCCTGTGTTGCCTTAGCAGTATGTTTGAGATCATTATCTTGTTGTACGATGAAGTGTCATCCAATGAGTTCAGAAGCATTTACAGGAACTTAAACAGATAAAATGTTTCTATACACCTCAGAATTCATTGTGCAGCTGCCATCAGAAGTTCCATGTACCATCATCAATGAAGATTAAGTGTGCAAGTACCTGTGGCAGCCATTCATGCCCAAACCATAAGATCCCAACTACCATGTTTAACATATGAGGTGGTATACAGGGTGGGCCATTTATATGGATACACCTTAATAAAATGGGAATGGTTGGTGATATTAACTTCCTGTTTGTGGCACATTAGTATATGTGAGGGGGGAAA
The DNA here is from genome assembly GCF_016835505.1 of Polypterus senegalus. Lineage (NCBI taxonomy): Eukaryota > Metazoa > Chordata > Cladistia > Polypteriformes > Polypteridae > Polypterus > Polypterus senegalus. The sequence continues at coordinate 126,491,078 of NC_053164.1, read as the reverse complement.
TTTTTCAAGATGGGTGGTGACCATGGTGGCCATTTTGAAGTTGGCCACTTTGGATCCAACTTTTGTTTTTTCAATAGGAAGAGGGTCATGTGACACATCAAACTTATTGGGAATTTCACAAGAAAAACAATGGTGTGCTTGGTTTTAACGTAACTTTATTCTTTCATGAGTTATTTACAAGTTTCTGACCACTTATAAAATGTGTTCAATGTGCTGCCCATTGTGTTGGATTGTCAATGCAACCCTCTTCTCCCACTCTTCACACACTGATAGCAACACCGCAGGAGAAATGCTAGCACAGGCTTCCAGTATCCGTAGTTTCAGGTGCTGCACATCTCGTATCTTCACAGCATAGACAATTGCCTTCAGATGACCCCAAAGATAAAAGTCTAAGGGGGTCAGATCCGGAGACCTTGGGGCCATTCAACTGGCCCACGATGACCAATCCACTTTCCAGGAAACTGTTCATCTAGGAATGCTCAGACCTGACACCCATAATGTGGTGGTGCACCATCTTGCTGGAAAAACTCAGGGAACGTGCCAGGGAAACACATCATCATGTAGCAATTTCACATATCCAGTGGCCTTGAGGTTTCCATTGATGAAGAATGGCCCCACTATCTTTGTACCCCATATACCACACCATACCATCAATTTTTTTGTTCCAACAGTCTTGGAGGGATCTATCCAATGTGGGTTAGTGTCAGACCAATAGCGGTGGTTTTGTTTGTTAACTTCACCATTCACATAAAAGTTTGCCTCATCACTGAACAAAATCTTCTCGTAAACTGAGGGTCCTGTTCCAATTTTTGTTTTGCCCATTTTACAAATTCAGTGCGCCGATCTGGGTCAGCCTCGTTGAGATGCTGCAGTAGCTGGAGTTTGTAAGGGTGCCATTTGTGAGTAGCTAATATCCACCGAAGGGATGTTCGACTAATGCCACTCTCCAGTGACATGCAGCGAGTGCTACGCTGTGGGCTCTTGCTGAATGAAGCTAGGACAGCCACTGATGTTTCTTCATTAGTGACAGTTTTCATGCATCCACATTTTGGCAAATCCAACACTGAACCAGTTTCACGAAACTTAGCAAGCAGTTTGCTAACTGTAGCATGGGAGATGGGTGGTCTCGTAGGGTGTCTTGCATTGAAATCTGCTGCAATGACCCGGTTACTGCGTTCACCAGACATCAACACAATTTCTATCCGCTCCTCACGTGTTAACCTCTGCGACATGTCAATGGCTGTAAACAAAGAGAAACTTGTAAATAACTCATGAAAGAATAAGGTTACGTTAAAACCAAGCACACCATTGTTTTTCTTGTGAAATTCCCAAATTCCTTCCTATTGAAAAAACAAAAGTTGGATCCAAAATGGCCGACTTCTAAATGGCCACCATGGTCACCACCCATCTTGAAAGGTTCCCCCCTCACATATACTAATGTGCCACAAACAGGAAGTTAATATCACCAACCATTCCCATTTTATTAAAGTGTAGCCATATAAATGGCCCACCCTGTACTTTAGATCTTGGATAGTTTCTCTCTGCCTTCACACTTTGCTCTTGCCATTACTATGATACTTGTTAATCTTTGTCTCGTCTCTTCACAAGACGTTTTTCCAGAATTCTGTGGACTCTTTTACATACTGTAATCTGGTAATCCTGTTTTTGTGGCTAACTAGTGGTCTGCATCTTGAAGTATGGCCTCTGTATTTCTGTTCATGAAGTCTTCTGCGGATAGTAGTCTCAGACACATACACATCTGCCTCCAGAAGACTGTTCTGTCAGATACGCATTTGTCGCTTTTATTTTTGTTTTTACCATAGTGAGGATTGTTATGTGATCAGCAGTGGAGATCTTCCTTGGCCTACCAGTCCCTTTGTGATTAGTGAGCTCTTCAGTGCATTATTTATTTTTAATAATATTCCAGAGAGTTGATTTACATAATCCTAAGGTTTTATCAATATCTCTAATGATTTTATTCTTTTTTTATCAGCCGCATAAAGGCTTCTTTGACCTTCATTGGCACAGCTCTTGTCCTCTTGTTGAACAATGGCAAGTACAGACTCCAAAGGTAATGAGCTGGTAGAGGCAAGACTAGGTATCTTATGCCTTGCACTAAGAAGCAATGAAAAACACCTGAGTAATCAAAATCACCTGTGATGCCAATTGTTCCAAACATTATGGTGCCCTGAAATGCTGTAATTTACATACGGTATGACTGAAATAAATGCAAATACCCTCAAAGTGAAATCTGCAATGTGTGTTCCAATTATAAAAGGATAAATCAAGGAAAACTGTGTCTTTGACCCAAACATTATAGAGGGCACCATAAATAAATGAAAGGAGTCTGATCAGTTTAATTCACTGAAATAATCATGCCTCACAGAATGTAGCATTTTCTTATATTCTTTTATTTACCCTGTGGGAAAACTAACTTTGCAAGCATTTTTTTGTCTGTGGGTAGCTAAACTTTGCTATTTCTAAATTTACTCATCTTGCAGTGGAATCCTTTTTAATTAAAACACCCAAAAACAGCCTTGCAAAAAAAAGATCTGATGCTAAAGGGCACAGAGTATGATGCTGAAAGTTTCTGGGTGTGTCAGGTGGCTGATCTGGAAATAGCGACAGGAATTTAAAGCCTTTTCTTTAATCCTTCTATCTGGCACTTTTCTTAGGAAAGCCTTCACGCCAAATGACCGCCTGGCTAGGTCACTGACACAACACAACACGTCTACAACACAGACATGAGTTGCATATAAACTTTCAAAGCTTTTAATGCAGAAACAAATGCAGATTAAATATGTACTAAAAACAAATCAATGCTCCTGCAGTTTCGATTAGCCAATATTCAGATTCAACTATGTAAAAGATCCTCTGGTGCAAAAAATTGATGGACTTTACAGATTTAGGTGTGCTGAAATCATTTCTGAAATTGAAATTTCTCTATCACAGACTGTTTCTGTGAGATACTGGATACACTGAAAAGCTATGTATTGAAATAAATTGCTGATTTTTCAAAAATAAGATACATTTGTTTAATAGTATAATATTTTTCATGTTCATATTTTGAGCTGAAAATAGCATTCTTCCTTGTTCCTGACATTAATTGAGGTGGAAGCAACCCAAAATCAAGTACACACTTTTGTTCTTAATCAGTATTTATTTTTCTTATTTCTTTAAAATAGAGAGGAATTTATATTTCTGCCTTATTATATTATTGCCCAGAATAGAGAAAGTTGTTGTGTACATTGTTTTTAAAGAAATATACAAATTCAGGTTGAGCCATCCATTATTTTGATCAGGTGACAGGTAAGAAAATGGTAAAATAATAAACACCCTTAGTTTACTGAACAAAAAAAAAATTTGGGGAATACAGAAATGGTAAACTACAAAGAATAGGTCGAGGAACTTCTCTCTTCCTACCTGGCACTGGAGTACAACATGTCCTTAAAACATCCGTTCTCTACATCTTCACTTGGACTTTTTCACCCCAAGAACATGAGCATATGTTCTTCCTGAACATTACTCAAATGGAAGGAAGTTGCAGTGAAAAATGGAGTGATGTTAACAGATGTCTGTTTTTTATTCCATTCTGAAACATATTCAGAGGATTATAGGAGGAAAAAAAACTATTAAATGACTACTTTTTCTAAGTAATAATTATATTTAAAATACTTTCATGTGTGATTTAGAATTTTTTCAAATCCAAATAATTCATTTTATAAGTATATTACACTTTTTCAATTTAAACCTTCATCATTCAGATGGACAATGGTAATATAGCAATACATTATGTTAAACCACTCTCACTAAGTGCTCATATTTGTTTATTATTTGTTCATTCATCCAAGATTTTATCTGGTTTACTGCATTGTCTTGTTTAAGAATTTTTGTTTAATTTGTTAATTACCTTCTAATAGGAGAACTATAAAACAAAGACTTTGACTGTCATGAATATATGCACATAATGAAAGACAAGACAAAAACAGTTACATAATATGAGTGTGTTAGTAGGCAGTCAGTGTGGGTTTAGAAATTGGAGGTATTGTTTAAGATGTACAGAGTGGTGTTTGCATTTGCTCATAGTGTAGACTTTAAAAAATCCCTCTAAAATGCCTATTGATGGACCACGGTAAATTTCTGGTTTGAAAATATATTAAGCAAATGAAATTTAACATGTATAAAGAAAAACTAACATAAGTTGCAAAATTGGGCACAACTACATAATGAGGTGTTTATTTTCACAAAAACAACTTATGAAAAAGAGGTTTTGGTGTTCTAATTCAAGTTTTACTGTCCACAACAAGAATGAATCAAAAGTATTTAAAGAATGCTTTTTTAACAGACTAGGGGGCTTTGCCCCTGCTCGCTTCGTCACTAACCCCTGCAAGTCACTTTGCGATTCTACCTCTCGCGTATGTGGATGCAGATGTACAATTTAAACAGATTATTTTCATGGTAATTGTTACTTTTGCATAATAGAACTATTTTACATTACAGCGAGTACTTAACCATATTAAACAACAGTAAAACATAATAATTTGAAAGTAAATTATGTTTCATATTGCGTTCAAGTTTTTCTTTGCATTATACGATTTCATTCTGTTTGTTTTTGAAATTAACACACAAATATTTTTACACTTTAACTGTAAAACTTCAGTAAAAACAATTTTTTTAATTAATTTTCATCAATATCACACTGAATTTTGATTCTGTGTTTGGACTTGCATTGTGACAACACAACATATAACTGCCCATGAGAGAATTTCGTTTCTTTCTCCCTATTAAATAAACAAACTTTTTGAAATGTTTGTCTCTGAGATACGTTAATTGTTATGGCAAAAGCTATTCTAACGGAAAACTGTAAACGTTTTAATACAAATGGCATATCAAGATCTCCTTTGTTGTCTAATGTTATCCAAGGAAGATTTACTACATTACCTTTCTTCGGCAAGGTTATTATAGTGTTGCCTTTTTTTATATTAGTTTTAATTTTTATATTTTTTCTGACCTTACTTGGAAATTCAGTTTAGTTTTACTTCATAATGTATTTTTAGTTTTAATAGCGCATTACTTTTTCCACATTTTGTTATGTTACAGCCTTATTCCAAAATGGATTAAATTTATTTTTTCCTCAAAATTCTGCACACAACACCCCATAATGAAAACATGAAAAAAGTTTACTTGAGATTTTTGCAAATGTATTAAAAATAAAAAAAAATTGAGAAAGCGCATGTACATAAGTATTCACAGCCTTTGCCATGAAGCTCAGAATTGAGCTCAGGTGCTTCCTGGTTCCCCTGATCATCCTTGAGATGTTTCTGCAGCTTAATTGGAGTCCAACTGTGGTAAATTCAGTTGATTGGACATGATTTGGAAAGGCACACACCTGTCTATATAAGGTCCCACAGTTGACAGTTCATGTCAGAGCACAAACCAAGCATGAAGTCGAAGGAATTGTCTGTATACCTCCGAGACACGACTGTCTCGAGGCACAAATCTGGGGAAGGTTACAGAAACTTTTCTGCTGCTTTGAGTGGCCAGACGGAAGCCACTCCTTAGTAAAAGGCACATGGCAGCCTGCCTGGAGTTTGCCAAAAGGCACCTGAAGGACTCTCAGACCATGAGAAACAAAATTCTCTGGTCTGATGAGACAAAGATTGAACTCTTTGGTGTGAATGCCAGTCGTCACGTTTGGAGGAAACCAGGCACTGCTCATCACCAGGCCAATACCATCCCTACAGTGAAGCATGGTGGTGGCAGCATCATGCTGTGAGGATGTTTGTCAGCAGCAGGAACTGGGAGACTAGTCAGGATAAAGGGAAAGATGACTGCAGCAATGTACAGAGACATCCTGGATGAAAACCTGCTCCAGAGCGCTCTTGACCTCAGACTGGGGTGAGGGTTCATCTTTCAGCAGGACAACGACCCTAAGCACACTGCCAAGATATCAAAGGAGTGTCTTCTGGACAACTCTGTGAATGTCCTTGAGTGGCCCAGCTAGAGCCCAGTCTTGAATCCGATTGAACATCCCTGGAGAGATCTTAAAATGGCTGTGCACCGACGCTTTCCATCCAACCTGATGGAGCTTGAGAGGTGCTGCAAAGAGGAATAGGTGAAACTGGCCAAGGATAGGTGTGCCAAGCTTGTGGCATCATATTCAAAAAGACTTGAGGGTGTAATTGCTGCCAAAGGTGCATTGACAAAGTATTGAGCAAAGGCTGTGAATGCTTATGTACATGTGATTTCTCAGTTTTTTTATTTTTAATAAAAAACCTCAAGTAAACTTTTTTCACGTTGTCATTATGAGGTGTAGAATTCTGAGGAAAAAAGTGAATTTAATCCATTTTGGAATAAGGCTGTAACATAACAAAATGTGGAAAAAGTGATGCGCTGTGAGTACTTTCCAGATGCACTGTATTTTACAAAGACATTTCTATTTTATATATATATATATATATATATATACTGTGTATATATATATATATATATATATATATATATATATATCTATCTCAGTTTCAGGTTTAGTTTTAGTAATTATAGTACGGTTAAAGAGGTACTATGGAGTTTTTGTGTCACAATGAGACAGAACTGTACAGTTAACGGGTTTGGATACAATACCAGTTTAATGATAGTGGAAGTTTACTACACTACACAACAATGTTTACTATTTGGCTTTGTTTTTGTCTGATAAAAACAAGCCTAATCAAAACCAGGTACCGAATATGAACAATTACACAGAATTTTCTATGTCATTTGTGCTGAACAAATCTGCTCTGACTGTTGGCACGTTTTTCTTTTCCTTTTATTGCCGAAAATGGGTTAATTTGTAATGAAACTTAGGTGAATTTTAAGGCGCAAGGGTTTACTCTAAATGTCTACAGCGCACAACATATCCTGCATCAACAACACTGTGCTTATAGTGAATGCCTTCAATATTGCTTTAAAAAATCTCAAACATTGGGCTTTGTTATTTTCTACTAGCCATATTGATCCCTGAGCAGAGCAGGTAATAAAGAGTATGGACAGGCACAAAATAACAGAGACAGCATCTGAGATTAAGAACAATATATACATTATCTAAACCTGTTTATCCAGAGCAGGATCACAGGAACCTGGAGCCTACCCATGCAGGTTTGGATGCAAGTCAGGAAAAATCCCTGGTATACAATATGATATGGCTGATGTTAAGTACAAAAAGAATATGACATTTCAACTACCTGTTTTGAGAGAGAGAAACATTGAAAAAATAGGGACAGATATTTTAAAACATAATTCTGCTACTGGATTATTTTCACAATATCAGGAATTTTGAGCTGTGAATATGAACTAAAAATACATAAATTAATATAGTATAAATACAAAAACAAATTAGTATGTTTAGCTTTTCATCACTTGGCAGACTCTCTTTGCCTACCAGCCTGTAGTTCAGTGGAGACACTGCCGAGTTAGGAAATTTACAAATTTATTGTTTCATTGTTAAACGACGTTTTTAAAGTAATTGGTCAGCAACAATATGCTGATCTTGTATGATAACCATGTCAGTCTCTCGATCAATGCCTTTCTGTTTTCAAAAATCTGGAGTGGCCTCCCTTCGACTTTCTTGTGTACTCAGATATGGGGATGGATATTTGAGGAGTAAACTGCAAGACAATGATTATATTATGTACATTAAGGAACCATCAACAACAAATCAAATCAAATATTAAAAAAGTAAAGTTGAATAAATTGGACTCTACAGCTGCATGAATTAAAAAAAAAACTAATCCAGCATGTGTTCACGTAAATTACCACTTTCGGTTAATTGATTTGGCCCAAAAGTTAATACAGATCTACAATTCTGGTGTAACAACTACATGCCAAATTTCATCTATCTATCTAGTTGCATTTTTGAGATATCGTGCTTACACACACACACAATTCCAAAAAACTGTATTTTCGAACTCGGGGAGGTCTAAAACGTCAAGATTCATCAAAATGTCGAGGTCAAATTTTGTTTTCATGATTACTATACTTTCTCTATACTTCATGTGCGAAGTGGCAGGTGAATTATTGTCAACAAAAATGCAGGTACCTGAGAAGTAAACAGAAACGTTACTCACTCATGATTTTTCTGTCCATACGGTAAAGGTTTTGTTGAGCAGCACATTCCGATTTCAAGTGTTTGAATTACATCTTGATATACAACAAGTGCAAAGAAAGACATGTAAATCGCTTTCTATTCCACAGGCTTTACACGCGTATTCAGCTCGCTCTGTTACTGGAACTGCTGTGTCAACAGCCGCCCTCCGTCACCAGCCGTCGTTCACTGGATGAATATGTGCAGGAAGCTCGTGGTTAATAGTTATAAGGGTTAATAACTAACAGCAAGAATATTCATTCTAAAATGAAAACTAAAATTATGTTTAGTAAATCATTTTATTTCAGTTAGTCTTTCTAGCTACTTTAATAGTTTTGTTTACTTTTACTTTTTCATTTCAGTTTTTTTAATTATTTTATTTCAGTTTACGAAGATTTTTTTTTTTAAATAATAGTTTCAGTTTTGATTTTAGTTTTCGTTAACTACAGGGTGGGCCATTTATATGGATACACCTTAATAAAATGGGAATGATTGGTGATATTAACTTCCTGTTTGTGGCACATTAGTATATGTGAGGGGGAAAACTTTTCAAGATGGGTGGTGACCATGGTGGCCATTTTAAAGTCAGCCATTTTGGATCCAACTTTTGTTTTCTAATAGGAAGAGGGTCATGTGACACATCACACTTATTGGGAATTTCACAATAAAAACAAAGGTGTGCTTGGTTTTAACGTAACCTTATTCTTTCATGAGTTATTTACAAGTTTCTCTTTGTTTACAGCCATTGACATGTCGCAGAGGTTAACACGTGAGGAGCGGATAGAAATTGTGTTGATGTCTGGTGAACGCAGTAACCGGGTCATTGCAGCAGATTTCAATGCAAGACACCCTGCGAGACCACCTATCTCCCATGCTACAGTTAGCAAACTGCTTGCTAAGTTTCATGAAACTGGTTCAGTGTTGGATTGTAAACATGAAAACTGTCACTAATGAAGAAACATCAGTGGCTGTCCTAGCTTAATTCAGCAAAAGCCCACAGCATAGCACTCGCTGCATGTCACTGGAGAGTGGCATTAGTCGAAAAACCCTTCGGCGGATATTAGCTACTCACAAATGGCACCCTTACAAACTCCAGCTACTGCAGCATCTCAACGAGGACGACCCAGATCGGAGCACTGAAATTGCTAAATGGGCAAAACAAAAATTGGAACAGGACCCTCAGTTTACGCAGAAGATTTTGTTCAGTGATGAGGCAAACGTTTATGTGAATGGTGAAGTTAACAAACAAAACCACCGTTATTGGTCTGACACTAACCCACATTGGATAGATCCCTCCAAGATTGTTGGAACAAAAAAACTGATGTTATGGTGTGGTATATGGGGTACAAAGATAGTGGGGCCAATCTTCATCAATGGAAACCTCAAGGCCTCTGGATATGCGAAATTGCTACATGATGATGCGTTTCCCTCTTTATGCACTGAAGCTGGCACGTTCCCCGAGTTTCTCCAGCAAGATGGTGCACCACCACATTATGGGTGTCAGGTCCGAGCATTCCTAGATGAACAGTTTCCTGGAAAGTGGATTGGTCATCGTGGGCCAGTTGAATGGCCCCCAAGGTCTCCGGATCTGACCCCCTTAGACTTTTATCTTTGGGGTCATCTGAAGGCAATTGTCTATGCTGTGAAGATACGAGATGTGCAGCACCTGAAACTACGGATACTGGAAGCCTGTGCTAGCATTTCTCCTGCGGTGTTGCTATCAGTATGTGAAGAGTGGGAGAAGAGGGTTGCATTGACAATCCAACACAATGGGCAGCACATTGAACACATTTTATAAGTGGTCAGAAACTTGTAAATAACTCATGAAAGAATAAAGTTACGTTAAAACCAAGCACAACATTGTTTTTCTTGTGAAATTCCCATTAAGTTTGATGTGTCACATGACCCTCTTCCTATTGAAAAAACAAAAGTTGGATCCAAAATGGCCGACTTCAAAATGGCCACCATGGTCACCACCCATCTTGAACAGTTTTCCCCCTAACATATACTAATGTGCCACAAACAGGAAGTTAATATCACCAACCACGGTATTGCCCGTGTACTCATTTTTTCTGTTGATATCCCTTCGGGATGAAATTCATCAATAAGATTTGGACATAATACATCTTCTTTAATTGGGAACTTAAAGTGAGGAAAACATAAAAATTTATAAAAGCTGAGAGAGCAGGAAATTTGTCTGTCAAAAGCATTCATACAAATGAGATGTGAGTGGACCGTGTGCGTGTTTGAATATGGTTGAGAGGAGGGTGTGACTTGAAACAATCTAATGAAAAAAATCTCGTCCCACGGTACTTGAAAAGATCTTCCAAAAAGTTTTGTCTCGTCGCAGGATTGTTTTTATATAATAGAGACTAAGGCATACATGAGAGTAACATTTACAAATTATCAAATGAATCTTTATGTTTGCTTGCTAAAGGGACAAAATATATTCAAGGTTTATTAGTATAGTATGTGGCAGAATGGCAAATACAAAAATAATGCAAGACACTGGTTAAATAAATAACAACAGTATAATATTAGTCTCAAGATGACAGACTATAGTGAAAAATTCCAACAAATTTGCCCTCCTGGGGATAAGATAAGAAGACATCAGTTTTGCCGTGCATCTTATACTTCGATAATGCACTTTTTTATTAAATCCTACAATAGTTGTTTAGTCCTTGTGGTCTGCATTTTTAGTACAGTTTTACATACATTAATTAAAAATATATATAGTGTTCTTCATAATAAAATGTGTGGTTTGAACCTAATAAAATGATTTGCATAAAACATAATGATCAAGTTCAATCTCCAGAGTCAGTGAGCCAAAACCACTTTCAATAGCTACCCCATTATCAAACAGTAAACCATACTGTGACAGCCCACACACGTGTCGTACCACATATTTGCTATATTCTGAACATGTTGATCTAGAAAAAACCCAGATGCCCAACTGAACAGTAAAAACTAAAATATTTTAAATTCTTAAAAACATTACAGGAGCCCTTATATTCTAGTTTATTAATCTGTGGGAAATCATCAACATTTCAAAATAAGCCTTCATAAAGGAGAAAAAAAGCTGCATACTTGCCAAAAAATATACATTAGGGCATCTGAGATATTTAAGTAACTGTTTTAATACTTTCAAAAAATCCACACAGTCACTTTGCACAAAGTACTAGGAAGTTTAAATTCTGCACATACTTTATAAATGACAAAAAACAGAAAGAAAAGAAAGCAATTGAAGATTATGAAAGAAAATGAAAGCAGAAAATTCAATGCATGGTAATTAGGATAATAAAGAAATTACCACCCTCTCACGCCCAATATCTACAAAAATGCTGAGTGGACCTACTGTTGCTGACTCAAAGAAAATATCCTAGTGGTATGGACAGAGGACTGATTGTTGGGCAATATTTCTGAAGAGATTCAATGTTAAAGACAAATCAATGCATTTTTATTAAATGTGGAAGAGTGGCTAAAGTATTTTAAAAAGGGAGGAAAAGGCAAAAAAAAAAAATCTTAATAATGAAATAATGTTTAACCTCCCTGACTATAATGTTAATGCAATGTTAAGCCGGTCTGGATCACTTTGCCTTCAACTGTCAGTCTAATGCTGAAGAAGACCCTTGGTCTGTAACAGCCAGCCAGAAACTTCCAGAAGAGAAATACTACAGTCTGTTCGTGACAATTAAATTCTTATTATTTAATAGTACATTATATAAACAGTATCATGATCTACTGAGACATTCTTTACTTTCTTCTAAACAAAAGAAAAATTCACGTGTGGCAAACACTAAAATAACAATTGTGCTCTACAGTGACGTTTTCTGGCTGTTATGTTATGGTTTTTGGTGCATTGTCTATATATGGTTTAGTTCTCAAGATTCCCTTACATAACTGATCATACTGCAATCCTATGAATGTGTCAGTCAACAAATCTCAAGCTTTACAACTTATCATTTAAAACAATAACTAATTAGAAGAATGCTTTAAAATCCAACCAATATGGTTTCAGATGCCTGTATAACCTATGCCAAAGTGCAATGAAATGGTACCAGTGACTCATGCTGGCCCAGCGTTCTATTAAAATAGGTGATTATTTTTATTTTAATTACATGTGCATGCTTACCCCACTTTAGGAAAATCTGTATATACAAAGAAAGTCTTTTAGTACCCTTTTTTGCTTTATGAACCCCAATGAAGCTAAAGTTTTGCATATATCAAGACTGAGCCTAGGTTGGATTTCTAACCCATGCCACGAATGTCAACCCTCAATCATCTTCACAGTGATTCCAAGGAAAAAAGTGTGTTTGGGGCGGATCTAGACGTTGCTGATGCACAATCTCAGTCATTCAGACAGCTGCTCATGCATTCAGAGACTGTACTAGCAGCAGCATACTGAAATGGATGGAGCTGGACCTAAAGGATGTAGCAAGGTGTACATTGATATGTGCTGCCCAAATGTCATCTTGCCTTATTCTAAGTGGAGTATACGGATTCCATCCATCCATCCATCCTCTTCCGCTTATCCAAGGTTGGGTCGTGGGGGTAGCAGCTTAAGCAGAGAAGCTCAGACTTCCCTCTCCCCAGCCACTTCTTCCAGCTCTTCCGGGAGAATCCCAAGGTGTTCCCAGGCCAGCAGGGAGACATAGTCCCTCCAGCGTGTCCTGGGTCTTCCCCGGGGCCTCCTCCCGGTTGGACGTGCCCGGAACACCCCACCAGGGAAGCGTCCAGGAGGCATCCTGATCAGATGCCCGAGCAACCTCATCTGACTCCTCTCGATGCGGAGGAGCAGCGGCTCTACTCTGAGCCCCTCCCGGATGACTGAGCTCTTCACCCTATCCTTAAGGGAAAGCCCAGACACCCTGCGGAGGAAACTCATTTCAGCTGCTTGTATTCGCGATCTCGTTCTTTCGGTCACTACCCATAGCTCAAGACCATAGGTGAGGGTAGGAACGTAGATCGACTGGTAAATTGAGAGCTTTGCCTTACGGCTCAGCTCTTTTTTCACCACGACAGACCGATGCAGAGCCCGCATCACTGCGGATGCCGCACCGATCCGCCTGTCAATCTCACGATCCATTCTTCCCTCACTCGTGAACAAGATCCCGAGATACTTAAACTCCTCGACTTGGGGCAGGATCTCCCCCCCCAACCCTGAGAGGGCACCCTTTTCCGGCTGAGGACCATGGTCTCGGATTAGGAGGTGCTGATTCTCATCCCAGCCGCTTCACACTCAGCTGCGATCACGGCCTGATGAAGCAAACAGGACAACATCATCTGCAAAAAGCAGTGACCCAATCCTGAGTCCACCAAACCGGACCCCTTCAACACCCTGGCTGCGCCTAGAAATTCTGTCCATAAAAGTGAACAGAATCGGTGACAAAGGGCAGCCCTGGCGGAGTCCAACTCTCACTGGAAACGGGCTCGACTTACCGTCACCTTATCGTGGTGGAGGGGTTTGCGTGTCCCAATGATCCTAGGAGCTATGTTGTCCGGGGCTTTATACCCCTGGTAGGGCCACCCAAGGCAAACTGGTCCTAGGTGAGGGATGAGACAAAGAACGGTTCCAAACCTCCAATGAAGAATAAAAACTGTGGACAACGTTTTCCCTTGCCCGGATGCGGGTCACCGGGGCCCCCCTCTGGAGCCAGGCCTGGGGGTGGGGCTCGATGGCGAGCGCCTGGTGGCCGGACCTACACCCATGGGGCTCGGCCAGGCACAACCCGAAGAGGTAACGTGGGTCCTCCTTCGCATGGGCTCACCACCTATGGGAGGGGCCAAGGAGGTCGGGTGCAGTGTGAGTTGGGTGGTGGCCGGAGGCGGGGACCTTGGTGGTCTGATCCTCGGCTACAGAAACTGGTTCTTGGGACGTGGAATATACGGATTCCAAACTGATTTAAAAAAAAAAAAAAATAGTTCCAAACTATGTGAAATACAGTAATCCCTCCTCCATCGCGAGGGTTGCGTTCCAGAACCCCCCCCCGATAGATGAAAATCCGCGAAGTAGAAACCATATGTTTGTATAGTTATTTGTATATTTTAAGCCCTTACAAACTCTCCCACACTGTTAACATTATTAGAGCCCTCTAGACACCCTTTAGTCAAAAGTTTAAACTGTGCTCCATGACAAGACAGAGATGACAGTTCTTTCTCACAATTAAAAGAATGCAAATATATCTTCTCTTCAGGAGCAGAGAATCTCAGAGAGAGAGCGCTCGCAAAGAAAAGCAAACAATCAAAAAATCAATACGTGTGCTTTTAAGTCTGTCTTTCTGCAGAAATCCGCGAACCAGCGAAAAATCCGTGATATATATTTAGATATGCTTACATTTAAAATCCGCGATAGAGTGAAGCCGCGAAAGTCGAAGCGCGATATAGTGAGGGATTACTGTAGTTGGAAAAGCCCAAAAATGATTAAAAGGCTATTCTTGTGAATGTGAAACTTAGTCGATAATAGGTTTATTAAACAGCATTTAATGAAGTGAAATATATTATTAGTATTTGTTTTGATGGCTAATGTTAAACTAATTGTCAATTTTTATATATTTCAGTGTTATCTGAACAAAAATGGGTCAAGGACTCCTTAAATGTTTTCCATTTAAATTAATTGTACAGTCATGGTCAAATGTTTTGAGAATGACACAAATATCAGTTTTCACAAAGTCTGCTGCTTTTTTTTTTTTTTTTAGATTTTTTTTGTCAGATGTTTCTATGGCATACTGAAGTATAATTACAAGCAATTCATAAGTTTCAAAGGCTTTTACTGACAATTACATTAAGTTTATGGAAAGAGTCAATGCGTTGGCCCTTCTTTTTCAAGACCTCTGCAATTTGCCCTGACTAATGGCATACCATTCTTGCATAATCAATGCTTGGAGTTTGTCAGAATTTGTGGGGTTTTGTTTGTCCACACGCCTATTGAGCATTGACCACAAGTTCTCAGTGCTATTAAGGTCCAAAACATCCTCCGAGAGCAACTTCTCCCAACCACCCAAGAACAGTTTGGTGACGAACAATGCCTTTTCCAGCATGATGGAGCACCATGCCATAAGGCAAAAGTGATGACTAAGTGGCTCGGGGAACAAAACATTAAAATTTTGACAGATTCAATCTCATTCAAGTGGTTACTGTAATATAATATAAACATTTTCCCAAAGGTATAACGAAACAAGTGAGCTTTTACAGTATTCAAGAATAAAACTGAATAACACAAAATTCAAGTGACAACAAGATACCAAGAAGACATGGTTCACCAGCATTTGTGTGTCTGCTTATATGCCTTCAACAATATCTTTTATAGGTAGCAAAACTTTACACCAGCTGTTACAGAGTGAAATCAAAGGTTTATTCTTTTTGGGCGCATACACCGTCGGTATGATACTGCCTCTCTTTTGCATGGACACACACATTTATACATGAAAACGTCACTATTTGAAAACGCTATGCAATTTGAACTTTTTTTTTTTCTGATCTTGCATGTACTCCGTGTTATGGTGCATGCTACTGAAAATGCAGACAGACTTCTTTTGGGCGCATACTCCATCAGCATGACACTGCCAGATCTAAACACTAGCGTGGCGAATTGCTTGTATACTAAAATGACAATAGTTGCAGGTGGAAGTCCCATTGTACTTTATGGTGCCAACCAGAGTTGTCTATTAGCCAGCGAAAGTGCTGTGAAGAAGCTGCCTGTTGTTATAGTCCTGCCTTTGTCCAGTCTGATAGTAGTCACAGGACATTGTATCTTTGATTGCCAGTACAACAAAAAATTCTGAGCAGGCATCAACCACAGCAGCAACTGTGGTCATTGCTGCTCTTGTGAATGGAGATAAACAGCATCAACTCAGAGAGGGAGAGGCAATTTTGTTGTACCACATGAATGTCACTAACAGAATAAAACTAAATAATAAAAAAAAGCACTAACTTTTACAAGTAGCCAAAATTTACACGAGGTGTTACAGACTCAAATGAAACGTATGTTCTTATTATATTTTAGTAACTAGCAAAATACCCGTGCTTCGCAGCGGAGAAGTAGTGTGTTAAAGAAGTTATGAAAAAGAAAAGGAAACATTTTAAAAATAACATAACATGATTGTCAATGTAATTGTTTTGTTACTGTTATGAGTGTTGCTGTCATCAAGGATTTGATTATCATTATTTCTTTCAATCAGATTCGTATTTGGAGGATGTGTTATGTTCAAGTTATATTCTGTGTTTGTCAACCGTTGTAAAGATAACAGGTTTCATTCATCGAAGTGTTCACTACCCAAATCGGTACTCATGAATCTAAGATGTTTAACAGGCATTCCCGGTATTAAGTTGTGGATTTGCCTGCGAATATTTAGCGGCAGCGTGTCTATGAACTTAATTTAAACTTAAGCTTTACACCTTGCTTTCCTATTGATATGTCTACAAAGGCTTGTTCAGATTCAGAGGGTTGTTCCAGTCTTACTGCATCAATAAACAGCTCGTATTCTTCTTTATCTGAGACATCACCGACTGCATGCACGGATTTACCTTTCCCAGTCCTGCAAAGTCAGTTCACTTGAGCCGCTCGGAGTACATGCATCGAAGGTTTTCAGCTGTGCTTGTGCTATCTTGCAATGTCCATGGCTTTATTTAATGTTAGCTCAGACCCGGCAATGCGTTTTCTCATTAAACTTGTATCTCGCGAATATCGTATTCGTCGTAGGTATGACAAACGCCAGCTGCAGCCTGTCTATGAACTTAATTTAAACTTAAGGTTTACACCGTGCTTTGTTTCCGCAGTAGCTGCAATTATGAATATGCTTGTATGCGTCATTCGCTTCATATTCTTTTGCTGCCTTCTCAATTGTGTAATGGGTTTTTGTTCAGCACTTTGGAGCTCTTGCTTGTTTTCTGCGTACTGTGTTCACAGTAATTTCACGTGAGCCGCTCGGAGTACATGCATCGAAGGTTCTCAGCTGTGCTTGTGCCATGTCATGCGATGCGATTTTGCGATGTCCACGGCTTTATTTAATGTTAGCTAAGACTCAGCACTTAAATGTTTCTCTCGCACTTTCGCCGAGTTTGTGCCAAACACTATTCTATCCCTGACCATCTCATCTTCGTTTGCATAAGCACAGTCCTTCACCCGCGAATATTTAGTGGCAGCGTGTCTATTGGATTGCTGCTGACGGACGGCCTTATATGGGCAGGCACTCAATTACATGGGAGGCATGACGATGAGGGACGCAACTCTGCCTCACACGGCGACTGAGCTGCAGGCTATGGCCGTATATATGTACGTAAGTAAGTTCCAGTTATGACTGTTATGCGTAGAATTTTGAAATGAAACCTGCCTAACTTTTGTAAGTAAGCTGTAAGGAATAAGCCTGCCAGATTTCAGCCTTCTACCTACATGGGAAGTTGGAGAATTAGTGATGAGTGAGTCAGTCAGTGAGGGCTTTGCCTTTTATTAGTATAGATAATAATAGCAGCTCACCACACAAAATGCGGAGCATTTCTGCTTTATGTATGTGTTCAGCATTTCTTGCCTCACATTTCCTTTCATCTTACACTTACCCAGATCTTTGCAGACACTGAACACACATGAAATAAATGTATTCGAAATAAAGATATACTGTATTATTTACCCTATACAACTCCAGGCACATCACACGCAGGTAAGAAGCCTTGGCTTGAGCTGGGAGAACATTTTGCCCAAATTGAGCTCTGTCATTTGGGGAGCTGGGGGAATGGGACAGCAGGCTACTTGGGCTGATCAACACATTTACAAAACAAAAAACGCTGATGGAGAGGTACAAAGGAATTTAAAATGGCCCGGGATTACAAGTTTTTTTTCGTAAGCTTCAGGGGTTCTAGTGTTAAAAAGGGTACACACATTTATATGATAATAATTTGCTTCGTCTGAGCACACTCCCTAATTAAAAAGAAAGCTTCCTGCATGATTGCTTATATTTTCGAAACAACGGCCAGTATTTTACAACTTCTGCCAAGTTTCTATGTAAACGTATGAGCACAACTATATATACAGTATGGTCCTTAGTTTAAAAGAAGGTTTTATTTAAAATAAAGACAGTTGATATGCTGGGGCATTTTCATATATACAGGAACAGGAATGGACAAAAATGTAATAATCTAATACAATGGTAAAATATTTTAGCCAGGGAACCAACTTACTGCCAACCCTTTGGTTTTCTGAAACACTTACTAAAAAAAAAAAAAAAGTCACCAGTATCCATTGTTGTAATACCAAATTAGAGCCTAGTTAAGACAAACAAAAATGCCTGCTTCATAATTGGCAACACATAGTGTATAACTGGTTTGTAGTGGAAAATATAAATAAAAGAACATTTCCATATGCCTAGATTCCCTCCCCTGTCTTCTTGTGTGAATATATGACTACCCCCTCCTGTCTGTTTGTCAGGGTGTAGGTCTCATCTGCATGTCTGGACCAGAAGTTTGCCAGTGTTTAACTTTTTTTTTTTTTGCTTCTTTATCTGTGGGTGAGTAAATATCTACATACGCATGTTTTCTCTATTTATTTTCACAAACGGATCCCTCCCCAAAAAACTTGGACGAGGATCTTATCTCAGTTTTTCTGATGTCTCACTGTTCTCATTGTCTCCACACCCACATAGTTTTCCAGCTCTAACATTTTGTACAGCATTCAATTTAGGTATAAATGAGAATTAGGTATATTTTTATTCTGGCTGCTTCACTAGACCAGGCCTAATACTAACTGCCACTCTTTCACAATGGGTAGGTAAAAGAGTGACCGAAAGATATTTTACCATATTTTTCTGGGTCACGAGCTGTCATGTATATTTTGCAAATACAATTAACCCAGTGGCGAGTTATCTTATTACTTTGTTAAAACAAACACTGCAAGTGATCATACAAAAACGAAAGAAAAAAGACAAATTAATTGGAGAGAAAAAAAAAAAGTCAGTACCTTCACAAATCTTTTCCCAATCATGTTAATGCCTTCCTTGTTACATCTACACTGTCCAAAACAAACATCAGGGTGAAAGTCTTTCCTGACACTATCCAGCCAAGTCTAATTTTACTGGACAGTATGTTACAACTCATGTGTATGCAACTATTGTTTGAACTGATCAGAAGCACAGCTCCACTTCTGGTGTCCTAATTTTCCAAGAATCTGGCACTTGTCTATATGTGTCATCAAGTGCAACCCTGGGAGAGCCCTCTCTAACCAATATTTTAAGATTTTGGGATGGTGCCTAAGAATGTTGCCATCCCCAGAACCTGCCTACACGTCCATCCGCCACCCACCAGGAAAGAGGAAATTAGAACCATTCCATCCTGTCGCAACCAAGTGACCAAAAAACAAGCAAGAGCTTCAGCAGGCAAGACAGTATGTGTGTGTGTGTGTGTGTGTGTGAGAGAGAGAAAGAGAGAGAGAGAGAGAGAGAAAACACACATAAACTTCCCTGGAGAAACAGAGGGAGTGGCAGACTTCATAGATATTATTATCCTTGTATTCCAAGGAGCAAAGATATTGCTTCCTCTTCCTTACCCCTCCCCAGAGGTTAGGCACTGGAAATATCTTTAACAGAAGCTGTAACACAGAATCAAAACCGTGCATGCCCTTTTTCAAATGATCTCTAAAAATAATATTCTACTACCTGCTGTGCCGTCTTCTGTATGTAAACAAAGTAGACAACTGGCTTCTGCTTTACGCACATTTTTAAAGTACAAACAAAATAATAGCATATTCATTTACACATATTTTTTGCTCCTGAAAAATAGCGTGATGCAAATTGTCAGTATACAGTAAACATATCTATTCATTACAAAGACAACTTATTCTAAGTGTTTTAAGTCTCTTTCCATACTGACACAATGACATGCCATATTACCTGAAAAAAACTGTGGAGATTGACAGGATTGTTCCTGTGTTTAATCAAAAAAACTTTGGCCGAATTTCATTATACACTAGAATATGCAAATTTAAAATGACCAGTTGCCGCATATCTTGCTTTTAATAAGCATAGTAAATATGTGCTGTGTGCAAAAACATTTTGTTAACAAAGATATTAGAACAACATATTAAACAAAAAGTGACCTAATTGAATACTATTGATTTTGACAGAACTGTAATTGTTTATTGTTCTTATCAGAAATGTAACAACTTGTTGGCTGGCTCATTGCAATTCTGCTTATGACTGTAAAAGAACTGATGCATATTTCAGAAATTCTCAAACATTACCACTGTAAAGAGCATACAGATGCAATCTCAAAGATTAAACCTAAGATAATGGACATACAGGGCAACTCTGTTATGATTTGAGTCTGTGATTAAAGAGGATATGGGAGTTTTATATAAAACTAGCTGAAATACCTTAACGTTGCCTGGAAGGAAAATAAAGGTTTTTTTTAATTGTTTGAGAAAAAAACATAATTGAAAAACACACAACTTTAAAAATAAAAAAAAAATTAACAAACAATAAAGACTCACTAATGTCTTTGTCTTGAGGTCTTGTATGTATGTTATCATTCAGTTGATGCTCAGAACCGGCCAATTCTATTTAATCTGAAAAGCAACAGGGGTACTGAGGTGCTTAAACATAAAGAATGCTGGCAGTCGCCTGCTATACACTAACTGTGTAAGGTAAGCCGGATTATAGAAAGTACTACAATCTTCAGAACTACTCCGGGCATCTCTCTGCTATGAGGATTTATGGTGCCGACATGCTCGCATCGTTTATGTCTTTCTTAGGAGGTTTCATTTTGCCAGTGTGCCAGCCTCTCTTGCGTATCCTCAGAGCTGGAGCCCTCACCCTGACTCTATGTCTCACTTCCGGGTCGGACAGACACACACACTTGCATGCGAAATTCTATTAAATTTTAAAAGCAACAAGGGCGCACTGGTGCTCAAACAAAGAATGCTGGCAGTCACCTCCAGGTCGCACTCTGGTGGTCGTTCCGAGTGTCAACTGAATGATAACATGCATACAAGACCATAAGATCACCCATTTCAACCTGCAGTATTTTTAGTCGACCATTGAGAAACATGTGTACCAAGTTTCATGAAAATCGCTACAGCCGTTCGGACGTGATGCTGGAACATACATACATACACACATTGACTTTTATATATATATACATAGATAAAGATAAAGAAAAATGTATAGTGTATCTTTAGATGGTAATAGGCCACAAAAACTCTTTAAATATCTACTATATAATGAAACACTAAGGTCTATGTGCATGTCCAGTCCCTGTGAGTATTATGATTGGTCAGTTCATCTTGGGTAACATGATCAAAAGACAAAAAGCAAGCATGAGACATACGAGGAGAAATAAAGATAAGGAAGCACATGTCGCTACCAGGTAATACAAATCTGGTAATGATAGGAAGTATAAAAGTGGACAGGAGGAGTGCAAGGCACCCTGAAATTATGGGAGCATTCTCAAAAGAAGGACTGCCATCAAGAGTGGTTCAGACAAATGTGGATACCAAGGAAAGGCTTAAATGGTATAGTTAGGGCAAGAGATAGTAAATATTTTAAAATTTATTCTATTATCTTCAACAGGTCATGTGGCTAGTATACCATAAAAATCTACAAAATATACTTAAATACAAAATATTTTAGATGTTACATGTTTTCAACAGTGTAATCATTGTAATTAAGAGTTATGCTTTATAATCATATGTGCCTTCCAGCCATAGATTTTCTTTAAAATAAGACAGATCATTGAGTTTCACTAAAAAAAAAAAACAAAAACACTTGGATGTCCCAAAAATGTTCTTGTATTTCAGATTTTCAATTTCAAAAAACTTTCAAAAATATCTAAAATCTTTGCTTTGCCTTGTCATTCTGGGGTATTGTGCTTTGCTTGATGAGGGTGAAAATGAATTTAAATGCTTTAAGCATAAGGCTGCAACATACCAAATGCATAAAAAGTGAAGGCACTGTAAACTGTGGCATAGACATTGGTCTTCTGTTATTCAACCATCAGTTGCTAGATCACTCTTTCATGTGAACTAAAAGTATAATGTTCAAGTGCCCTGCTCTCCTGCCATTATAGAGCAAATTTTAATCAAATTTTATTTGTCACATATAAATTATGAAGTGAAATTCTTGGTTGCTCAACTTCAATGACTATGCCAATATACATGTCTTTATAAATATTCACAAATCATTAACAAAACTCAGGAAGAAATGAAAAAATGCATACAGCAGCATCTACTGGTTATTTTTCAAAACACAGAGACTTCAAGAAAGAATAAAGGTAAAGAGTGTAAGATAGAAAAAGGTGTAAAATATTTTTTTCAACCAAGTGCACAATATAACTATTCACCTATACAGAAAAAGCGTTAAAAGACAAAGATGAATAAAACAAATTGAGTAGCACTGTAAAAGCAATTAAATACTAGGACTTTGTGGATGGCTCCCAAAAAAATATGCCACCGATCAGCTTCTTCTTGTCAGTTAATGCTATAAAATTAAAATGACAATGTAATGTTAAACAGAAGTAGGGAGGTAAATTACTATCATGTGACAGCAAGTAAGCAGTTTATCTAACATTTCACTATTTAAATAGTTAATTTAAATGACTAATTTTATTTTAAAAAAAAAACACTGGATAGCATTAATCCCAACGCATACTATTCATTTGATACTCTTCACTACTGGAAGGTGTAATTGAAAACAAAACATAAAGATGGCACTTACTTTTTGAGAGGCTCAATGACCGTTTTCTGTATCTGGTTAACCTGTTATGGAACAAATCAGAATTTCAGACTGGCAAAACAAAATAGTGAAGGCTATATAAAATATAAAATAAGCATTTGGACCTTCACTAAAGCAGAAGTACTCAGACTAAGTCAGGTTAGCTAGAGTGTCGGCGGGTAGTGAATTCAACCTGTTTTTATGTCAGGAAATATTCTCAGCCTCATACTAGAATGTTTCAACTCAATGATGCTATTTGATGATAGGTTTCTTAATGCCAGTCATGAATTAAAATTAATTCCAAACCTTAGAATTTGTTTTAATAAATTTAGCATGTATTAGCTCTTGCTAAACTGAATAATATCCATTACTTTCACTCTGTAGGGTACAGTGAAGTTTTCTGGTTACAAGACTTATTTGCACATATCAGACTTTATGATTGTCAATACTATAAGCACTATTACTTGCTTAATCCCCTCAAACATGTTGTTACTTTAGATGACAGGGAAGTTGTACATGTATCACACACACTGAGCAAGCATTTTAAATGCTTTTTAATGATGCAGAGAACACACAACATTCTGTAAATCCATTTAAATATTAACATATACACTGCCCATTATAAAATAAACATAATTTCAAAACTCATTTGCAAAATTCTGCATCTCTTAGCTTTAAGAATATTGTCAAAAAATAAAAACATGTATAAAAAGAGAAATGCAAAGTATGCTTGCTTTATGCAATTTTAATTCCTGGGGTGTGGTGCTAAAAAGCTCTCTGTTTATGATGAAGTGTTTTCAGATGGCAGATTCTTCTCACGCAAAAACAACAAATCTAACCACATTCACACCTGAGCCTGTTCCAAAATTTCAAGTATATATCTATTTTCTAAACTTGATTTATCAATAGCAGGGTTTTAAGGAATCAAAGTGTATCCAAGAAAAATCAAGCAAAAGGCAGGGACCAACTCTGGATAAGAAGACAGTCCACTGCAGAACCAACTTACACACACACACCCTTGCTCTTTTGCTCTTTTAGAGACTAGCACTACCACATAGCCCCCATGGGATCAATTTGCTTGATAAGGGGCAAAAAACACACAAAAAAGACAATTTACAAATACAGACATCCTAGCACTCAGTAAAAAATACTGTTCAAACAGAGCTATTTGTGGTTTCTGGCAAAGGCAAAAGTAAAAGAGAAGCAGGCTATCGAAGAGCCACTCCCGTCTATTTCCCCCACCCACGACAATAATTGAAAAAGGAATTTTTTTCTGGATCTTTCCATTTCCACTGTATATTTCTATGCATTCAGAAAAGACACAGTAACAATTTTAAGCAATTAACCTACCACATTATTAGATTACATTCAGGTAATTCTAACATTAAAACACTATATCGCTCCTTACATTTTCTTAAAAAGTAAATAAAAAAACACTGACATCATAAACTGTCACCAGCCCCCGCCCCCACTTTAAAAGTGTCTCACTTTCTCAGATCAACAGAGACATTTGCAGCCTCCTACTGCTAAAACATGAATCACACTAAAGACCATTCATTTCAGTCACAACTTACAGCACTTGGGTGTCATACTAACACAAATTGCAATGTATAACATGCAGCTGTCATTCTTATAATGACCACTGCAGCCAAAAAAAAAATTAATGAAAATATTCAAAAATATAACAAATAAAAGAATACTAATCTCATATCAACATCCCCCAAAGCAGAACCACAAAAATGTGTAATGACGGTTAAAATTAAAAGGAAATTAGAATATTTTTAATTTAGGTTTAAATTCACTAGAAATATTTTAAGGCAGACTAACCCATTCAGATCTGAGCATGTATTCACCCATTATATGAGTATAAGTAAAAAGAACAAGGATGTTTAAACGAACACTAAAAATAAAAGGCAGAATAGACAATATAAAAAGACGAAGACACAGAAATACAGAGAAGCAGACAAATCTTGAAATTAAAATATCCTTCAGTTTTTCCAAGCTTATTAAAGGAGAGTGGTTAAAGATAAATACACAGAAGAATAGATAAAAGATGCTAATCTGAACTTTCTGCACTTCACACTAAAAGCCAGATAGTTTTACAGGAATAAATTTTGTAAAAATTACACCCATAGTATGTATTTTAAAAACAACAACAGGATGTGGAAAAATTTAGGAGTGCATACAGGCCAATCATTTCCCACACATGCTATTTAAACACTCAGGTACTGTAAATAAAAGCATTCAGCAAATTACAGAATTGTGTGTCTATATCAAAAGTAACTTGTGATCTCAAATGAACAATTCACTAACAGCAACAAGAATATTAACTTGGGATATTGTTTCTTACAACAGAAATAAAAAATATAAACTTATCACAAAGAATATTAGTTGAAAACATTTTTCCATAAAATTTAGAGAGCATTGTAACAGATGCTCTCAAAAAGATTTATGAGAAATCCAAAGTGGTGCTTTTGATCACAAGGAAGAGCAAAGCAAATATGGGGAAACACGATCATTAGTGCCTGTCCCGGTACAAGGAGTGCTGGTCATCATTGCAGTTCGGGACAGAGAAGGGAATTCCTCTTTAATAGGCCTGCTTTGCATTAAGAATGACAGGAATCCTCATATACAGTGATCCCTTGCCATATCGCGCTTCGACTTTCGCGGCTTCACTCCATCGCAGATTTTAAACGTAAGCATATCTAAATATATATTACGGATTTTTCGCTGGTTCACGGATTTCTGCGGACAATGGGTCTTTTAATTTATAGTACATGCTTCCTCAGTTTGTTTGCCCAGTTGATTTCATACAAGGGACGCTATTGGCGGATGGCTGAGAACCTTCCCAATCAGAGCACGTATTACGTATTAAATAAAACTCCTCAATGATATACGATATGCTTCCCGTGCAGTGCTTTGCACACTTAAAAGTTCTAACAGCCCGTACTGATTTTTGATTGTTTGCTTTTCTCTGTCTCTCTCACTCTCTCTGACATTCTCTTCTCCTGACGGAGGGGGTGTGAGCAGACGGGCTGTTTGCTTAGGAGATACGGCGCTCCTCTAAAAAATGCTGAAAGACTACCTTTACATTGATACCTTCATTGCGGCCGCTTTATCACAGTGCTTCGCATACTTAAAAGACCAACATCCCTATTGATTTTTGATTGTTTACTTTTCTCTTTCTCTCTGACATTCTCTACTCCTGACGCGCACTCCTTTGAAGAGGAAGATATGTTGGCATTCTTTTAATTGTGAGAAAGAACTGTCATCTCTGTCTTGTCATGGAGCACAGTTTATACTTTTGACTAAAGGGTGTTATTTCATATCTAGAACGCTCTAATAATGTTAAAAAAAGTATTTAGAAGGTTGTAAACAGGTTTTCTATGCTCTAACTGCAAAAATATTAGATTTATAAATAAAGAATCCTACTTCGTGGAAATTCATTTATCTGTCTGGAGCGGATTAACCGCGATAAACGAGGGTTTACAGTATAACTGTGCAGAGAATATTTATAAACAGTGTGGGAGAGTTTCTAAGGGCTTAAAGTATATAAAAATAACCATACAAACATATGGTTTTTACTTTGCGGATTTTCACCTATCGCGGGGGGTTCTGTTACGCAACCCCCGCGATCGAAGAGGGATTACTGTAGTGGTATTCTATTTTTTATGAGGTATAACTGGCAACAGAAGCTGTGAAATATATAAAAGTTACTGAAGCAGCACAGCTGTTAGTTAAAACATCATCAGAATCAGTTTAACAGGCACTTTCTAGGTTTTAGCTGGTTGCCCCAAATCTTTTTCCTACACTTTCCATGGTCCCCATGCATCCTTTGTTGGAAGAAACATTCTTTAATATCACCCAGCACCATCAACAACCACATCTTCTCCCATTTCCTCCTGAGGCTCATCAGCTACACCTCCATCTTAATTTAAAACTTCCTAAGGGGAGAATTTGACTTTGCACAGAGGCTCAATAAATAAATTATATATTTTTTTTTTTTTTGCAAACTTGTGTCTCTGTGGTTGGGCAAATGAGATGCAAGGAGACATGCTGGTGAAAGAGGAGAAGGTAGAAGGTTTCTTCCATTTTTTCCCTACTGGGGTTTTTTTGGGAGTTGTTCCTTGTCTTCTTAGAGAGTCAAGCCTGGGGGGCTGTCAAGAGGCAGGGCCTGTTAAAGCCCATTGCGGCACTCCTTGTGTGATTTGGGCTATACAAAAATAAATTGTATTTTATTGTACTGTATAGAAGGTGACAGAGATACTTATATATAACTGAAGACAAATACTAGAAAAAAGATACATTTTTAAAAGCAATAAAACCATGAGTAAAGGAATTAATACAAAAGTTATGTGGCAAGAGGTGATTAATTGTTAAAATATAAGCCATAAAAATCCAAATACATCATATTTAGTTACATATATATGTGTATATATATATATATATATATATATATATATATATATCTATATACACACACAAACATACATTATATGATATTTGTTTCTTTCATATGTGCCTTTTTAAGCAGAATAATATGTGAAATGTAAATTGCATTGGTTTTGTAACATATAGTACATATATTTTAGTTGATTCACACCATAAAGAGTGTGATGAAAATACATGGACTTGGGTGTCCATATTAATGGCAGGGTGGAGTAGTGTCATAATACAGAGGAACTATATAAGTAAGGGCATTGCAAACTCTTTTTCATAGTGTGAGTAGCAACATCCTTTACATGTTCGACAACTGTAATGGCTAGTGCAATTTTCTATGCTGCACTATGCTGGGACAGTAACATCACTTCAAAAGAGGCTTGCCAAACCAACAAACTAACTTAAAGGGCAAGTTTAGTTAAGGGATATACACTCAATTCCCTGGAGGCAGTGGCAAAGTAGAGAATGAAAACTAAACCGAGTGTCATTATGAACAATGCTGCACATCCTCTCTCTGACACAATGAGTATTTTCAGCCAACAAATTATTCTTCAGAAGTGTATCAAGGAATGTTGCTGGGGCACCTCAGTGTGACTGCCAAGTCAGATGTTTTCTTTGTTTACTTCATTCTAGTGTCTATTTGAGAGGGGTTTGTAATCATGTATTTATTGAGCTACTGTAAAAAGCTAAATTTTACCTGGGGACAAAAAAGTTTGTTTTCTTGCTTGTTTGCTTATTTGTTTCTTTCAAAATAAATATGGTTCTAATTTGTGTTTTTTTTTATCCCATCATCAGTTATGTCTAGGTCTAATCTCTGTGCTGTACTATAACTGAACAACTAATAAAGATGATTCCAAGACCAGACGTGAACAAAACAGTAATCACACTGCTGGACACTCCAAAAGAAGATAAGTAGTGCACCAAACACCCTTATGCCAGGTACAACTGTACAGGTAACACACCATCTGTTAACATGGTCTTACAGTTGTGTCCCTTCATGAGGCAGATGCACTAGAAAATGCTTTTTTTAAAAAAACAGTTGTGTGTGGTGGTGATAGTGTTGTGTGTGGATTAAACAAGTAACTAGAAAATGTATCACCAGGTTCAAATGATAAAAAAAAATCCTCTAAAAGATGTCTCACTGTTGTGCCATACATTGTATCAATTTTTAACAATCGTTAAGTGTCAAGATTTTTTAAATACTTTTATAATAAGCTATGACATAAAAATGACCATTCAGCTTGTAACACAGCAAGGAAGTGGTAATTTGAGTAAGACAAAATGACTGAAATATACACATATTAATTTAAGTGTGAAAAGAAACAAATCAACTACTAAGCATTATACTGAGAGTTACAGCAAGAAAATGCACATTAGCTTTATTTCCTGATTAAAACCTTACCTTTTCTTGATTAAAGGCATCCATTCTGCGCATGGCTGTGTCCAGAGCTGTCATAGACTTCAAGAATTGAGGGTCTTGCTCACACAGTGGGTTGGATAGCAGGTCAGAAGATATTTTCACTGCTGCTTTTGACATAGCTATAACCAAAGCAAAATGACAATTATGCCATTCATGCTAAAGACACTCTCAGAACTATGGTTTTAATTAAGGGTTTTGATTGGCTGATAACACATTACCTTTAAAATGTAAGAAAGTATCTTCTTTTGCTGAAAAAGGCCTCTCCTGACAATTATATAAGTTTGGCATTCAAATATCACCATTGATAACCAAGGAAAAATGTTTCCATCCTTAAAAAGGGTGTTTCCAATGCCCATTGTTCTATCCAACCATTAATGTATACAAAGTTTAAAAATTAAATGACAAATAAATATGAGCAATAGTGAGCAACATCAGCAGTAAAAAAAAATCCCAAGCAGGATAATACAGGTACAATACGATTTTAAAAGGTTTTCTGGATTCTGTGACCTTCAGTATTTCAAGAGCACAGATATTTTAAAACAAATGAATCAGTTACACACCTACATAGTCCTAAGATTAGAAAGTTTAACAAATTTGGCTGATCAAAAGCATAAACACCTTGACAGGAGCAGAAAACTCAAGGCCATTACTTTAATCAGCCTAGGTCTAATTGATTTTTGTTATTTACTTAACCACTTTAATTACAGTGTGTTACTTGAAAATCAGCCCTTTTTGGTTCAAGACTATCTGTTAACTTCAACCCCCTTTTTTAAGAATGCATAACATAACTTCTTGAGATAATTATTGTGAGCAATTTTAAAAGTCATTGACACTCCCCTACTCCAAAATTTCTGTTTATCATAATGTTGATAACTTTGTATGTTTTATTAAACATTAACATTTATTTTACTATGTAGATATTATTATTGTATGTTTTGGCTGCTATCTTTAGTCAAAGGGACTTAAAAGATCAGAATACCTTATAAATGTTTACAGACATTTAAAACAACTGGAGCACAAGCAAGTTAAGGGGTCACACGGTGAGGCAAAGGCAGGAATTACAGTTTTTGTGATATACAATTCAGTATCTTAGCTAGTATACAATATTGGCTGTTTAAATCTACTATAAAACATCCTAAGCCTAAAAGTGCAACGATTTTGTGCAACGACTTTACTGTATGTGACATTTTTATGCCATTTTTTTGTCACACTTGAAATTGGGCTTATTTTAAAACCTACATATATATGTTTGGTATTATTCTTCTTAGAATTTATCAAATTTTAATGTGATGTTAGATTTTCAGATTCTTATTCTGTTTTTAAATAATAAACTAAAAAATATCATGAATTAACATCCCGCGAGACAAGACTTTTTGTCAAGAGATTTAACCACACCCGGGGCCGGAAATAAAGACAAAGAGTAGATGACAAAGACAGCTGCTGTACAGGCTTTTAAATGTTCAAAGCGTCGCACCAGATGCAGATCACATGACATGGCAGCAACAGCAAGCCAGCAGCTGATCGAGCAAAGAGGAGGTTATTTATTAAAAAAAACACTATTTGTTTCCCATTGTATCACCATTTAAGAGGGGGTTTCAGAGGAGTGACTGTGTCTCCTTGGGATGCGTTCAGCCCCCTCTTCACAACACGAGTGGCAGAGAACCAAAGTGACTGGTGCGTAGCGCAGAAAAGAGGGTTTTGCAAGCAAAGCGAGCAGGAGGTAAGCCCCCTATTAAAGATATAATACATTTTATTTATACAGTGCCTTTTCCAACAACTTCATTATGTAAAAGGCTGTGACAATCCCTAACCTCTGCAGCACATTGCACACAACATTATGGGAGTGCATCTTCTAAATTATTAAAATGTCTAAACTCTGTGGCCACTGCTGCATAAATCCAGCACTGGGAATTTAAGCAGAAAAAAGGGTTATTATACACTCTGACAGAAGAACATAACAGGGTGTAGGGTAAGGCTAGATTTAGAAAAGTTTAACAGTTTAATTTGACTTGTGATGGAATATATTTTACTATTTAGTTACCAGAACTGTCAGATTTAACTCTTTGAGGGCTGAATAATTTTTTCTAAAGAACTCAGTTTTCTGAAAAGCACACAAAGCAATGGCTTCACACACAAGTCAACATAAAATGTCAGTTGCTATGTGCTGTGGCTGCTGTTGGAGAATGTTGCGCACCTCTGGCGGCAGTGGCTGCATTGGTGGCACCTCGATGATCAGCAGGAATGCATGGTGGGCAGCTGCCTGGCTGTCTTCTCACAGCAGGTGAGTGGTGGTGGCGGTCTGTGTGACACAATCTGGTTTGTACCTCTTGTCATCATAAGTGGTGGTCCTCCCAGGCAAACACTGCTGTGGGCACATCCGCTACATTAAAGTGTTCAGCACCACGATCACCTGGGGACCGATCAGATGATGCTGGTACCTCACTTTCGTTTTTTTGATCTCCATCTCCAGATCACTTGCATCAAACTTGGAGTCAGAAAAGTCAGAGTCCTATTCAACAAAATTATGTAAAATGTCCATGGAGTATTTTGCTTTGCACATTCGCTTTAGTCTCTTGGCAGTTGTCAGTGCCATTTTAAAGGTTGTTTGTTCTTCGCTACTCATGCATGCATAGGGAATCGAGGTTAAATCAACAAAGCTATGCAACTTTCCTTCTAGCAACGAGTTGAACTAAAATGTAAGGGCAAGTTTTGTTGTAGTTTACAACCGATTACCGTCCTCTACTCCTTAATTTTGACAAAAGTTGACATCAGCCCTGAAAGAGTTAAACATGTGAGATGCACAAATTATTTTATGTACTATAACATTTAGCAGTACATTATATTAAAGCCCATATTACATGTAGAAACCCTAAAACCAAAACAGCATCCCAGCCAAAAAATAGAAGTGTGAGTTTAAATTCAGACTTTTGGTCCTTCTGAATTACAGAATAATGAATATAGAATATGAAACTGAATTATGAGCCGTGTATATCATTTTAAACCTCATTTTTAGTTAAGGAACAATAAATACATAAAGCTATAAAAAGATTTAAAAGGTCATTTTCAGTTACTTGCAAAAATCGTCTCTCGGAGCTCATCAAAAGTGTTTATTGTGCTAGAGAACCATTACAAAAGTAGCAGTCTCAGCTTGCTTCTTCACTGTCAAACCCACTTCCTGGATTGGTTTGGTTCAATCAGAAATGGGTGGTTTGAAGCCAGAACATGGTGCTCATTACTGAGTAACAATGACTGCTAAGCAGATGTGTTCTGCTTATTAGAATTAAGAAAATGACAGTTTAAACCTTTGATGAGGTTTTTCATGTTATAAGGCATTATTTTAAGGAAATGAGAGATCAAACTCTCAGTCCCATTGCCCCCTTCCCAAACAGGAAGGAATACAGCTAGGCAATTCATAAACTGCATTCTGAAAAAACAAATGTCTTTCTGATAGTGAAACATAAAACACATCCATAAAAAGAACTGATGCTTACTGTAGAAAACGTAAAGTTCCATGAAAACAGTTTTGATTACTTTTGAATCTTCTGCATTGACTTGCCTATGGATGCATGCACTCTCACTTTTGCAGATTTCTTTGCATAACTGTTAATCCTAAATATAATAACATGTATCTCTGCTTGATTCATTCAGTTTTAGTTGTGCCTAGGTATAGTAACAGCTGTTCCTTATTGTTCCATACTGAATTCACTCAACCCAGAGAGAAATGACATGATTGCCTTGGCTTGAGTGACTTTTGAATCTGCTTCTTCAGCTAGAAGGCATAGAAGCCTAGATGTAATCTATAGAACTGTCAATAACAGGAAAGTGTTCATGGCTAAAAATATTTTTTGTAATGTCTTATAATAGAAAATATAAAGGAATAAACAACTTTCATATAGGAGGTCTGGTCTGTCAGAGATGATAAAATCCATCTATTTACAGAAGAGACACCATAAAATCCTTCAAAATAATTGGTAAAAGAAATTATATTTAGCCACCAGAATATGACAATATTAGAATTTGGTATACACAGAAAAGTTAAACAGGAAGAGTAAAAAGGCTACTGTTGAAGTACTAAAGCCGATACCACAATACAAGATTTTTCACCTGATTTTCAGTCCAGGCATGTTTTTCATGACACACAAACAGACACAGAGACCAAGAGCACTCACGCAGAACTATAATGCACACATGAGTGAACAGCACAACAGTGAATAACAAAGGGGCCTTCAAGGAAAGAAGGAAAACAAGGGTTTTGGACTGTGTAAAAAATGGAACACACACTTTTCTAATGTTGTAGACAGCACAGCTATCTGCTGGATGTTGTTTTCTTACCTTCATGCAGTGCCATTTTTATTATGCAATTATAATTATTATTGCTCAACAATGATTGGCTGCCAAAATGAGATGACATCACGATACAGTTTTCAGCAAACTGATTTGAAACAGCAATAAAAAGTGAAGAAGGAATCATGTAATCAGTTACCCAATGTAATTCTTAGTCATATAATTTGATAACCTCATAGGTAATGAGATTAAGCAATCTGATGAGAAATTATTCAAAGTTCTATACCTGTCTAAGGAAAAGAAAGGTCAAATTACAATTTGCACTCAAGTTCAAAGATGAAGCAGAGGTACTGCAAATAATCTTAGGAATACCAGCTAATATGTGGAGGACAGTGAAGGTAGTATTGCTGCCTAAACAAACACCGTTTCCTCTAGAACTAATTTAAAAACCTTAATTAGTAAAATAAGAGGTATTATGAGCAGTATAAATCGTAAAACATACACAAAACTCTACTGGTTTCAAATGATCAAAATATATATAAAACGTATCAAGCCAAACACAATTATATAATAAGATCTCCATCTAGCAGTCATATTCAAATCCACCTTGCCTAACACAAGAAAGGAAGAATAATATAGTAAGAGGAAACCAGGCAGAAATACAATGGTTAGCTGGCTTGCAGTGATTAAGCATGGTAAAATGAATGCTTTAAAGATTTTAAAGATTGTTAGTTAGGAGTAGGACTGTAAAAGGTTGAAAAATATATTGTTCAATCTGATGTGAATTGAACTTTCTCTGATTTAAAGTAGAACATATCACCACTTTTCTAGCAGGTTATGGTTCATCCAGCTGAGCAAGAAAAGACAGTGAGCAAGTAGTATATTGTGGATTGTCATGAGACAAGCTACTTATAACGAATAAGAATTTACAGTGATACTGAGACTGTTCAAACAGTAGGTACAAATTGTAGTCCAATAAGCTTTTGGCAAAAGACAAAGTCAAAACTGGTGAGCAAGGGAAGATGGTGCTTTACAGCACCTCTTACAAGTTGCATGGAAACAGATAATTATAGACTGTGCTGCACATGTGCACAGAACAATATCAGACATATACTACTTTGCAATCCAATGCTCAAAAATATTAAGCAACCTAATCGTACAGCTCAAGATGAAGAAAAAGAAGACCATTTTCAATAGGTTAAGACAATATCAACACTGAATGCTACCGAGTAGGAATTGTATTTGAAAATACCATTTTAATCAGCTAAAGTCAAAAACATGCAAGAGGTAAGTTGGATTTCAAAATTAAAAATATAAGGAGTTCACCTGGTGGAAGATATATGACAGAGGAATACACCTGAATACTAAATGGACAGCAAAGCATAAATGCTAACTGTATTAGTTTCCACTTAAAAATGTAATTAAATGCCAAATATAGTAAGAGACTGATGTAGCATTATAAAAAGTAATATTGCTAACACTAATCATGTTTGATTTTTGGAACATTTGATAAAAGTGAAATATAAATTCTCTAACTGGAAAGAACTAAATACTTCAATGCCCTGAGAGCAGAACAACAAAACAGAGCTTTTACTAGTAAACTAATGAGTGTCAATTAAAATTTTTGGTCCTGCTTCTGGTAGTTAGAAGCTTTTCAAATACTGTGCAACAAAGTGAAATTTTGGCCTAGAACAGTGTGAAATAATCAAGTATCAGCAGCAGCTGAAACTACATCTTACTCCAAACCGGAAACACTGTTCAGCAGATGTGCCTACTGACTTTATGACCGGCGTCTTCTGAGGCTAAACAGCTGCAATACACTAGTGACGTTCTCTCTCTATTTATGGGACTGAATGTTGGCTTGCTTTTAATAGGCCTTTACCCAAAGTCTAGGCTTTGCTTAAATGTAACCACACTGTGGCCAGAGGTTCTTTTTAGATATAAATAAAGAACAAACTCACTGCACTTTACTGAGAAACCTGGAATAATAATAATACATACACAAAGTAACCTGAAAATTCTAAAAATGTTTCTTAGCTATTCAAGAGAAAAACATTTTTTTTTTTTATCTTTCACTGGCCAAGAAGAAATATACAATGCACTTGCATTCTTAGGGAAGAAAAAAGTATCATGTTTTCACCATCAGAATGGGTGTTCTATGTGACAGCTAGTACAAGGCATCAATTTAATCTGGCGGTTGCGGCACTTTGCTTATGGTTTGACTGCTGGACATGAGTCACCTTAGTTTACATTTCTTATCATTCATGATAGCTGTCTTTTAGGTCTCATTTTAAGCCACCCTTTTATAATTCTTCAATCCTTCCCATTCTTCTTTAAATTGTCTAGAATGATATTAAAAAGCTTCCTATATTCACCTATACAGTAATTTGCATCGTTTATTTTTCAGATACCAACAACTTGTTTCTTTTTTTCTATTCTTAATGTTTACTTCCCTAAAGATATAATGCTATATATACATACATATATACAAGTATATAATGTTTAAATCTTCTTTTCTTGGGCTCCCTGATTATTTATACATCTGTCCACTGTCTGAAAGCTGCTCCAAAACTGAGTCTTGGAAGCCAAAGTTTATCCTGGCTGCATTGGCATTAACGAGAAAGAATCTACATATAAAATGACAGTCCATAATTGAGTGTGTTTACTGAAACACTCAGATTCACAAAGGACCAGTTAACAGCTGCTAATTAAATTTCAAATAAATGTGGGATGAAAAGCACATCCTCATGATCATAGGAAGTACTACAAACCATATAAACTTTACTTTGGCTGGGATATTAAATCAGAACTCTGGAGATGTAAAGCAGTAGCCGTATCTACTATGCTATTCACTGCCCTGATCATGCACTGGCTGAAAAACTTCTTTAATC